>NC_068287.1:18612099-18941266 GCF_025860055.1 Xyrauchen texanus | reverse complement strand
TTCAATGCAAGTTATGCTCAATCAACAGCATTTGTGGTATAAAATTGATTACCACCAAAAAATATTTAGACTCGTCCCTCCTTTTCTTTAAAAAAAATATAAAAAATAGAGGTCACAGTGAGGTACAATGGAAGTGAATGGGGCCAATTTTTTAGAAGGGTTAAAGGCAGAAAATGTGGAGCGTCTAATTATATAAAAGCACTTACATTAATTCTTCTGTTAAAACTCGTGTATTATTTGAGCTGTAAAGATCTTTAAGCCGATGTTTTCATGGTCATTTTAGGGTTTATGCCATTATGTTGTCATGGCAACGAAGTTGTAAATTTGGATTAACTATATACAGAAAAGGTTTGAAAGTGATATTATCACACTAAAATCATGTTAATACACATATTGTTTATGTCTTGTGGCTACACTTTTAAAAAAGTAAGTCTTTTAACATCTAAAGATTGACCCCATTCACTTCCATTGCAAGTCACCAGAACCAAGAATTAATTTATTTATTTATTTATTTAAATTCTTAAAGTAAAGGGACATGTCTAAATTAATTTTTGTGGTAATCAGCATCATGCCACAAATGTTGTCGATTGAGCTGAACTTGCATTGAACCCAGAATATTAATTTAAGCCAAAATTGTGGTAACATCTAAATTAACTGGTTTCCTTCAATTAAAAAATATTGTTTACCATCACTGAATCAACCTGAATACATTAGGTTACACCAACAAAACTGGTTTTATGGGGTTATATGAGGAAAAAATAGCTCCTTAAGGTTACAATTGCAGGTTAACACTTTTTACAGTGTATTTGATGGAGATCACATATTCATTTAATATGGCTTTTTAGTATTTAGGCAGAAAAAAATGGTGATCATGTTGGATTTTTAAATAGACTTTATTGTAAAGTGTCGCCTAAACTGGCTATTTATTAACCATGACATTTTATCTCGGATAGTAGTTTACCTCTTACCTCTCTCATTCACAGACTGTTGTGTTGTTATTTCCTCTATTATCTGAATAAGTCATCTCACACACTTCCTAGTTGTTTATGTTAATTAGTTAACATGGCTTGTGCTGTGTAAATATGTGTGAATCAGCTCTCTGTTCCACACAGATAAATAACTTGGCTTAGCCTCACTGTATAAAAAATAAAAAATACTCTAAATGGCTAAATTGCATGATTTTCTAGAGAGCTTTCAAAGAGTGAATCAATTAATAGTTGAAGTTCACGCTGTTACACTTATAAGCTAGGAAGAATCATAGAGTAGTGTACTGTTTTTAAAGGCGATAACAGCAGATTCTCTGCATCCCCACTGAAGATAAAAGCATCCTGACAAGACCGCTGGACCTGTAAAAATATACTCTAACCTCTTCTGTTATTCACCACTGAAGTGTTAAACTGTATGTCGCACTGTTCAAAAGCCATTCATAAAACATGAAACATAAGTCAAATGTACAATACAGTTATAACATTATATATTATTATGGATGATTAACCTCAGCGCGGCTCTTAAAAATATCATATTAGTAAGAATATATTGCAGAGCAAGCTTTAAATGAATGTAAAAAAAAAGGTACTTACCACTTGTTTGAGTTGTGACATATCTCTTTATATGTATAGGTGGCCAGGGCCGTATCAAGACAGTGTGGTGTCACACACACACACACTCCAGCATTGCAATCTTGATCAGACTGTTCATTATGCGAAATAGAGCGATATGTATCGCTATTTAGTTTTATTTATTTTTATACCGTGTATTCTCCGTGTAAATTCGTGCACCGAGACGTGACGCCCGCATCGCTTTCGGTTCAATACTGAATAACTTACATGTACCGTCCCACCCCTAATATTTATCTTCATTAATGTCCTCTTCCTCACCCGAGTCTTCCTCGCTCCTGTCTCCCCCAAGGACAAGGAGAATATCCTCATTCGACTGGCAGTCATCACAGACGCCCTGACTAACATTAGCAGCTGCTGCATCTCCCCCGCTAGCAGCGCCAGCGGTGTCAGACTTAGTGCTGCTGGTGTCTGCAATTCCCGTGTTCTCCCAAAAAACTAGTGATTTAACAAAAAATTTGTCGATCCCTGGAACATTTTTTATTGTAGCTAAACGCCTAGCATCCTTCTCTTTCTTTAATCTTCTTTTGCTAAACCACTCAATTGCCGTCTGTCCATTTTGGATTTTGATTCATTTTCTGTAGTAGCCGTTAAAAAAATGACACATTTGCGCTGTAATTGTTGTGGACCAACTCAACTGTGACAGATTGGGGAGGGGGAGTGATAGTGGTCATGTAATCTTCATTTATTTATAATTTATTATTATTATTATTATTATTATTGTTAAATTAGTGTTCATAAACAAGTTATGTATGGTCTTTCAAGAATTTCAAGTTAATAATATAACAATTTACGAAAAATATTTTTAAAGCTTGTGTCATGTGGTGCCCCCTAGTGGTTGTGAATGGTTGGTGCCCCTGGGCACTGGCCCAAGTGCCCTTATGGATAATCCAGCTCTGTAGGTGGCTGTACTTTGTTTCATTCTGTACTGTCATGTTCTCATATAATTTTGTTGTGACGTATTAGTGGTACTTGCTAAGGCAAGCAAACAAAGTATCACTATAATTATTGCTCATAATTGGGATTTGAACAAAGTCCTAACCTACATTAGGGAACCAGACGTAACGGGCAATCTACTTTACAGCTCCGTGGTACATGGTTATTGGACGCTGCGCAGCGCCACCTAGGCAATTTTTGCTGACGCCTTCCGCGTCACCGCGCCGGCCTGGGGGTCCGCCAGAGTTGACAAGAGGTGTCCCGAGTGGCTGCGCCCTTGTGTTTGAAAACGCGGTGGGGCATACTGTCCGCCAAGGGCTGGAGAACTGCCTCCGATCCACCCGGGGAGGTGCGGCTGTCATCCAGTAGAGGGCGGTGGAGTGGCCGAGGGCCAGGCTATAGTGTATCAGAGAACCGGCAAGTACGTTTTTTTTTTTCTTCTCCTCTCTCTTTCCCGCTGGCGCGCCGTGTTGGCCTTTCCCTCTTGTTTTTTGTTGTTGTCGTTTTTTCGCTCCCCTTGTCACCCTCCCAGGTTGGCAGGAATGGGGGGGGGGGGGATACGTCATGCCGGGGGCTCCCCAGCCTGAAGGATAGGAGGGAGGAGTGTGGCAGGGAGGAGGGCGGGGTGTGATGCTGCATTCTCGGCCTCTAATAAGGCTAATCAAGAGAGAGAGAGTTATGGGCAGCTGCCCTGCATGTGTTATGTTTGTGTCTTTTTTTATTAAAAGATTAGTCATATTGATATGCCGGTTCTCGCCTCCTCCTTTCCATTGAACTTTGTTACACATATTGTGCTTCATATCGTAATGCTTACAGCTTTAAACCCAAACCTTTAGCTTAATGCTTTGTAATTAAGACTTTAAATGCCACATATAAGCCACCTGAAATGTCTAGACGTTACCTGGGGTCTTTAATTGCTCGAGTCAGTGCAATAATTCATTCTGAGAGAGATATTTACGAGCGAAAAAATGCCAAAGCAAAATAATTACTATGAAAATTTCTTTGACATCACAACAGATAATCACAGTTTCATGAATGTTTCATTAATGCAATAAAAATAATAAGCACCAACTCCTTCATACCAAACAAGCATTCCTTTCATCTTTATTGTATTAACAAATTTGAGTAAGAGCATTTATGTCAGTGCATCTTTGTAAATGAAGCTCTCAATGTTTACCTGAGTTGTAACTGTCAAACTCAGAAATTCCGGGAGGATGTTTGATGAGACTGTGTAGTCAGGGTTATCCATCAGCTTGCCGTGGCAATCCATGTGATTCAATTCCTTGAGAGATTTTTCATAATCAAAGGCCTATGATGGATTTCAGACAGATTATTGCATGTTAGTTGCTGCACCCTACTGGAGGTGTATGTTGTTATTTGGGCTCTGTTTCAGTTTTTCTGATAAGCAATGATGCATATGGCGAGCTGCTCAGCATAAATGCCTCTGCATCTGTTTATTTCCAAGCCCTGTATGCATGGAAAACAACACTGAGACAAAGCCAGCAACAGCAGGGGCTGTTTACTTCATGCTTTTCAAATCCAGGTTCTCTTTCCTGTCAATAAATAGTGTAATCTGTCTCATATGCTAGAATGATGAAAGAGTTTACTTAGACCCTTAACCCCCCAAAAAAAAACCCAACTTTCTGTTTCAATACTAAACACACCAACACAGGAAAGAAAACTGTGCTCAACAAGTCACTTAATAGGGACTTTAACCCAAGACACTGAAAAAGGAGAAAAGGGCTGCAATGGTCAAAAATGTCCACCTAGCTCATGTTTAAATAGATAAACAATTAAAAATAACCAGGGCAGCATTTCCTAAAACATCGTCGAAATAAGTAGATTGTAGAATCCATTGGCACAAATGGTCTCTACGATCAACTTAAGCTTGAAACGCTTTTGGGAAATGCAGCCCGGGTCTCATGAGAAAACACAATTACAGTAAGAGATGGCGAAATTGTTAGAAATGGCTTGTACAAAAACTTATGACTTTTACTCCCATAGAGTAAATATATATAAACCAATGAACAAGGTTTGGAAGATTTTAATTTAAGTTTAATCCCTAACTTAAACCTAACTATAAAGTCTAACCAAAACCCTAAACTCAACTATGATTTTAATAACTATTATATACCACAGAAGAAGGAAAATATCGGGGTTTGGAACGAGACAAGGAATGCCTAAACATGAAATGAGAAACCAAATTTGTTCACTGATGTTCCCTTTCTTAAAATAAAGTGTTAGGAGACAGTGGTCTAGCTCAAATGTAATGCCTGTATTGTATTGATTTGAAATTCTGTTTACTGATTGGATCGTCTTAATGAAAAATAATAGTCGTACAAGCCAAGTCATTCGTTCACTTACGATTTTGCCACCTTGTATGTTAAATATTCCACATTTAGTAAGACTATGTTTATTAAAATACTGTACAGATTAACTCAAGAATGCATTCTGTTAGAGCAGCCCTTTATTGAGGTCAGCACCGTGCCACCCCGCCCAATCCCACATTCCCTCAGGTTTGTCATAGCCCATCTCTGCTGGCCACGTTCATGGTTATATCTCAGTGAGCAGAGATGTGACTCAGTGCAAACTGGCCTACCTCTCTTCACCGGTGGCCAATAAATAATTTTGTCTTCTCATCATAGGCCCAGCTATTAGGGGGTCACAATCAGATGAAAAGGAGGCATGAACCATGTAGTGCATGTGTGGCCATGGGGGTTTGTTGTCACGATGCTGGGGGTGGAGGTGTTGGATTTCAGTGAAATTAGATAATGCATGACCCAGCTGAAGAAGTCATGCTCCTTCTGTGATGTACCTCAACCCCTGTCAGATAAAGATCAATTCATGAAACTGAAGATCAGTGCAAATGTGTCTTTTTGTCAGGATGATAAATGATTGTATTATCATTGTAATCAATAATCTAGTTTGCTTAACCCTCATGATAGGGGTCTAAGAGAACCCAATGCCTTTTTGATGGCTTGAAAAATATATTCGAGAAATATTCTGGGTTCAATACAAGTTGAGTTCAATCAACAGCATTTCCGGCATTATATTGATAACTACAAAAAGTAATTTTGACTAATCCATCCTTTTCTTTAATAAGAGCAAAAAGTTGGGTTACGATGAGGCACTTACAGTGGAAGTGAATGGGGCCAATAAGTAAACATTTAAAATACTCACTATATCAAAATTATAGCCACAACACAAACAATTTGTGTGTTAACATGATTTTAGTTTTCTACAATGTATTTTGTTTGTGGGGTCTACGGGATACTAGTCACATTTCTTAAAAGTGCATCCCCACTTTATGGCAATATAGAGGAATACACTTTCAGTAATATCTGAATACTGGATTATGACTGGGTCAAATGAACTTATTAAAAGATTAGAAGATTAAAAAAAATTAACATTTTCATAATTTCTCATTATGTTTACACATTGGGATCTCTGGAACAAAAGGAGATGTTTGGCCTTTTTCGTGAACAAGCCCTAGATAGACTTTATTAATCTATTTCTGTTAAAAAGAAATAAATAAATTACAATTGACATTTCTGATTGGTTCCTCAAGAACCTCAGGGTTAAGAGAAAAAGTATTATATTTTGATTAAATGATGTGCTTGCACTGCCTTGAGCTACGAAAGTCTGCATATTGCATATTTTCCTATTTTGTCACACAGTCATAATTGCAAGAATAATGTCCTTTGAGAGCAATCTTTAAGGAAATGGAAACTGCAATGCTTTGTTGTATCTGTTTTGTTTGAAACAAACTGGGGAACCCTAAACAAGTCTGCATTCGTCTGTTGCCTTGATAAACAGCCTCTATTACGCATTATGAGCCTTGACTGACTGTCTCCTTGCCAACACTCAGTGTGGCTCATAACAAACCAAGGGGATGCAGAGAATCCTTCATCCTTCAAGGGAGGAACACACTACGGTGAGTTACAGCACAATCTGGATGATGGTACAAACTTCTCTATATAGCAACAGCAAGCCTGGCTAATGCATACAGTTATTAAATAATTACTTTATGCAAATGTGTGTGGGTGAATCTGACACCTTATATGGATAACCCTGAAAAACAGAGAAGTTTATTACGGTCTGACACGACCTAGATGGCAGTGTAGTTTAAATGTGTGAGTGTTGTTTGGTGTGTAATCATCCAGTCGTTGTTTATAGCACATATGTGTGGGAGTGAGTGCAGCCGACTGTCATGAGATAAAATGCTATATCAATAAAGCCTCATGCTGATGGCTTGCAGATGCATAAAAACTAATTAGTCCTTATGCATCTAAGCCTCGTTTTACCGGCTGACATACAGTACTGTCAGTGTTGGGGAAGCTACTTTGAAAATGTAGTTTGACAAGCCACAAGCTACTCTTAATTTTAAGTTAAGCTATAGTCAAGCTACTCTTATGAATAAGAAGTTAGCTACACTAAAAGTTACTATCAAAAAGTAGCTAGCTACATTTAAAATACTTAATGAGTACTTTTTTTTTAAAATGTTACTATCAAACCAATCAAATTAATAAAAAAAATACACTAATTACATTTATTAATTATTGTATTAATTAAATAAATGCAATGTGTTTAATTAAATATATTACATGTATTTAATACATTTAATTAATAGTAACATTAATACAGTTAATAATGGCCATAAAATAAAATACAACAATATACAATAAAAGCAAAAAAAACCATCAGATGCCATTAAAAATCATTTTATACTATACTTCACACTTTTCAGTCCTGTTGTGGACTTCCTAAAGATCACATTTTTATGACAAACTCTCCTTGGGCTGGCTTTTTTTGTTCTTGTCAGATAATATTTAGTGTGGATAATATGTGAATACAGACACAGGGCTTGTTTCTCCCCTCACCTGGGTTCATGCTCATTGTATGACATAAAATAAATAAAACATAAATATTTCAGGGTTTTGGCCCCTCACAGAAATAAACAGAAATAACAGAAATAAAATCCACTATTTTTGTATGTGATCTGGCATTACAAAAACGACAACGCTGCCTGATTCTGATCAGCAGACAGAAATACGCTGCAAGATCGTCGGATGTTTTGCCAGTAAAAATTGGCTTCTACGCAATAAGGAAGGCTATTAGTTATAATCCGACCAACATGTAGCATTTGGTCATGCTACACCGCTACTTGTTTGAAAAAGTAGTTCACTACTTGAAAAGCTACTCTGTTTTTAAAGCAGCCGAGCAACTGTTAAGCTACTGAAAAATGTAGTTAAGTTAGTAGAGTCGCTAAATGTAGTTAGCTACTCCCAACACTGAGTACTGTAAGCTCAGGCCTGGCTCCTCGTGGGCCCCAACCAGTCACGAGCCTGGCTCAGTCCAACACCACCCACACCCCGGGCCCACCATGACAGTCACCTAGCCTGTAACTGTACTACAACAGACGTATTTACCTTTGCCCCACAACTCCCACCCATACATATAACATGAGGGTGAGTAAATGATAACAAGATTTGTCATTTTTGGCAGAATTTTCCCTTAAAATCATATTTATAAAATTGAAAGATACTTTTAATGAGATTACATGCACATTTATGCAAAAATGTATAATTCCACATATGGCCACATATGTTGAGTATGATTATGTCACATAAATCGTGGCAGCAAGCCTGTGAAAGTACCTAACAAGCCATTACGGTGCAATGTTGAGTAAAGCACAGCACAACAGTGCCCTCTTTGGCATAGTGAATAAACTGTAGCCATGTTTTCAACGAATGCATGTCTATGGATAGCATTGGTGTGAACGTGATATACTCACTCATGCACAATATAATTGGCTATACACCATGAAAAACCTTATTCACCTTGTCCAAAGTGTAAACTTGTCTGGACACCAGAAGTGTTAGGTAGACTAAGACAGGTAGTTTTAATCCCATTCTTGGCTCAAAAATGAATACAACATCTGATCTGTCTTTATTAATTTCTTTGTAGAATTATTAGCTCTCTTCTATAAGTTGCAGTGTATTAGTGTTTACTGATTGAATGGCATTCTTTTTATCTGTTGTCCCTTTGTGAATGCATGTGGAAGCAGTGCGCATTTCAATTCTACTATGTGATTTGCCGGAAGCTCCCTGGGATCTCTCTGAACTCATTTTCAGTTATGAATAAGCAAACAAGTGTTGAATAAAATTCTTGTTGGTTTACTCGGCTGTGGAATCTTGTTATGCCTCGTCACCTTGATGGAGGTCACACAGGATGTTTCACTATGATATAATGAATCCACCCATTCCAATTCAAGCACAATCTCTCTGTATGATTAGAATTGAACTGCTGGTTCAACAAAGTCCATAAGCCAATCAGAGGGGCCAACAGGCTGGCAGCCCACTTTGTGTGCATTAGATGAGTGTGAATCTGAGTGACCTGAATGTTGCCGTGGGGATGCACAGAAGTCACCCTGATGGTTTCATTTACCTCAGATAAAATTTATCAACTGCACATTTCAGTGTGCTGTCCTGAGGATTAGGATTTATCAAGGCACTTGAAAATGTAATTAATTCAACAAAGAATGCCCTCAAATAACATTTGACCTGAAATTACAGCAGGAAATGTTTGTCCCCCGCTGTCACTCTTTCATGCCTGCCTGTATTGTGTTATTGTGTCTATATTCAGTCCTTCAAACATGAATTGCATCAACAATGAATGTGAGAGTCTGTCCTGTCTCTTTCCACTACATAAATATTAGACAGCAGTAGAAATGGAAATATGTTCTTCATGATCACAAGTCACATGGAGTTTATATACAAATTCTGTAGCTTCCTTGTGAGCTTAAGAAAACAAGCTTTTTTTACATTTGTATGTAAGGACGTGTAACAAGGGTTTGAAGATGAGGCCACATCAGTTTGGCAGATAAAGGATGTCATTAATAATTCATATCCGGAAACCCATTCTGACAAGTAATGGCTTAAAGGAATAGTTTACCCAAAAATGAAAAAGTATCTTATCATTTGGGCCTAATCACCATCATGCCATCCCAGATGTGAATGACTTTCTTTCTTCTGCTGAACACAAATGAAGATTTTTAGAAGAATATTTCAGCTCTGTAGGTCCATACAATGCAAGTGAATGTTGACCAAAACTGTTACACTCCAAAAATCACATTAAGACAGCATAAAAGTAATCCATACAACTGCGGTGGTTAAATCCTAAATCTTCAGAAGCGATATGATAGGTGTGGGTGAGAAACAGATCTATATTTAAGTCCTTTTTTTATATTATAAATCTCCACTTTCACTTGCATATCCTTTTACATTTTGAAAGTGAATGTGGGGTCTTAAAAAGATCTTAAATATTGATCTGTTTCTCACTCATACCTATCATATCGCTTCTGAAGATATGGATTTAACCACTGGCCTCTTAAGGATTACTTTTATGTGGCCTTTGTTTGCTTTTTAGATCTTCAGAAGTTCTGGACCCCATTCACTTGTATTGTATGCTGAGTAAGCTGAGATATTTTCTAAAATCTTTGTTTGTGTTCTGCAGAAGGAAGGAAGTCATTAACTTCTGTGATGGCACGAGGGTGAGTAAATGATGAGAGAATTTTCATATTTGGGTGAACTATCCCTTAAAGATATGAATTAATTAATGTTGTGCTCCTGACACACTGGGGTCAGAAGCACAACATCTCCCTCAACGTCAGCAAGACCAAAGAGCTTGTGGTGGACTTCATCAAAAGAGTGCTGGTGGAGAGTCAGCAGTTTCAAGTTCCTCTGTATTCACATTACATGGTTCATTCACGTTGTGAAGAAGGCTCACCAATGCCTCTTCTTCCTGAGATGGCTGAGGAAGTTTGGAATGAACCACCACATCCTCACATGGTTCTACACCAGCACTGTAGAGAGCATTCTGACTGGCTGCATTACTGTCTGGTACGGCAACAGCAACGCCCTCAACCGCAAAGCCCTGCAAAGTGTGGTGCGAGCAGCCAGACACATCATCGGAACTGAGCTTCCCTCCCTCCAGGACATCTACACCAGGCGGAGTGTGAAAAAAGCTTGGAGAATCATCAGAGACTCCAGCCACCCAAGCCATGTGCTGCTCTCACTGCTACCATCAGGCAGGCGGTATCGCAGCATCAGGACCCGCACCAGCCGACTACATGACAGCTTCTTCCCCCAAGCCATCAGACTTTTGAACACTTGATCTCTCACGATCAATATACATCAGCACTGCACTTTATCAATCTTACATTGGACTATCATATATCATATTTCTCTTAACAACACACTGGCAACTGACTATTAACCGACAGCCTGAATGTCAATACAACACTATACAACCTACTGTTTATTTGATATATACTATTTTTATTGTATACTGTGTATTCTATATTGTGTTTATTGTATACTGTACATTGTATATTATTATTTGTATATTGTGTTGTGTGTAATTATGTGTGTATTAGATATTTAAATTGTATTGTGTAAATCTGATGTTTATTGTAAATTGATATGTCTCATCACTGTCATGACTACTCATGTTGCTCAGAACTGCACCCAAGAGCTCTTTCACCCATTGTTGAACTTGTATATATGGTTGAATGATAGTAAAGTGATTTGATTTGATTTTGACAAGAGAACTTGTGTTGTATGTACTGCTTAACAGTGCAAAGTCTTGTGTGAACATGTAAACCACTGTGAGTGTGCTTCTTTCACGGCACTCATGAAAACTAAATGGATGTCAAGATTTTCAATGAAAAATTACTTTCGGGTTGTTTCTCACCAAACCCTATATTGAATGTCTTCAGAAGACTTGGAATATAAAACATGAGCTGTATGGAGTACTTTTATGATTAATTTGCATTCTTTTTAAAGCTTGAAATTCACTAAACACTGCACTATCCAATAGGAATTTGCCATTGTGTTTTTGCTGCCTTCTTGGCCAAATCACTCTTGCAAAAGAGATTTTATCTCAATTAGTTTTTATACTGGTTAAATAAAGATACTTACTGTCGTTGTAGTGAAAAGAAAGGCTGGGATATTTACTACAATATCTCCTTTTGTGTTCAACAGTGGAAAGGAATATTATTTGGAACCATATTAAGGCAAGTAAATGATCAATAGTTCATTTTTGGGTGAATTATTCCTATTAACTGGGATAGGGATAAGTATTTAAATAATACATTATTTTTTTTATGTGCAGTGTGAAATCTCAAAAACGGACAATTAATTACCAACTCAGGGTAAAATATGCACAGTGTGAAACATGGAAAAAACAACCCAGGATCACATTAAACCAGGGTTAAAAATGAGGGTCCATCTTGGTTGGGGCACTACATGCAAACTGAGGGGTGAGATGAGTTGATAATTATTATCCTGTACCAAAGGATTTAGCATATCAGAGGAGTTTATTGTTTTAGTCATCCTCCTCATAGAATTAGCACTGTAAATACAGGTCTTAAGGGGATGATTTAATCAGTATTGATAATTAGAGATCAAGAGTGAATCTTGATAATATGATATAAATATAAGAGGGAAAGATAAATAAGAGAAGCAGAAACTAAATTAAATGAACTTACTCAAAATCTGCAATGTTCCTAAAATATTACAACTAAATATTTTGAAAAGCCCATCAAAGTCAGCCACAAATGATTGAATAAACAATGCATAAATTGGCCTGATAATGGCGTACAAAACAAGGCACACACAAGCATATAATTAGATCATAACATATTCACTTTGATTCAAATGAAATGTGTTTATATGGGGGAAACATGCTTAATTTCATATCCAGATTGGAAAACGATGCACTGTTTGGCTGTTTCGTTGATTTCTCATGCCAAGAAAAATGCCCTTTGTGGATGCTGTTGTCCCTGGTGAAATGTATGTACACAGTTCTACTTGGTTCGGTTTTGAACAATAAAAAAGACACAGAAATGGAGGTATGATAGAGCAGCAGAAAAGTCTTTTTGATGCAGGGTGAAGATAGCTTTTAAAATGAGGGGAAATGAACATAGGAACCCCTGTAGAGTTCAGCGTGTGTGGCTGATGGCTTTGTTATGGCACAGATACCTTTTCCTGGGGTGAGATTAAAGGTCGAGTTGCAATATTGTGCACATTTATTGCCACAGACAAAGAGTTTTGTATAAGACTTGAAGCATACCCTGCCTTCTTCACTCACAATTGCTTATTTGTAATATGACATTTCCTTCACAAATAGACTAGAACATATTTTAGCAAGGACATGTTTTAAAGTCAAAGTCATTTGTATTGAGAGATGCAGAGAGAAACAAAATGTATTTTCCTGGGAAACCTTAAGGTGAACATTCAGCATTTAGAAATTATTAAACTATTTACAAGTTAAAACACATCAGTACAATCTTACAGACAATAAACAGACATGAAGTGTATAGATTATATATACCAACAATAGACAAAGTAACCAGAAAATAAAAGATGCAACTGTATTAACATGAGTCAAAGTATCAAAGTGGATAGAGTGATATAGATTATTGAGATTAATAGTGCAATAAATGTGATGCAATGCAATATACAATATGAGGGAGGAGCAGGGGCGTCGGACTGGGGGGGTAAAGGGTACCGAGTACCCAGGGCCCGAGGCAGGGGGGGCCCCTTAGAAGTCAGTTTTCTATACATTCATATTTGGTACGGGGGCCCAGCAAGATGGTTTGTACCCAGGGCCCAAAATTTGGTGCTACGCCCCTGGGGAGGAGGGTGTTCATATGATCCATGTCTATGTGTGACATATCAGTTTGTCAGAACACTCTCTATGACACATCTGTAGAAGATGACTTTAGACCATTGAATGGCTTGTGCACTGAGAGTGAAAGAAAACAAAGTATTTACTCATTCTCATGTTATTTCAAACTTGTATGATTGTCTTTCTTCCATGGAACACAAAACGTCATGGTTACTAATGTAACCTCCATTCCCTGATGGAGGGAATGAGACATTGTGTCGATGTAATGACACTAGGGGTTGCATCTGGGAGCCCAATACATCACTGATCTTTGAGAAAAGGCCAATGAAAATTGGCGAGTGGAATTTGCGTGCCACTCCCCTGGACATACGTGTATATAAGGAGTTGGAATGTAACCACTCATTCAGGTTTCGCACTGAGGAGCTGAGACAAGGTCCTCAGCCCGTGGTCCCATCCCAGAACTCGACCGGGGCACATGAGCGGGAAGTCCGTGGGGGGGTTTTCTGCCGGAGAGGCTCCCATTGAGTCCCCAGAACGCCCCCAGTGCTAACCGACTCTGCCTCATACCTGTAGGTAGAAGGAACGAAAGTCTGACGAAGGTAAGCCACGACCTTAAAGTAGCCATGGTCAAACTCTCGCAATGAGGGCATGAACAATCCACGAACGCCACTTCCGTGTGGGTAGCACCCAAGCACTTGAGACAGCGATAGTGGCCGTCAGAAGCAGAGAGATAGTGACCGCAACCAGGAATAACACACAAATGAAAAGGCATCTTGAAAAAGACGCTTTCGTAAGTGCCACTCTTTTAGTAGGAATATACTCTTTTCGAGAAAATCTACTCTTTTTTTTTCTTTTTAGAAAATATACTCTTTTTGCTGCTGAAGCACCGAGGGGGAGAACCGCTGCAATGCATCGTAGAAACCAACAGCACATAAGAGTGAGAGATGAATGGCTGGCAGAGTAATTCAGCTCAGAGAAATACAACCGCTCGACTCCAAAGAAGAAGTCTGAATGAGTGGTTGCATTCCAGCTCCTTATATACATGTATGTCAGGGGGAGTGACATTCAAATTCCACTTGCCAATTTTCATTGGCCTTTTCTCAAAGATCAGAGATGTCTGAGGCTCCCTGGAGCGACCCCTAGTGTCACTACATTGACACAACGTCGAGTGAGTGACAGAAGGGGAAGGAGACTGTTTTGAAGACAATTCCTACTTCTTTTTTCAATCAAATGAAAGCATTGGAACCAGGGACTATCAAGCTACAAAAACCTAAAGAGCACCATGAAGGTATCACGTGATAGCTTTGTATTTGGAACAAACTGAAATATCTCATTATCTAGGGCGAAATCCAAACGAAAGTGAGCATCCCTATGTCCTACCCCCTCCGAAGGGCTAAACCATGGAAGTGGGAACTCTGGAGGGAGCAGGGCACACGTGTCTCAAGTATGGCTGTTTGTAACACCCTTGATGAAGGGAGTAATGAAAGACATATGTCACTTCCACTTTATCTTCGCATGAATGTGTACTTTGACACCGCTGTTCTAACAACAGGAATCTATTTGATGTTAATTTGTTGTTGCAAATAAATATACTGTTTGTAATATATATATTTTTTTCAAATATTGAACTTTGTCTTATCTACAATTCTTTACTGTTGCCTTTTTTTAATAATAATAATAGTAATATATCGGTACTACATAAATATATAAAATACATGAATTAACATTTTCCGCCAAAAGAATTGGTACACGAGAGGTTTTAATAATAAATAAATAAAAACCTAAGGGTTTAGACTAGCCTACAGTAATAAATGGGTGCTGTTGTTGGAGTATCTCTCTGCTTATTGCTGTCGAATATCTTATGTATGAGGACAAATTTAAACTGCAGATGAGGAGAAGTACAGTACTGTTCAAAAGTCTTAGCCACATAAGATGTTTCACAAAAGCATTTGTCTTAAGATGGTTATTTATATCTTCAGCTTTAGTGTCAATAAAATTTAGACTCCCAAACATTACTTTTGCAAATAGAAAAGATTAGAATAGAAGAACAGGGAGCCCTGCAACAGATGTCATGGCCCCCACAGAGCCCTCCACTGAACATCGTGTCTGTCTGAGATTACATAAAGAGACAGAAGCAATTGAGACAGCCTAAATAGATTTAAATAGAAGAACTCTGGTGAATTCTCCAAGAAACTTGGAACATCCTATCTGCCAACAACCAAGAAAAACTGTCCAGGTGTACTTAGGAGAATTGGTGCTGTTTTAAAGGCAAAGGTCATCACACCAAATATTGATTTAGCTTTTTTATTTTTACTGGAATTTGTATGACATTAAGTGATAAATGAAAACTATTTATGGTATTATATTTGCAGACATCCTCACTATGCAGCTTTTTTCACAAGTGCCTACAGTACTGTATCTGTTATAAAACAGCTATAGCGCTTGCCCGAGTGTTTGAACGTGTAATATGTTCTGATAGACAACCTTGCTTTAAAATATATCCCAAGGACATGCCACCCAGGATCACATGATCATAAACGGTAAAATGTCTTCCTTGAAGTGACCATTGCACGTATTCTTCGCTAACGACCTTGTGGAAGGGCCCTTCGTGGAGGGCTTGAGTTGCTCACTTTCATTTAGAACACCCCTTTGTGTGATGTCCCCTACCCACAGTGCCCTTCAAGGGCACAAAATTCCCCTTTGCAATTCGCCCCTGACATAGACTGACATAGAATCAACGTACAATCACTGTCTCTCCCGGCAACGAAACGAGGTTGATTCCACATCTTTTTGCTCAATGAGGTCACGTTGAATCAACGTTGTTCACGCCATTGAAAACAAACATAAAATCTATCTAATTGCTGTGCTTACCTGACATTGAAATGATGTTGATTTCAGTTGGGTAAAGTGACATTATACAATCAACATATTTTCTACTTTTGATTTTAAAATTCCATACTTAAATAAATGAATAAATCAGCCTATTTATGCATCTTTATTAAACGCACAGCATATTCAGTTACTCATTGTTTTATTTATACAAAATATACATTTACAAATACAGAATTCTTTGAAGTTATTTTTTATACTGCATTTACTGTAAATCTTAATACTTAACAGTAAATTATATTAAAATACCTTCAGACTGTTGCATTCACAAATGGATGTATAATTACAAATTACAGGCTAATTTAAAGGTAGTGTTAATTTTACAGATTTTGAAAGTTAGCTCATCCATAAAATAAAAATTCTGTCATCATATACAAACCCTTATGTTGTTCATAACCTTAGACATTTTCATTCTGTGAAACACAAAAGGAGATATTTTAAGGCAGAACATTAGGGACTGACATTCTATGTCACCATTTTATTTCATTGCATCTTTCTTTTCTATTAAAGTGAGTGGCTGACTGAAATTCAATAACGCAATATCTTTTTTTGTGTTTCACAAAAGAATAACATACAGTCATGGAACACACCCTTAAAATTAAATTTTTTATATTTTATCTCCACTAAAATATTTTGCATTCCCTTGCAAAAGATAACCATGGTTTTAGTACAGTAAACATAATTAACAATAGTATTTGTAGTAAAACCATAACTACAAAACTTTGAATGGTTTTTATTAGTAACCATATTTTAACCATGATATTTGTAATGAAACCATTGTAATAACACAGGAATATGAGAATTATGGTAATAAAATTAGAATATTGTGGTTCCTCTGGTTTTACAACCATAATTAAACTATTGTTACTGCTGAAAAAACATTTATCCGTTATGAAAATGAAACCTTGTTTTTCTACAGATACCATTGTTTTTGTGAAAACCATTACCACAAGATTTAAAATGGTTACTAAAGTCATGTTTTCTATAATATTACTAAAGTAAAACCATGGTTAATTTATTGCAAGGGAACGCAAAACTTATTGCAAGCTTGTTGTTTTTTTTAACTATCCCTCACACAGAAGTCACTTTATAAATAACATTACCCTTGAAAATAGAAGACAGAGTAAAACAATTTCCTTTCTCAATTAACATTTATTTTTAAAGGCAAGGGGCTGGTTGCAAGAAACCACATAAGTTAAGCAAATCCTTAGTGACAATATGTTTACAATTATATCTAAAGGTTTTCTTGAAGGGACAGTTCACCAAAACAAAATGTAAATGATCTCATCATTTACTCGTCCTCATGCTATACCAGATATCTATAACTTCCTTTTTTCAGCAGAACACAAACAAAGATTTTTAGAAGAATATTTCTGCCCAGCAGGTCTGTACAAGGCAAGTGAAAGGTGGCTAGACTTTTGAAGCTCCAAAAAGCACAAATAACTGCTTAAACATAATCCATAAGACTCCAGTGGTTTAAGCCATGTCTTCAGAAGCAATCCAGTTGGTTTTGGGTAAGAAGAGACCAAAATATAATGCCTTTTTCACAATAAATAATCATATATGTTGTTTTCAAGAAAAGTTTACTACATGTAGTAAAATTGTCACTAAAAGCAGTATGTTGAAGAAAAACTTGAAAATGTAATATGTGGGCAGCAATACAGTATGTTAGAAAAAAGCAATAAATTAATTTGCTTTCTTTAATTATTTTATGAGGTATTTTTATGTTCTTTCCCTCTTAAAGTGTTATTGATAAGCAGGCTTACAAGACATTTTATAAGTACTTTTTCTGGAGTAATTAATGTGCATCAGTAAGTGTACAGGCAACATTTATTTCCATTGACATCTGTTTTTTTGGTCTGCACCTTGCATGCTTCATACATTCCTTCACAAACCTCCTCTGGTTAGATACAAAAGCTTGCAAAGGCATAAAATTGTAATCAACGATGAGAAATCCTTTACCAACCAGTAATATGCTGTGATGTGGCTCTGTAGAGGAGTTCCTCCCTAATGGTAAACGAAAAATCATCAATCACAGTGAAACTGCATTTCAACAGTGGTTCATTCCATAATAGTCTTACGAATGTAAATTCCAGAATTATAAAGAAATAACAGTTTATACTGTTTTAACTCCACCCTACAATATATCAAACATTATCTTGAGATATTTTACAATACAATACTCAAAAAGAATACCACTGTCTTCTGTATTTGAGCCTCTTTAAGGCGGATTTATAAAACAAAAATAAAAAATACATCTGAAAAGTTGTAACACTGCAAAAATTATTATTGTCTAAAAACGATTACCTTCTGAAGCATGAAGCAAATGAACCAGAGGTAAAGCATGTCTCTCTGAAATAGAGAAATACGTACAAGTGACATTATTAAACAGTATTATTAACAGTCCTACTAATCATCATCATAAAATATCATATTTAATCCTTTAGTTAAAACACAAAAGACACCAACTGTTTCCCAGCGTAATATACTGTATAAGTACAGCAGATGACAATGTATTTAAATGTATGCTATATTGTTGTGAGACATAAAACTGTAATAATATAAAGATAACTTGAGTCTTAGACCTTTGTCATGCTCAGTTGGACTTCTGTGGTGAACATTAGTGCAGACAATGCCACAAGGTTTGTCCCTAAAATAAAACAGTCTTAGAGAAAGTAATGACAGGTTTATTACCTATTCACCTTGTGAATTATGATGCCTTCATTCGCTATTGGAATTATCCTACTTCACACTTCTGAAGAGGTAATTACGAGTACGTCGTGTTCAAGTGCTTTGTTGTTGAAAAGAACAGGAAACATAGACAACGCCAGGTTCGTTCATGCATATTTCTTGAGGAACTTTTATTTTGACACCATAATATATATTACTAGCCTGCTGACGATAATGGAATTTTGGTCAAATACAAGGTATTTTTATAGTGTAAAAATGTACAATATTCATCAAATGCTTGCTGATATACACATAAATGAATACATAAAAGCGCTAACAATTAGCTGTATTTTGAAAAATTAACAAAACCATTCACTACAGAAACTGTACACTCTTAAAAGAAATGGTTCTATTTAGAACCAGAAATGGTTCATCACCCGCTTCATATATGGAACTCCAAAATGGTTCTATATAGAACCATTTTAATGGGTTCCATAAAAAGAACCCCAAATGGTTCTTTGAATCCAAGTTAGATGGTTCTATATAGAACCATTTAAGGGTTCTTTATTATTAAACGAGATAATTATTATTGAATAAGAAAATATAATCAATCCAGAAAGTTCATAAATTAATTTATTCAATTGATTATACAAAAAATATTAGTGACATTTAAAATTGCACCTCATACTGTATTAGACAGCAAAACCTTTTTACATTTAAGATGTTTTATTACATTCAACCATTTTGTGTGAATTATTTAATTTAAGCATTTTCGCTTTGCAATAAATATAAATAAGATTGTTTATGTACTGTATGTACATATTTCAGAGATACATGTAAAAGTTAAGTACTGTACAAGAAAAAAATATATTTTCTGATATTTGACAATGCAGATAAAAAACAATACATGAACAATTAAAACGTATTAAATATCACTACAATTTACAGAAGTTGACTGTACATTTTTAGTACAGGTATTGGTGTTCTTTTGACATGCTCTTGCCTAAGTTTAAGCATGTATTTTTGAATAAAAGTCATTGTGTGCTTAATGTAAACCGGGTATTGCACATTGAAAAGAAAATAGACAGCAAACAGGCATTCCACAGCCTGTGTCATGTCGATGTCTGCCTCTCTTATAATGGTCACGTTGTCCATTATAATGCTGACACTTTCAGCCTTGAGGGATCAGGAGAGCCGTTAAACACAATGGTGGGTGTAGGACCTTTGGGTTCCTGTAAAACAAACATTTCACCTTTTGAGTGCTTTTCACCAATTAAAAGATGTCATCGAATAGACTTAAAATTACCCCATAATTTACTCACCAACAAGCCAACCTATGTGTATGACTTTGTTTCTTCACTTAAACAAAATCTGAGATATATTTAATAATATCCTGGCTCTTTCTAGCTTTGTAATGTGTTTTAATGTCAACATTACGGATGACTGAAGAACATTCAACATGCTACCACATCAGCTCCATTTTGATTACTTGGAATCTCATTGGTTCTTTTGTTCTTGTGACTGAATCGTTCATGACACAACACAGATATGACAGCTAGGGCCAACAAGACTCATAATAATTAATGTGGAGCTCATGTGCCACCCCATTGCATGTTATTCTCTTATCTATACATAGTCTAATTATAGTAACCTATCTTGGCAAATTTAATCTTTTTATTCTCACTAACGTACCATTT
The DNA here is from genome assembly GCF_025860055.1 of Xyrauchen texanus. Taxonomy (NCBI): domain Eukaryota; kingdom Metazoa; phylum Chordata; class Actinopteri; order Cypriniformes; family Catostomidae; genus Xyrauchen; species Xyrauchen texanus. Next base: position 18,920,766 of record NC_068287.1, on the reverse strand, counting down.
GGCTTTAGAAGACAAGTATTAAACCCTGGAGTTGTATAGATTTTCTTTGTGATCGATGCACTCAAAATTGGGGTGCTATTCAATGACAGTACATAGCAGTAGAAACAGTCCAAAACTTATGACTAAGGAAGAGAGAGTAAATTAAAGGGTAAATTTAAAAAAATTGGCATAAGGGTGAGTAGACTGACTAATATTTTTATATTTGCATAAACAGTTCCTTTAATTCAAGTCAAGTGCAACAAATGTTAATGAAACTACAGAAGACTCTATACTTACACTATCCACACAGTAGAGGAAAGTGGCATTTTCTTTAAATAGTGCTGGCAATAAAATGAGTGCAGCATTCCTAACAAGACCTATAAACAGATACAAATGACTGTACATTAGGTACAGAAATCAATTAAAGTTTACCCAAAAATGAAAATTCTGTCATCATTCACTCACTCTTGTCATTTTAAACCTATATGGCTTTCCTTCTTCGGCATAACCCAAAAACATATATTTTGAAGAATTTTGGTAACCAAACAATGCTGGTACCCATTTCTATTATATGGACACAAAACCAATGCAGGTCAATGGGCACCGCCGTTGTTCGGTTACCATCCTTTAAAACATCTTCTTTTGTGTTCTGAAGAAGAAAGTCATAAAGATTTGAAATGACAAGAGGTGAGTAAATTATGAAATGTTTTGGGTAAACTATTCCTTTAATATTTACATTATTTTAATACATGTTTTCACTCATACAATTTATAGGAGCTACCTTTAAATTGACAATGCAACTTTACACTGGGCATGGAACAGATAGGTTGGATGGGAAAAAATATATGGTGTTGTTACCCTCTGTGGTTTCCTCTGCTGGTCCAATGAGATTTGCGTAGAGGTTTTTTTGACTTCCTTCTTTTGCACTCCTGATGATGTTTGGGGCCATTTCATTTAGAGATGTTTCCATGTTCTTCGCCAAGTCTGTTCCAAACCTCATTGTCAAAACACCTGGTCATTTTATTTTTTATTTAAAGGCAAAGCTCAAATCATACATTGACTAGATATTAATATTTTTTGACTCTTGTTTTTGACTACAGCAGTCATTTTCATGGGTCTTGACTCAAAAAGTGTTGTGAATGTGTTGTGCAGGCTTATAATTATTGTGTAATCTTTAGTTTACACTTCAGTCATAAAACATGAATTATAACCATTTTAATAAAAAAGGTTCTTTGCTCTCAAGGGTTCTACATAGAACCATTTTTTTGGTAAAAGGTTCTATTGGCCAAATACGGAACCCCAGGGTTCTATATAGAACCCAGAGGAACCCTTTTTTTTAAGAGTGTACTCTCCTCCACCATGTTGAAAGTTTATGACTCCTCCCATCTCAGAAACTCAGGTATCAAAACTATCTCAGAGTTTTCCAGTCGTAATTACGTATTGAGGGGTAGTAGTGGGAAGTTCGGATCATTTTACTGACTCGGATCTTTGAGTCTCGTTCAGCAAAATGAACGAATCTTTTTCGAGTCATTTCGTTCATTTCAGCAGAATATAATTAAATGTCATGTTAAATAGCCCAAAACATCAAGTAGTCTACTTACGAAAATGTTGATTCAATTTGAAATAAATAAATAAAAATAAACTATAGGGTAATGCAGCCAAAGCCAATTTATAAGAAACCGAAATGTTAATTTATTAATTGGGTCTTAAGTTTAAGCTATTGCAGTTAGTTCACCTCACCTCCTTTTTCTCCGCCTCTTGTGTCATCGGGTTCGAACTTCAAAACGTTAAAAATACTTAGTTGTCGATGTCGACTCGTCAGTGTCTGTGTGTGGGCCGTGTGGTGTGACAAAGCAGCCAATGCACTCACTGACTGCATGCACATGCAGCATACCGGTCCGGATCCGGAAAGATAAATGATTAGTTCAAGTCTCGACTCTCGAGTCAGACTCACAAACCCATAGCACAGCACAGTGCTATGGGTTTGTGAGTCTGACTTGAAGAACGAACGACTCGAAACCGAAGAGACGAACTAATCATTTCTCTTTCCGGTACTGACAGCATAGTCTCTATGGGACTGACAGGAAGAACGAAAGACTCGGACCCGGCCGAACCCGAAGACTCGCGAAAGATGAACTAATCATTTATGACTTCATGTACCTTATGCGATGTTGCGCGCATGCGCGGTCAACACAAAATGAACGAATCACTCTCTGAGACAACTCGGTAGTCCCGAGTCATATTAAAGATTCGTTCAAAATGAACGAATCGTTCATGAACGACACATCACTATTGAGGGGTCATTCACATGCATCTTCTGAGTGGGAAACTCGTACTTACGATAATTCCGATAGCGCATGAAGGCAGCGTAATCGTATGGCGAGCGCTGCACCACTGAAGGCACACGCGTCACAGGACATTTGCGAGTAGAAGTCAGATAAATGAATGAACTAAAGTTTAGAAAATATAAGTGAAATTGATCATGTTGAAGTTGACAATCTACAACATGTGAATTATCTAAATTTACCTCAGTTACCGGCTGCCTCACAGAAGACAGGCAGTGCGCAAAGGGCATTTAATTACAAAATTTCAAATGTTTTTTAGTTAAGAAACATTACAGCGGGAATGTTTTTAAAACACAGAAGGATAAAACACTTCAAATCATAAGTGATATTCAGTGATCGATTAACAAACCATTGTGTAAATTGATGAATAAAACTACATTTATGCTCACCTAGTGACTCACCTGCTGAATGTTGGTCAGTTGTAGTTTCATAAACAAGCATGCAGAGAACTCCGATTTCTCTAACCAAGTTTCAACATGGAACAAACGTTATGATTTTGACCACATGGGTCGGTGGTACATGTTGATGAATCAATATCATTTTGACATTAAATATATGTCCTATTTTAGACCTAACAACGTTCTGATGTATAGACAATATAGTGAATATTGATTCAACATTGAAAATTGATTAATGATTGATCCCGACCATAGTAATGTGGTTTTAATGTAGTAACCATGTTAAATATTGGGGTTAGTAAGATTTTACTACAAAATACCATTGTGACACTATGGTAGTAAAACCATGGTTAATATTTGTAAGGTAAGATTGGGGTTAGGTTTAGGTTCAGGGGTTGGTGTAGGGTGTCTGTGGGACTCAAATGAACACAATAAACACACTGCAGTGATACTGTATGTTAGTATTTAATTAGTAGGGCTGTGTCAGGATCATGTTACTTTGGTCAGTCATGGTTATTGTGTGGTGACAGGATCCTGACACCTAAGTTCTGTGTTTGAGCACATGGCTTAGTGTTTAATTTCTGACCAAGTGCTCTCTGTCTCTAGTTTTTATTTGAGCACATTTCTTATGATAGTGTTCGCTTGTCATGTGGTCTTCTGTCAGTCTCATGTCTAGGCCCCACCCTCTTGTTACCTTGTTATTGGATCATCTGCCTCACCAGCCTTCCCTAGTTACCCTCCTCAGTTCCTTCCCTATTTAATCTGTGTGTGATCTCTGTCCTGTGCCAGTTCGTTGTGGAATGTCTTTTGGATGTTTCCCTGTTCAGGTGTCTTGTTCTGTTTGCCCCTGCCATTGAAGCCTCATTCCTGTTCCCATGCTGGCCCTGGCCCATTTGGCTCATTTGGCTCTAGGACGTATGGCCTATGGGGCTTCCAATCTCCAGGACAGCCAGTCCAATCTCCAGCCTCCTACTTGGTTTCCCCCCCTTTCCCCCCCTTGGCTGGAACTGCCTGCGCACCCCTGGTCTGACTACAGCCATCCTGCCCCTTTGGCCCTTTTCTGCCCTGCACTGCCCTGGTCTGACCCGCCAGGGCCCCCCTCTTTTTGGAGCAAGCTTGCTCAACTTGCATTAATATCCAGCCTAAACTACTGATTCTAAGCCTATGTATAGCTCTATTATTAATTTTGAGACTAAGTGGTTCCTAACTTCAACTTGTGAAAAAAATATGCCCTTTGCTGTGGCTGAAGGCAAATATTGCCAATTTATTCACACTCTAATTTTTATAGCCTTGACTGTGTAAATAGTAAGCATAGACCTCTACTCTTGTCCAAGTTTTAATGTAGTTATAAAATGATCTATTCCTTTTCAGTTGGTGGGAAATTTCTTGACAATACCAAAGTGATTTTGTTACAGGTGTAAATGTTTTTTGGAAAGTTTTACTGGTCTGCTTCTGAGAGATTACATTTCTTAACCCATGTTGTCTGGTGTCTGGTGTAGTGGTTCCACTTCATTCGCTGGCATCAAATCTATAAAAGCAGGGCTCCTTCTTACCCAAGGGACAATTTGTGCAACTGTTCAAATGTATTACACTTGAACAGTCTGTCTGATTATCTTGGTTTACTTTAGAGCCTTTCAAAATTTGTATTCCTGATACATGCCTGTAGTTTTGCCTTAAATTAATGTATTTATAATCATTTCAATAATAATCAGCCATGGCTTTGATTTAAATACAAGTGGGCCAGCTCAAACAGATATATCTGGGTGGCTTGAGTGAATGGCTTCTAAAGCTACAATGATGATTCATCTCCCCTCTGTTCTTCACAGAATAACGTCCAGATTAAGTTTCATATCCCCTTGTGACGGCGGTAGATAAATCAATTGTATTTAAGTAATGTGATAATAGAGAATGGGTCATCCTTACCCGCATGCTGTGTGAGTAGATTATTGCAATGAATGGAACGAGGACATGTCGGTCTTTTATGAGACTTAGATGGTATTAGGAGTGAAGGACATGACCTTCTCGTAGCTCTCTCTAAATCTAGTTTAATGCACTAAATGCCAGTGGAAGTATAAGATCAGCCACTTTGATTAAGGGGCACTTGGTTCGAAATGACCCTTAATTACAAATCACTCTACAAATAAACTCTCATTGGTGAACTTTGCACATTGATTACACTTAATTGCAGAGGCACTGTTTAACTTTTAATCTGAGCAGGCCTACATTTTTATGATTTTAACTGTGCTGTTCAAACATTGAGAAGTTTTAGTCTGGCCAATAATTAAAGGATGGAGTGCAACTACAGTTGATGGAAGAAGTACTGACTGTGAACCCTAGGATTTACATGGATTCTGCATAAATTGTTGATCAAACTTGTCACCAATAGTAACAACAATAGACAAACACAGTATGCCTAAATAAATGACACACAAAACATTATACATTTTCTACTTCTCCAATGACTTATTGGAGTCTGGAACTAACTTGGAGTCTAATAAAAAAGATGAGATTGGAGGTTTTGGTTAGATGTGATTGTTAGAATTGATAGATGAGATCTATTAACGCAGAAATTCATGTTTAATCCTAGCGTTCACATAATTATCCTGTCATACTATTCATACAGACTTAAAGGGATAGTTCCCCCGAAAATGAAAATTCTCTTATCATTTACTCACCCTCGTGCCATCCCAAATGTGTATGACTTTATTTCTTCTGATTAACACAAATAAAGATTTTTAGAATAATATCTCAGATCTGTAGGTCCATAAAATTCAAGAGAATGGGTACCAAAATTGCTCCAAAAAGCACATAAGGCAACATAAAAGTAATCCAAATGACTTCAGTGGTTAAATCTATATCTTAAGAGGTGACATGATAGGTGTGGGTGATTAAATTATTAATATTTATTTCCTTTTTTAAAGGTGCACTCAGTACGTTTTTGTTGATGTTGTCTTACACTGAGACCTAGCGGCATGGATGCAGCATTATTCAAACACAACAGTTTTCAGTTACTGAAGTCATTGTAGAAATGTACTATTCACAGTCAGTCATGATTAGTTTTATCCATGAGTGAAACTGTCCAAATTACGGGCAGTTTCTGAGATTAAACTTGTAATATTTGGCTGATCATGTAATTCTAACATGGCAGCCCCCATGAGGAGACCCTCTCCATGTAGAATAAAACAGATTTGATGAGGTTACTGATATGACTGGAGCATCTCATGTAGTCATGATTTTAGATGTATGTTTCAAAATTACAATTTATTTATGTTGAAGAAAAACTTTTTAAATGAGGAAAAATGTACTGAGTGTACCTTTCATGTAAATTCTCTGCCCTGCCCAGTAGGTGGCGATATTTACATTTACATTTACGCATTTGGCAGACGCTTTTATTCAAAGTGACTTACAGTGCTCTTATTACAGGGACAATTCCCCCGGAGCAACCTGGAGTTAAGAGCCTTGCTCAAGGACACCATGGTGGTGGCTGTGGGGCTCGAACCAGTGACCTTCTGATTACCAGTTATGTGCTTTAGCCTACATTTGACATTTTACATTTTAGCTTTTTGTTTTTTCTGGCTTTTTACTTATTTATTATTATTATTATTATGATTATTAAATATACTTAATTAATTTTAGATTTATGATTTTTATTGAAATAGCCTTCAATAAACAGAAATAGACTTTAACCTAGTTTTGGCCAAATGAACTGGTCATGTGACATACTGTAGCTGTTATCTGATTACAAGATGGGCTGGTTTGAGTATTTCTGTAACTGCTGATCTCCTGGGATTTTCACGCACAGCAGTCTCTAGAATTTACTCAGAATGGTGCCAAAAACAAAAAACATCCAGTGAGTAGCAGTTCTGTGGACGGAAATGTGTTGTTGAAGAGAGAGGTCAACAGAGAATGGTCGAGCTGACAAAGTAACTCAGATAACCACTCTGTACAATTGTGGTGAGAAGAATATAATCTCAGAATGCAAAAACCAGATTATTGATAATTTTGCCAGTTTATTAAAAAATTTTCAGTTTTATTAAAACTGAAATATCACATTGACATAAGTATTCAGACCCTTTACTATGACACTTAAATTTAGCTCAGGTGCATATAATGTTTATACAGTATAAAAACCATTATGTCTATGGAGAGGATAAAACATGAAAACCCAACATGGTTGGTGTTTGTGTGTGTGTGTGTGTGTGTGTGTGTGTGTGTGTGTGTGTGTGGGCTTGTTTATGTGGTTTATGAGAACATTTTTTTAGGTTACAAATTAGTAATTACAAGGGTATTATGCTATAAATGTGGTTTATGAGGACATTTCTATTGTCCCCATAATTCAAATCGCTTAAAAATCATACTAAACAATGTTTTATTGAAAATGTAAAAATGCAGAAAGTTTTTTGTGAGGGTTAGGTTTAGGGGTAGGGTTAGGGTTAGGGTATAGAATCTATAGTTTGTACAGAATAAAAATCATTATGTCTATGGAGAGTCCTCATAAGGATAGCTGCACCAACATGTGTGTGTGTGTGTGTGTGTGTGTGTACGTGTGTGAATCTGTCTTAAATAACTCTAATGAGGACACAGGTCGATTCTGCATCCCTCTCACCCACACCCATGTGGGCACCCATCTTTGTGAGAAGGCAAACACAATGCTTTCCACTGCCATTAATAACCAGACCATTTGTTGCCATTTTCAGGCTCATTGTTGCTTTTGCTCAGCAGTGAGGCACGGAAATTGATTCACAGTCAAACCGCAGTTATTAATGGATATGACCGAACAGTGCTGGCGGATGAAAATGAGAAAGAGAGATTGAACATGAAAATTGCTTTCAGAGCCTTAATAAGTCCTCTCCATTGATAAGTGGCTTTTTTTAGGTCTGCGATTAGAAACATTTACCTAAATGTGGCTCAGGGCTTAGGGACTCACCTAATTAGATACTGTATTTAGGGAGCACAAATACATACAGGGTGTATATAAATTAATTTTGCCCTTGTCCCTGGCAATCTAATAGATAGATCAGATGAGACATTATTTTTTGATTACATTAATATATTATGTTAGACCACGAGTGACTGAGAATAAAATAGCAAGTCATCCAGAATGAGATTTTAAACTGATCAGAGATGCTGCTGTTCTTAAATCTTTACATTCTCATTGAGACTGATTTTAATCGATTTACCCACTTTTGAAGAAATTTATGGACACATCTAGTGCCAGGGGCCATTATGTCTCTTTGTAATGGAGACTTTTTATTTAAAGCAATTTATTATCTGATCTATATGACGTCTGGTAATGTTATGATCAAAACAAATATGATTACAGGTTAATGCCTTGAAATGTATCGAGCTGTATAATGGTTTAAGGACAGCTTTATCGGTTTAATGAAAAAACAAAATGTTATTTGTTTTCCTCTAATGGCTCAAAATGGTGCAGTTACCTGAAATTATGTAAATATTAACATTAATATGTGTGGTAGTGTGTCTGGTGATTGGGAACTCAGTAATGTCATTTTTCATTAATAATATATTCATCTATTTGGTTATTAAACTGCCAGTGATCAACAGGAAACTTTGCTGCCTTAAATCAAGCACCTCATATACATAAAAATGTGCTTTCATTTAAATAAACTTGTAAGGTGCTCACACATGCTTTGAGATAATGTTGTATCATTCTTGGGGTGTGCAGGTTGCACATAGAACTGCAAACATATTTTTGAACATATTTTTATCTACACGTCATGCACACTGAAAAAAAAATTATGTGGAATTTATGGTAAAACATTTTTGACTTGTGTGTATCAATGAACAAGGAAGAAATATAGAGATTATTTAGAATTTGTTGAATTGAACCACGGGTGGACAGGGAAGAGAAACCTGCCCTGGATTTGACATAGAATCGGGCCAAAAGTTGTGGGGGTGTCACTGTCCTTTTCTGCATATCGTGGCCCTCTTCGGCATATCGAGGCACAATTTTGCGGCCCTCTTCAGACAGTCGTTGCCCGATCACCATAACACAGCAGCCTGTTTCAGCTTATTGCCACCCGTTCGGCACCCATTTGTGGCCGGCCCACCGGGAAAAGTCCTGTTTTTCCCTATGGTCATTCCGCCCCTGGGCGGAAAAGTGTTTTAGAAAGTAACTTAAATGTAAAGCAATTAGTAATGTGATAACCCCCCATCTATCTCCTTTCTTTCTTTTTTCCCTTGTAAACATTTCAATTGAAAAAACATTTATCTTCACTTTGTAAAAGCAGATAACAAGGCTACTTCTGAGCAGCAGAATGCCAACCTGCAACAGTTGCCATAAAAAAAAAAAATGGAGAGAAGGTTTCACATTGTGAGACGTACAAGTGAATAACTTTTAACAAAGAATACAACAAAATTAGCTGAATTTTAAAGTTAATATAGTTCCTCTGTATTTTGCCACTGGAGGGCACACTCTTTAGCTCATTGACCGCCTTCTGTAGTAGGTGAACTTGTTGCTGATAAGCGTCAAACATCTGTGATGTCTGGATTAGGGTCTTTAATATGAAATGTAGTCATGTTTGTTGTACAGTATATTTACCTAACATGTCCAAAGTCTATGCAATGGGTTATTTAATTAGGCTATCAGAGAGGATTTCTTTTTTAATATATTTTTTGCAAACTTTTAGTTTCTGTCTGACTTGTGGTTCCATTATTACTGACAGTCAAAAAGTATATACACAGTTCAAATAAAACATCTCCTTGTCAGCAATGATCTAGTGTAACATTGCTCATTGAGACTAATTTGTATGAATCAAGTTAAATGTATTATTGCTCTTCTCATTTCAGTATAGAGTAAGACTCTAGTAAAACATAGTCACTCTGCAACCACAGTGTGACATGCAACTGTCTCCATAAACAAATGTTTCGGGGAATATATTTGCATGTTCTGTGTCACTGTCACTGAGCTCATGTTGGAACTATTTGTCAAAACCTGGAGTAAGGAACAGTTTCCTATGCCAAACAGGTATATATATATATATATATATATATATATATATATATATATATATATATATATATATATATATATATATATATATAAATTTGTGTGGCAGCTACATCTTTACAGTATTGTCATGATGCTTCAAGTCTAACATAATAACAGAACAGATCATTTAGTCCATCAGGACAGATCTTTTCAAAACTATCTTGAGACAGATCATTTTGCACCTTTAATGGTTACTGATTTAAGATGAACCACAAAGCTTTCAGAAATGTATTAATGACTTAGCTATTAAGTCAATCGTTAGAGTGATTAAAATTTGCATCACACAAATGTTCACAAAATTATGCATATTTTAGTCTTAATCATAAGCAAATGAGTTTATTAATTCAGTATTTCATTATAACAGCAGCAAGCTGTGGCAATGCATATAGATGACTACACTGTCTTAGACAATATTATCACATCAACATGTTATTACAATGTAATATGAATAAAACAAAACTGTAAGCATTAACACACACACACACACACACACACACACACACACACACACACACACACACACACACACACACACACACACATATATATATATATATATATACAACATTATATTTATAGTATAATTATATTGATGCACAAATATATACTATTTATTATATATTAAATAATTCGATTTTCTTATAATATTATGCATTCAATTTATTTATTTGCTTAAGTTGCTGTGTTATGTTGCAATTTGCAAAAATGAATACATAAAGACATATTTAATTATATTTATTTCTAGCCTATATATATCCCTGATAGCACATGTATCCCAGACGTCTATTAGATGTGTGTGTGTGTGATTGAATATGGAAGGCGTCTATTTTACGTTGTTTGCTAATCTTCAAATGTCTATTAGACATTCTGCACATGTCTTTGAGATGTTTATGATTTGGAATGTACATAAATCTGATCTTTTTAAGATGTTTAGCAGATTGTGATGCTTTCCAGATCAAAAGATCTAAAACAGACTTACAAAATATAAGTAACTGTATTCCACTAGAGATACAATTTAAATCATTGGTATTTATGATACAGTTACATTCAAAAAGTATTTGGATAACTGATTACTTTGCATTTTATTGTCATTTGTTTCATTTAATATTTAGTCCTTTCAGAGGAAAACATTTCTGCATATAAATGATGTGATCTAAAATGCATTTGAACAGTGGTTAAACACTTTCTTATGATGTGTTACATTCATACGAGCAGACAGAGAAGTATGTTTGAAGTAAGTTTGGAGCAGAAGAAATATAAATAAATCTTGTGTAAATTGTTAGCTTTATGCTAAGCTAAAATAATATTTCTAGTTTAAATGCACATGTTACCAAACACGATCATATTTTTTTATCAAGAAAATTCCTGTTGGATCATAATTTCTAGTAAGACTTTGATATCAGGGCAACAATCATATTCTTGATAATACTTTTTGTATTGTTTTCCTTAAAATATCTAAAAAATAGATAAATTTGATTCATCTTGTTTTAGAAACAGCACTGCATAAAATATTTATGTTTTTCAGAGAATGTATTTTAACATGTGTATTTTGCCTTACTGAGTTTTTATAGTCAAAATAAGTGAAAAAAAATCCAAAGTAGGCTATTTAGAGTACGTTACTGACCTTGAGTAATCTAACTGAATACATTACAAATGACATTTTACAGCATGTATTCTGTAATCTGTAGTGGAATACATTTCCAAAGTAACCCTCCCAACCCTGACTATCTCTATATAAAAATTAAAATTATATAATTAATATATCAAATAGTAGCTGTAATATATAAATGCTGAAGTTGCTGTGCTGCTGCCTTACATTTGCTCTGCTGCTTTGAAACTATATTAGTCTAAGAACATGTATTTACGATACAATGTTAGGCTACTCTTTTGTTTCTATACATCAGTATTACTCATATAGATTCAATCTAATTTATTTATTTTTCTCACGAACAATATCTCTCTCATTTACAGAGCACATAAAGGTTTAAACCGTTACTTCGATTGTATCTTTTGGGAAACATATTACATTACACTGTAAGTAGTTGATGCTGCTTGCACTGTTGTTCGCAAGTTTGTCTTCGCCGCTTTGAGTTTATATAGCGACGTCCTCCAATAACTCCGCCCACTCTTGCCAGTAGCTCTCTGATTGACAGCTACAATTCAGCTGCAGGTGGAATTACTCAGGGAGTATCACGAGCTGTTGCGACAGAATTCAGCTGTTATTAACACCGAAGACTTCAAGGGACAATAATGGATATGTCAAATTAATCACCAGGAAGTTATCTTTTACAGGTAAAATACTTTATTCTTTAGAAAAAGAGGAAGTCATTTTCACTTACATGAACGATCAAAGTAAGGTGAGGGCTTCTGCGTAACTTTAGAGCCGAAGAAAGTTGATCGCAAATTTTCTAGGCACCTCGCGCGTCCGACACACGTATAAAATTGATTTGTGTCAGTTTATAATAGTATATAGGCTATTACCAAAAAGTTATAGTGATAGTATTATTGTACTTGGTGGTCTATATGTGTAGGCTATACTTTACTGTATGTAAGTGTATGTAAGTACAGCGAGTAAGAATTAAGGTATTGAAGTAACTTTCAATGCGCCTTCTCGTGCATGTTACACGCGCCCTTTAACTGATGGAACAGATTAGTTAGTGCTATTTAGAGAAGACAGGGATTAAGAGTAATTTGAGCATATTTTGATGACCGTACTCATAAAATCTGTAGTTCCATTTAGTAGTATTAGTCATTCACCCTCCATTACATGTTTAATAGCCAAAGAATAGGATGTAATGAATTGATCTTGCAGTTTCAACACTATGAACTCAATGTCTGATTCATGCCCTAGTAAAAAGACTGATGAGAAACTAGTGTTTTTGCTTGCTCTGAACACACATAAAGGGATCATGTACAGCTCATTACACTACCATTAATCTGACACCATTAAGCCACTTAGATACAGGAAATTCTGATTATTGTAAAAATGCATTGTCTAAAATGAAATGCAAAGTTGAGATGCTGTGGAATTCATTGTGTGCTTTATATTTATTTATTTGGTACATGCTAAACAGATAAAGTATTTGGACACTTAAGTCACAACAATACTGTAAATGTTTAAATGAAGATATCAAACCAAGTAGAATTGACTAAAGATAGCCCAAGTGCACTTTTCAAGCTAAACATTTCACATAAATAAGTTTGATTGGAAACTGTATATGATAAAAATAATAATAATAATAGATCAACTGTTCAAAATTCAGACAAGGTTTTTGGGCAGTTTCTGTTTGTCAAACGTACTGGAACATGTCCATAGTTGAGAAGTTCACAGTAAATGTGCATTTTTTACCATCTGTATTGTGAGTTGATATATGTTTGCGTTGTTTTAACATGGAAACCTTATTAGTCCTTGTTTCATTTAAACTGTGAATGCAATTGTGAGTTGTGCATGGTGTGAAGATACCACATGACTGTTGAGAGATGGATTAGACAAGGATCCACTATATCAGTTTACCAGATGCCCTATATCTTATATCAGCTTTGCCTAACAAATTAAACAGCATGTCATGGCATGCTTACTTTCACAATGCAACGGTTTTAGGAGAATCCTTTTCAAACTTGAAATGCATTCCCTTTCAGCTTACTCTACTGGATTAGTTGTAAATGTTCTCAGTAGTCATGGTGTGTCCGCCCTGTTAGAGATCTGCAGGTAGACTAAGCTCAATAATGTTTTGAAAAGGCATTTTGTCTAATTGCATAGTTCTGACTGACTAACTGATGACTAAGAACAAAACTCAAACTGGAGTTTACTTTGTTGTGGATAGCCAAACAGTAATGCAGTCTCTGATCTGTTTTGGGACATTAATGAGTTGATTCAAATGATGCATGCAAAATCTCTGGCAGAGTGATTAATAATTCAGAGGAATAAACTAGCCTAATCATTGTTATTATGTATAAATAAAACATGTAGTAAGACTGCCTCATTAAGAATTTTCCCCCTGTCATAAACATAATAATAACAACAAAATTAGACAATATCATATAATAGCTATTAATGTAATCACTAATAATCATTATTATTACGCGTGTATAAGATTATACAGTTTAATAAATGGAAGTAAAACATCAGTGATATTTAAGTTGGAATAAAATAAACAATGCGTTATACTTGTTAACAGAAACAAAATTCAACAAACCAATAGACACTATGGTGTTTCTGATATATCGTATGATCTGAAGTACAAAATATATTCACCATATAGTCCAATGAATCATTTACTGTTCAAACACTAAATTATAGTGTCACAGGATACAGGCATTTTTTGGACAAAATATTTGTAACCATTCACAACTGTGCCAGACATTTGTTATGTTGCTAAAAGAAGTTTTTGAAACTTTACAACTTTTAAACTTAAAGGAATAATTAATGATGACTGAATTTTATTTTTTGGGTGACCTGTCCCTTCAAAATAAAACAAAATTAAACAATTAGTATGATATTCAAACTATATATGAACAGAGAAAATATCCTGCAGCCAGTGTTAATTAAATAAATACAAATAATTGTTTTAATCATATAGTCTTTTGACGAAAATGTCCTTTTAAAATGAGTCAATATTTCGTCATGTCATATTCATACATTTTGGTTAGTTTCACTCTGAATAAAATGGCTTGATAATGTGTAAAATGGCAAAAACTTGTGTCAAAATGTAACCGATCAAACATGAAGAAAAAATTTACAAACATTTCCTTTATTTAAAGGAATGTTCTGTGTTCAATACAAATTCAGCTCAATCAACAGTATTTGGCATTATACAGATTACAAAAAAAAAAAAAGAAAGAAAAAATATGACTGACATTTTTTTTTCTATAAAAAAAGCAAAAATTGAAATTGCAGTGAGGCACTTACAATGGAATTGAATGGGGCAATTTTTGGAGGGTTTAAAAGGCAGACACGTGAAGCTTATAATTTAATAAAAGCACTTTAATTCTTCATTTAAAACTCATGTATTATTTTAGCTGTAAAGTTGTTTAGATCTTCATTGTTACAGTCTTATAGGGTTTGTTGACATTACACCTTCATGGCAAGGAAGTTGTACAATTTTCTAACTTTTAAACAGAAAAGGTTAGTAAGTGATTTTTTAAGAAATCAGGTTAACATGAATATTGTCGTTAACATAAGTCTCGTCGCTATAATTTTCAAACAATGATTAAAAACATTATTTTTACTTTATGGATTTGCCCCATTCACTTCTATTGCAAATGTGTCACTGTAACACAGATTTTTTTTCTTTTTTTTTTTTTAAAGAAAAGGAGGGACAAGTCATATACATTTTTGTGGTAATCAGTATTATGCCACAAATGCTGTCAATTGAGCTCAACTTGTTTTAAACCCAGAATATTCCTTTAAACATCTATCAAACATAAAAGATAAATACAGCATTCTCTACAACTGTTCTTTTTTTGAAAAACTATAAAAAAAGAAAAAAAAAAAAGCATATAATGAATATACTAAACTACTCTTTAGAAGTCAGCCTACTGTATTCTGAATTCTTCATGCTTTAGACTGTTATTAATTTTCGAGGAAATCCCCAACAAACTGGATTATTGGATTATATGACCAATATCTAATATCTGCTTCTATAAATAGATGTTTTGCTAGATGTTCCTTCTTCTGTTAATATCTTGCAGTATTCCTTTTTTCTAGTCATATTTTCATCAACGTTTTAATAAAATCACTTAATCATTGTCACAATGTGTCTTTTTCATCTCGTATTTGTTATTTTGGACAAAATCAAAAAACCCTTCGTCAATGAGCATTTTCTTCTTTTTGTTAATGAGATTAAAATGACCTGCATCTTGATGTTCATCTCAAAATTCTATTTAGAAACGTTTGAGCACAGCTTCCCATTCCTTAAGACTCCACAAATACACATGAAAAAGCATTCCATGTCAAACACACGCTACACCTGACTGTAGAGAGCAGAAGAAAGCTCCTCTTTCTGTTATTCGAATGCCATCAGATTGGCTTTTAGGTTCATGTGCATGGCATCCTATCTGACAAAGGTGGAATTGTTAGTGTTTGCTGGAAATGGTGTCCGATTCTAAGCGATTGTATCACAGCTGGAATGTGCCGACTCCTCCTTCAACCCAAAACAATGGATTAATTATGTTTATTTTGAAACAGCCACATATTTTTGTCATTGATTTGATTGATTAGCATTTTTAAAATATCTCGTTTTATATCTAGACAGTCCGATATCAAGTTTTTATGAATGGGGATTGTGATCTTAAGCCTGCTATTTGTGTCTGTCACAAAGAGTCAATACCAAACTATACCAATGCCACATCTGATCAATACCAAATTTCAGCAACAAGACATTAAGACCTCAAGTCTTTAAGATTGCTTATGTTGATTTATTAATTAAATGTACTGTACTAAATAGCCTATTTTATAATATGCTGTTTGTCTGTAGAAATCAGCAGTCAATATTTTGCCAATGAAAAGTCCTATGTGGGATGTCCCACAAAGGTCTGTTTCATTAAGCTCAGCTATTTCAACAGTTTGTTACAGATTTTCAATACTTTTAACTATCCCAATCTCCTGTTGTGCAAACCAAGACAAAAACACTCACTGAGCACTTTATGGGGAACACCATGATCATAATAAAGGTCCATACATGGTGTTCTGCTGTTGTAGCTCATTTGCCTCAAGGTTCGACATGTTGTGCATTCTGAGATGCTATTCTGTTCACTGCAATTATACAGAGTGGTTATCTTAGTTACTGTAGCCTTTCTGTCATCTCAAACCAGCCTGGCCATTCTCCATTTCCATCCGCATAACTGCCGCTCACTGGATGTTTTTTTTGTTTTTTGCACCATTCTGAGTAAATACTAGAGACCGTTGTGTGTGAAAATCCCAGGAGATCAGCAGTTACGGAAATACTCAAACCAGCCCGTCTGGCACCAACAGTCATGCCACGCTTGAAATCACTGAGATCAAATTTTTCTCCATTATGATGGTTGATGTGAACATTAACTGAAGCTCCTGACCCGTATGTGCATTATTTTATCCACTGCACTGCTCTCACATGATTAGGTAATCGCATTAATAAGAAGTTGTACATGTGTTCCTAATAAAATGCTCAGTGAGTGTATACAATTGAAGTCAGAAGTTTACATACACTTTGGTTGAAGTAATTAAAACTAGTTTTATAACAACACCACAGATTTAATATTAGCAAACTATAGTTGTTTATGTTATATATGTTGGAAGTAATTTTTCCAACAATTGTTTACAGATAGATTGCTGTACTTTTAATTGACTATATCACAATTCCAGTGGGTCAGAAGTTTACATACACCAAGTTAACTGTGCCTTTAACCTGTTGATACGCAACCCCCCACACACACGGTAGTGACGTCACTGCTTGCATTTAATATATAATTTACCGTCTATGTAATTAATGTTAACAAATTATACATCTTTTCAAAGGTCTAAGGGTTCAACATTGATATCCAATCTCTGTTTCATGATAGCAATGCTCCAGAAACAGAAATTGTTTCTTGTGCCAGGAGTACAAATGAAAACATGCAATATCAAAATGGGACTTCATACCCTTGTTATGAAAATGCGATCGCCAGATGAACCAGTTCACCACACTTGGGTCAATTGTCCATGACAATAGCAATTTTTGTCCATAAAAGTGATAAATCTGAGAAATATTGATATATTCTCCATTGTTTACATGAGATCTCGACTGAAAGAATTACCCTTCATCATCGTTCTTCAACAAAGTATGCAATCTGAGCAACATTCACATAAAACTGTATATTATCTTATATTTTAGAGTCTCATAAACAAAACAAGCTTGTTAGTGGAGCGGCTAAGTGCTTATGTTTGGCATAATCGTTCAGTTTAGATACAAGCGTGAAAATTGGCATGAGCAGTCTCCATGGGTCACTTGACAAGAAAATTGTCCGAGCCACTTGAAATTTCAAGATGGCGGGCATTTTTCAAGATGGTCGACACCTTAGTGGAGCAGTTAAGTGATATAGTGGTTTATTTGGTGATACAAGCATGACAATTTGCATGATCAGTCTCTGATGGGCACATTCATTGACTCTTTCATTAAGTTTCATCGTCATTGCTTCTCGTAAGTGTTATTGAACATAAGTTTAGAGCTTGAGTGATATTTTGCTCTGTTTCTTGTCAATGTGTTTTCTATGCCATCAAATGTATAGGCAGAGGCTGAGGGTTTATCCTTTACCACCTTTACCAAGCACTTTGATGTATGGGATACAACTAAGTTCATGCCTTAACCCTACACTTAGTCCGATTGTTCATCCAATGCAATTTATATCCCGTGCGATCTGTACACCATCCGGTTAACTAAAACCCCGTTAACCTTGGCTCGGCTCTCCCGCGCTGGCACAACCTGTCAATTCAGGTGTGGCTATCTAACTGTTTTGGGGTAGATTAGACAGCATTTGGGATACTAACTTTACAATTAACTGACATTGAACCCCACTCTGAGTTTAACAGCAGTGATATATCAACAGTGTGCCCTGGTAGTGCAGATATTCACTCTTGTCTGATCTATCTATAATCAAAAAATCAACACAACTGTATTTTGATGCATTAAAAGTTGTTCTTTAGAATAATCTAAAACATAAAATAAAATGACACCAAATCGTCCTTAATGAAAAAAAAACAATACATTTCTATCGGAAAATTGATCTTTTGAGGAACCAGGTGTCGGCCATCTTGAAAAATGGCCGCCATATTGAAATTTCAAGTGGCTCGGACAATTTTCTTGTCAAGTGACCCATGGAGACTGCTCATGCCAATTTTCACGCTTGTATCATAAACTGAACGATTATATCACTTAGCCGCTCCACTATGTCTCCAAAGTCTATTTTTAAAAATGGGGCATAGTTTTAAATTAGGAACATCATTTTTTGTTAGATCATCTTCAAATTTGAAACATAACTTCTTTTAACTTGTGGCTTTGAGAACATTGTATTTCTGGGTTGTCTTGGTTACATTTATTATTGTTTTTTTTAGATTATAAAAACATATTTCCATTACTATAAACTTCAGCTTCTCTAACTTTAAAAAAATAACAACATATATTAATTCTGAGACTTGGGAAATAAAGCTCAAAGTGTCTTCTTTCAAAAGTTACTACAACTGTGTCCATACTCCTAAGGGTCCAGTAAATACAACATTTAAGTTAAGTCAAAAACGGGGTGCGTATCAACAGGTTAAGCAGCTTGGAAAATTCCAGAAAATGATGTCAATCCTTTAGGCATTTAGCCAATTAGCTTCTGATAGGAGGTGTACTGAATTAGAGGTGTACCTGTGGATGTATTTTAAGGCCTACCTTCAAACTCAGTGCCTCAGTGCCTCAAGAGGTCTGGTTTATTCTTGGGAGCAATTTCCAAATGCATGAAAGTGCCAGGTACAAACACTAGTACTCAAGTATAAACACCATGGTGCCTCGCAGCCATCATACCGCTCAGGATGGAGACGCATTCTGTCTCCGTGGATGAATGTAATTTGGCACAAAAAGTGCAAATCAATCCCAGAACAACAGCAAAGGCCCTTGAGAAATGCTGGAGGAAACAAGTTGATAAGTATCTATATCCACAATAAAACGATATAACCTGAAAGGCTGCTCAGCAAGGAAGAAGCCACTGCTCCTAAACTGCCATAAAAAAATGCCAGACTACAGTTTGCAGGTGCACATGGTCGACAAAGATCTTACTTTTTGGAGAAATGTCCTCTGGTCTAATGAAACAAAAACTGTTTGGCCTTAATAACCATCCTTCTGTTTGGAGGAAAAAGGGCGAGGCTTGCAAGCTGAAGAATACCATCCCAGCCGTGAAGCATAGGTGTGGCAGCATCATGTTGTGGGGGTGCTTTGCTGCAGGAGGGACTGGTGCACTTCATGTGGGAGGAAAATTATGTGAATATATTGAAGCAATATCTCAAGACATCAGCCATGATGTTTAAGCTCGGTCACAAATGGGTCTACCAAATGGACAATTGATTGATTGATTGTTATTGTTTTTTAATGCAATGTCAAGTTGGATCATCTCCTCCAAATAGCTCAAACAAAGTGTCTTTACCCATAGAAAAGTGCTCAGAATAATAAACAAGTGCCCTAAAAACGTATTTGCATGCTGGGACATTACACAATGTGGCAGGACATGCAACAAAACAAGTATTTCATCATAGATCTTGTGTGTGATGGGTGGGGTAGATCTTAAGCAGCACAGGTGAGCTGCTTCCCCAAAAAAAGTTCTACAGGAGTTTAAGGAATGACCCCAAGCATACCTTCAGAATTGACTTAAGGACAACAAGTTCAAGGTATTGGAGTGGCCATCACAAAGCCCTGACCTCAATCCGATAGAACATTTGTGGGCAGAACTGAAAAAGCATGTGCGAGCAAGGAATCCTACAAACCTGACTCCAGTTACAGCAGTTCTGTCTGGAGGAATGGGCCAAAATTCCAGCAATGTATTGTAATAAGCCTGTGGAAGGCTATCCAAAATGTTTGACCCAAGTTAAACAATTCAAAAAGCAATGCTACCAAATACTAACAAAGTGTATGTAAACTTCTGACCCACTGGGAATGTGATGAAAGAAATAAAAGCTGAAAGAAATAATTATCTTTACTACTATTGTGACATTTCACTTTCTTAAAATAAAGTAGTGGTCCTAACTGACCTAAGACAGGGAATGTTTTCTATGATTAAATGTCAGTAATTGTGAAAAACTGAGTTTAATTTTATTTGGCTAATGTATATGTAGAATTCTGACTTCAACTGTTGTAATCTATGTGCAGGATGATTTCCCTGAAAAGTTAATACCTTTGGCTCTTTAGTGCATCAACATTGCTCTGTTTGTTTGAGATTGACACTGCATAATTACTCATTGCATGAAAATTCTGTCACATACCCCTGTGCTGTATGACTTTCTTGCTTTAGTGGAACACAAAAGGAGATGTTAAGCAGAATGATAGGGATTGGGATAGCTTCAGTCACCATTCACTTTCATTGTATGGAAAAATGATGCAAAGTAAATGGCAACTGAGGGTAACATTCTGTCTTACATCTTCTTTAGTGTTCCACTGAAGAAATAAATAATTATTTCCCTGAAAAGTTAAACACTCTGCCTCTTTGGGGCCATCAACATTGCTCTGTTTGTTTGAGATTGACTCTGAAGAAAGTAATATTGGTTTGGAATGACATGAGTGTGAGGAAATTATGACATAGTTATTATTATTATTTATTAAAAAAAATGTGGGTAAACTATACCTTTAAGGAAGTAGTGCTGGAATTGGACCAGAATACAAATAGTAATTTTTTGTTGCTACAGTACAAAAACATCCTGCAGAAATAACTCATGATACATTCATTGTTTTTCCAGCTAACTAAATGCTATTTTTTACTTTTCTATTCAGCACATTCTTAATTTAGTTTACATTGTATCCCTAGCCATAAGTGTTTTACCATCGCAGTCAGTGGAAGAGAGTTGGTCAGGACTCATATCAGATCTGCTTCAAAGTGTTTCACTTTCACACAAAACAGCTTGGTGCAGTTCCCCTGTACTGGTAGCTTGGAGAAGCAAGGCTGCAGCCCATTGGCTGATGAGGTGCTTTTGGTTTGTGTTTTTTTTCTAAAATCGGAGCTGCAGGAGCATGTGGTAAGGGCTTCCGCTAGTTCGGTTTTACACTGCTCTCCAACATGACTGAAAAGCACACAAGCAGGGTCCCGCAGGGACAGACAGAGAGGTCCAGAGCCAAACAAACATTTAGATGTGACGCAGACTTTCACCGCTCTTCTGGGAGTGAAAACAATGGAATTGATTTGGATGTTGCACAGTGAAATTTTAACATCATTTTTAAATTGTGTGTCTGTGTGATATTTCATGTCTTCATGCTGAAAAATTAAAGTTAGAGTAGTGCTATTATGCATTTTAAACTGTGTCTCCATTTGGAAGGTGCGATGGGAGAGATTCAGCGTCAACTGTTGAACATGTCGGCATGGTGTAGTGCCATTGGTGTTCATTTCACCATGAAAGAGCGGTGATATGTGCAAAGAGCTATGTAAAACTCAGTTTGCAAAAATGTAGGTATAGTATTATAGTATATAGTATACCATTCACATTTAAGAGATACTTTGCAAGACACACCATCTACTGATTATCTGTGTTTAAATATATTGCAAAACGGGTATCACTTCTGCTGTTCAACCTTAAATGTGCACAGTACATACACAACTTCTCCCAACATTTCTTATTTTAAGAGGCAGAGTTAAACACCTGCTGATGAAATGAGGAAGTGAAGTGTGTGGTCTTACTCATTTACTCCAAAATATGTTAAGAGGAAATCTGATAAAGGCATGTAAGACAGATGGGGGTGGACTGCATGTTTATGTGAATATGAACCTCTCCGTATGATGCTGAATTATGACTCGGCTGAGTCATGTCGTGACTCGAACACAAAGCAAATGATGAATGACAGTATAATGCCGTATCTCTATTAGTCTGCCAGTGTGCCGAAATCTGAGGGGAGAAACCTGTAGTGTGTTTCCAGTAGTCATTAAAACAAGAGCGTAGTCGGCAGAAGATCGTGTTACCCATGGGAGTGTGTACCCGCAAAGCTTTGCTTTGACGCTATCTCTCACTCGATTCTCATCTCTCACCAGCTCATCTCTGGTAAAGAGCTCCAGGTACCGTCACAAAAAACAGAGTTCAAACACAAAACAAAATGAGGCGCAAACGCGGCCGTCTGTGGCGCCATCATGTATTGTATGATTTCCAAAAAACAAAAAAGTGTCTTAACTTTTTAAACAACAGGTTAGGTTGCTGTTGCCTAATATTATTAAAGCTTGCCCAGCCCTCAGTGCACTCTGTGTGATCCGCAGTGTGACTCAAACACTTGAGTGATGCTCAAACGTGCCGTTAATTCCCTTAGGCCTATATGGACAGTCACATTTTATTGGAATTTCAAGTGCAGAATAATAGCTGTTATCGCATAGTTCAAATAACCATAATTAGAGGATTCTTTAATAATCACGACAGTCCTACTTGCTACTAAGTTTCTTCAGTGTCTTCAGCAGGGACTAAAAGAGTGTTTTTCATTTCTGTTCGTTCTGAGCAGAAACTGTATTTCTCCGGTTCCAGTGTTCTACTGCCTTTCCAATTGATAACCAGTTAAATCAAAATTAAAAAGGGTTCATTCATGTCCACTTTCGTCAGTAGTTTATTGATTCATAGCAACAGGTTTATTTGGTGGTATGATCTGTTCTGGGCGAAAATCCCTGCGCCTTACATGCGGCCATGCCTGCAAGGCAGGGGGAGCAGCAGTTTGCAGACACAATGTTGGCACACAGGTAGTATAAATGACATACTAATAACAGTTGACAATTAGTAGAATAGCTAATACAAGATATCAATGCTCGCCTAGCATCGCTGACAACAAGGTAAAGAAGGGAGAAGGTGGGATTCGTGCTAAGGAGAGGGTGGGGATGGAGTTGGGTGTTTAAATGTGGCATGCAGTATGCATCGAGGTGGCGGTTAAGTTGGAGACTGCTATGAAAGATGTCTAAATATTAAAACAAAATTGTATTTTTTTAAATGACAGTACTGTGTGCTAAGGGTGGGTGATGTACCAGTTGCAGTCTTACCAGATCGCTCAAGCAGTCTGGAAAAACATGCTCAAAATAAGGGTGTGGCAGGGCGGAGGGCGGGGCTGGATCGTGATTATACACACCTGGTATCAGGCTCATCAAGCCTCCGAGAGGGATAAAGGCTGACTGCGGAGGGTTGTGCGGGAGAGAGAGATAGTTTACGGACATGTCCGTCATGTGTGTGTTTGTGTCTTCTGTTTTAAGTTTACTAATTAAACTATTAATTACTACATTGCCAAGCCGGTTCTCGCCTCCTTCTTTCCATTGACTGCTTTACAAAGGGATTTGCCTCAATAAAATAAATGATGAAAAGCTATACCCCATGTGGGGTATATATCAGCATAGAAATCGTAACAAGCAAAGTATTCAGGATCTTCTATAAAATAACTCATTTTCATTAAATGTATTCTTAATGTTAAATATAGCCCCAAAAATATCAACACTTTTTTAAAAAAAATGCATCTGGCTATCAAAAATCACTAAATAGCCCAAATCTCTCTCTCCTGCATAAATTCACACACACACACAAACTGCATGGGCACGTTTGGACTAAACATAATTTTATGCGGGCCACATTTTTATTTTAAACATGTAATAATAATGATGAAATTATTATTTTTTCTCCCCAATTTGGAATGCCTGATTCCCAATGCACTAAGTCCTCGTGGTGGTGTAGTGAATTGCCTCAATCTGGGTTGCGGAAGACAAATCTCAGTTGCTTCTGTGTCTGAGACTGTCAATTCGCGCGTCTTATCATGTGGCTTGTTGAGCGCGTTACCGCGGAGACCTAGTGCGTGTGGAGGCTTCACACTATTCTCCATGGCATCCACGCATAACTCGCCACGTGCCCCACCTAGAGAACCACATTATAGAGACCACAATGAGGTTAACCTAACGTGAGTCTACCCACCCTAGCAACTGGGCCAGTTGGTTGCTCAGAAAGCCTGACTGGAGTCACTCAGCACGCCCTGGATTCAAACTTGCAACTCCAGGAGTGGTAGTCAGCGTCTTTACTTGCTGAGCTATCCAGGCCCCCTTAAACATGTAATAATTATCAAAATATTTGATTTAATTGTTTTAATTATAGATCTGTATAAATGTGTTATACCTTACAATAAGTCAGTGAAGATTTTTATGTACTTTTAATGTAATTTTACTTCAATATTTTTCTAGTCTCTGGATTAATCGTGCATGTATATGTATGTAGTATTTATGTCTAAAAGATCTTCAGCATGACACAGAAGGCTACAGACTTAATGTGCATTAGAGTTGCTCCGATACCAACATTTTGGCTTCATAACGATACTAGCTCTGGTACCTCGGTATCGATACTAAAATTAGTAAATAAAAAGCCTCACCAAAAAGTATCACCAAAACAAATTATATGTATTCCTTTTGAATTTTTCTGGATTCCATGTTAAATGTTGTAATTAAGTGTTATGAACAAATAGTGTTTAAGCATAGATAAAGCTTTAATCAAATAAAAATATAATTTTTTTTTTTTAACATTTGGTTTTTATTTTGGTAAATGAAATGCTGCACAAAAGAGCTTCACCATATTAACTAAACATTAATGAAAAAAAAATTATTATTACCTGTGGCACAAGGCTGCTATGGCTGAATCACAAAATGCTGATGTAGCACTTGCATTTGTGATATTGCTTATAATAATAATAATAATAATAATAATAATAATAATAATAAAACAACCATTTAATATTATAGAATGGTTATTATGAGTATTATTAACTTTTTGAATATAAAATTTTTCTGACTTCAATTTCATGCATCCAGTTGAATAGAGCTTTCATTTAAGCAGGACCTTAATTTAGACAGACCTTTGAGTTCTTCCTGTTTTTGACGGGTTAGTTATATCAAGTTTCCCATTCATGATGGGAGTATGCCAGCATTAATACTCTCCAGCTGAAATCTCCGAGCTGCACCAGAGGAGTTAATTTAAGTGTTAACAGCCATTTCTACTCTAAACATACTGCATGAAAAATAAGCACCAGTAGTGTGTGCTGCATTTGTGTTAATGTGCGCATGTGTGCGCCCGTATATGTGTGTGTGTGGGGGAATCGTATGAGAATATTGTTCATTCTATAGCATGCAGTGCATGTGACTGTATAATATTTAATTAAATTAAATCCTTCTGCTGTTTAATGATCACACTTGGCCATATCCAGAGGTTTTCATTTTATTTTCAAATTGTCATTAATTTCATCTCAAAACTGTCACATCTTATTTCATTTTACATACTGTAATATGGTACAAGATGATATCGTAATTTTCGGTTTTTTTAGTAATGCAACATGTGCATTATGGCAAAGAAATGGCATCTGGCATTAAGAATCAAAACACATGCTTATCATGTTCAACTAAAAAGAGAGAAGATGCAATTCCAAAAATGACTGTTATAAAAATATTTCAATGTGGTTTCATGAAAAAGCATCAGAAGGAAATAAATGAACTAGTTACCATCATTTAAAAATAACGTTTTTATGGGGCTTTGTTCCCATTTTCGGTTTCCTTTTTGTTCCTTGGAACATTTAAATTTTCCCTGTTATTCAGTTTCATAGATTTTTTACAGCTATCAAGCAAACTTTGGAAAATCCAGTGATTAGCCCTTAAAAGCACTTTTTGTACCTAACCGGTACATTTTAACAACAACTTAGTTTTCAGGTTGACTGCCAAAACATTTTGCTCCGGAAAAAATTATTCCTCACAGAAGTTGCGTATAGCCAGCCAATCAGATTGAAGCTTGCCAGCTGGAGAAAATGCTTTCTAGTTTTGTTTGCAATATGCATAAGACGGACAGTGAACCGGCTCTGGGGGGTCTGTGGGTGTGCTGCTGTCTTATGCTGAGACTAAACTTAGTCCTTACCAGAAACTGTCCTCCCATGTCACCCACCCACTGATCTCAGATCAGATGAGTCCTCTCTTGTTGGGAGGAGGAAGTGATGCTATTGCGGCCAGTTGCGCTAACATATGCAGCTCTTCCTAAGCCTGGGGGGCAAACGCGAATTATTGCATTTGCAGCAGTGCAGAGTGAGAGATGATAGATACACAGGAATATGCAAAAGCGTGTGTGGGCATATCAGTAGAATGGTTTGATTTAATTTGTAAAGACACATGGAGCGCTGGAAAACAATGCTGGTATTATACAGCCAAAGGGATCAACTGCACCTTCAACACATCTCATCACAAAATATATGCAAAGAAACCCCGATGTGCAGAGCTGTGCATTAAAACATTACTGCACATTAACCTTTTCATTACCGTCCCAAGGAAAATCAGGGAAAATATGAGGCATCACGAGTATATAGTAAAATTATTTTTGTTTTGGCAGGATATTTATTAAAATGGCTCACAGACGAGACAAGCATCACACAAACACCTCGAATAGTCTATTCAAAGTAGGTGAAACCTAAACTGATCTACACACTGTAATTTGTTACAATTACATAAAAACCCAACATATTCAGATTACAGTTACATGTGGTAAAAATTTGGGTTACTAGCAGGATAATTTTATTTTATTTATAACAAAATAAACAAAAGATCCTCCTGACATAAAATGATATAGAATGCTGCTTTCTATAGTGTGGTACAGATATGATCAGATGTGCACTCGAGATCTCTTCTGGTTCTTAAACATAAACATAGAATCACTCATAAATGTTAGCTGGTTATGTTTGACTGTGGATCATGAAGCGGGAAAAGCACATACACTTTTTAAACTATACCCATTTACACACACTAATGTAAAAGATCGACGGTCCCTCCTGTTCGCGTATATGCGCTCCTACATTGATGGAATCCCTGAGTTTAATGTAAAGGGAAACCCCACTATTGCTGCAGCTCACGAATAAGTTAAGGAAAGTTAAGAAAACAAACAGAGCAACAACTCCTGTTTCAGAGCAACAATCACCATGTTTGTTATTTACTCAAGCATCACGGGAAAATTGTGTTTAAGGATGGGGTTGGGTTAGGGGATCTAAAATATTAATATGATTATATAATGTAACTTAACTTATATTGAATACGCACGATAAATATGAAAATTCCAGAACCTGTGACGAAATTGTCTGAACTGAGGTGAGAATGGCATGAATCGGTACAGTGATGTTTTGGACACGAGACTGCCGTGAAACTGATTCTCCCTCAAGAAAATTTCATTACTTATGATCAAGGACATAACCATGTCTTGAACACTGGGAGCAACCAAACCATTTTGGGGGTGGGGGTTTTGAGGTCACAAATATAATGGTTCTTTATGGTCCTTTAAAATACTGAAGGCACTGTATGCAATAATTTTCTGGATAAAGGCTTTAAATGTGATAGTTTTTTATTCACACAATACCAGACTACCACTGTGTCTGCTAGCAATTTGCCTGTTTCAGTCAGCTTGCCTTTCTTTTTTGTGCTGTCTCAAAGAAAAGATTAATATAATTAGAATTTATTTTCATCATTGATGTATCTGTAAAATGACTTTCTTGCTAGCAAAAAAATAAACAAAATAATTTACTCATCCTCAAGTTTTTCACCCTCATTGTTTGTTTTGCAGTGTAATCTTAACAATCTTTTCTTCTAGAATCTTTATGCTGCTCTTTTCCATACAAAAAACAGTTTATATTGACCACTGCTGTCAAGATCCAAAGAGAACAAAAAATAAATAAAATAACAAATCAGTAACATACCAAAATGTAGAATACCTGGAATAGGTTATAGTGCATAAGTCATATTGACTAGTTTTATGATGCCTTTATACTGCACATTTAATAGTGTTCTATTGTATTTGTCCTTTTTGAATCTTCACAGCTCCTGATCACTCAAATCTATTCTATGAAATGGAGCTGCTTAAAATATATATTTTTATATTCCAAGAAAAATTAACTGCATATGGTTTGGAATAACGTATGGGTGAGTAAATGACAGAATTTTAAATCTTTAGGTGAACTACTCCTTTAACTGATATGGTGGACACATGTATGTGGTGGTTACGGCTCTGCTTGTGATTACCATGATCTTTCCAGATAGGGTTGTCAGCCGTATTTAAAGATAAAATGATGCGTCCCATTACTTATATTAACATTGATATAAGTTGGAAAGTTGGTGGGTAAGGGACCATCTGAAAAGTCTACACATTATGCTAAAACGTGATCGTACTGTGGTGAATGTGTTAAGGGACCTTCAGAAAAGTCCACAAATGGTGCTAAAACAGTGAATGTTTTTCTATATAAATGTTCAAAAAAATCATACAATATATGAATACAATCACTGAGTCATAAAGACAAGTACAGATGAAATTAAAAAATTAAATTAAATAAATAGAAAATATATATTAAATATTTTAATCTGTATAAACCCACCAAAATGTATACATAAATAAGAATACATAAAAAAAAAAATATATTATTTTTTACATATAAAAGATCTATTTTTTTAATAAGTCATGGGTCAGGAACGTTCTCACTAAGTGTACAAGAAATTATATAAATATTTTATTAATACACATTTAAGTGTCCCTTATTTTACAACTTCTAAAGCAGCAACACTATTTGCCATAGAAAAATCTTTCTAAGGCCATATCCACATTTGAAACCTCTGTTTTCAGTTTCAAAGTATTTTGTGTAAGAGAGGGTTTCGGAAGTCTTTGTTTTCTATGGAGGGAAAACACTGTTCCAATATGGATATGTAGCCTAAATCAATGCATTTTCAAACGAAAACTGATTACTGTGGTTGTTGCCCAAGTTCCACAATTAAGCACTCCTATCTACTTGGATGTGGAAAGACCGAAATCTCCAATATGGTTGGTCAAGATTACAATCAAAGAACATATTTCAAATCAGCAGTCAAATCTGACAACAATGTCATCATAAATTGTGCTTCTTTAACTCGGATCATGCTAATAACACTACTTTTCGGGCTAGTCCTGATAAAGAACATGTTAAGGCAATGTCTCTATCTACAAGTTGATTGGCTGTTTTACTTGTATGGGTGCAACTTCCTGTTCTACATCCTCCATATTGGGTGTTCCCGTTTCTCCCATTCATTTTAATACAAGTGCTCTGTCTCTGGCTATAAAGTTTTTGAATACAAACAGTAAAATGTTCCAGTGCTGTTTTAAAGGAATATTTCAGGTTCAATACAAATTAAGCTCAATCAACAGCATTTGTGGCATAATGTTGATTACCACTACTTAACTTTTTTTTTTTTTAAAGAAGATACATTCACTTCCATTGTAAGTGCCTCACTGTAACCTTGCTTTTTTAAAAGAAAAAAGGAATGAGTTGAAATACATTTTTGTGGTAATCAACATTATGCCACTAATGCAGGGCTCCAGAATGTGACTTTGCTGTGATGCAAATGCGACCAAAAATAATTGATTGCAACAATAATTTAACGTCTAGTAACCATTGGCGACGGTCGGGTTGTGTGCGTTCATGTGCGGTTTTGTCAGATATCATCTTGTGAGTTGTGAGAATACATCTTTAGAGTGCGCACCACTAGTGTGTCTCACGCCGCTTTTCACCTATTCTGTTGTGAGGAGCTTGCTAGCCGCTACACTGCACACAACAACAAACCCAGTGCGAGAGATTCGGGAACAAATTACTCTTTTGAACCGGTTTTTTTCATGAATCACCAATAAAGAACTGAGGGTTTGAACTCAGGAGCTCAGGTTAGCGGTTTGAATCAGATTCACATCTGGTACTGCAGACATTTCAAAATAAGAGTCCAAACTGTACACATATATGTACACTGATGTTCAAAAGTTTTGAAACACTTGACTGAAATTTTTCTCATGATCTTAAAAACCTTTTTAATCTGAAGGTGTAAGCTTAAATGTTTGAAATTAATTTTGTAGACAAAAATATAATTGTGCCAACATATGAATTTGTTTCATTACAAAAGTATTTATATATATATATATATATATATATATATACACACACACTCACCTAAAGGATTATTAGGAACACCTGTTCAATTTCTCATTAATGCAATTATCTAATCAACCAATCACATGGCAGTTGCTTTAATGCATTTAGGGGTGTGGTCCTGGTCAAGACAATCTCCTGAACTCCAAACTGAATGTCAGAATGGGAAAGAAAGGTGATTTAAGCAATTTTGAGCGTGGCATGGTTGTTGGTGCCAGACGGGCCGGTCTGAGTATTTCACAATCTGCTCAGTTACTGGGATTTTCACACACAACCATTTCTAGGGTTTACAAAGAATGGTGTGAAAAGGGAAAAACATCCAGTATGCGGCAGTCCTGTGGGCGAAAATGCCTTGTTGATGCTAGAGGTCAGAGGAGAATGGGCCGACTGATTCAAGATGATAGAAGAGCAACTTTGCCTGAAATAACCACTCGTTACAACCGAGGTATGCAGCAAAGCATTTGTGAAGCCACAACACGCACAACCTTGAGGCGGATGGGCTACAACAGCAGAAGACCCCACCGGGTACCACTCATCTCCACTACAAATAGGAGAATGAGGCTACAATTTGCAAGAGCTCACCAAAATTCAACAAGACAGTTGAAGACTGGAAAAATGTTGCCTGGTCTGATGAGTCTCGATTTCTGTTGAGACATTCAGATGGTAGAGTCAGAATTTGGCGTAAACAGAATGAGAACATGGATCCATCATGCCTTGTTACCACTGTGCAGGCTGGTGGTGGTGGTGTAATGGTGTGGGGGATGTTTTCTTGGCACACTTTAGGCCCCTTAGTGCCAATTGGGCATCGTTTAAATGCCGCGGCCTACCTGAGCATTGTTTCTGACCATGTCCATCCCTTTATGGCCACCATGTACCCATCCTCTGATGGCTACTTCCAGCAGGATAATGCACCATGTCACAAAGCTCAAATCATTTCAAATTGGTTTCTTGAACATGACAATGAGTTCACTGTACTAAAATGGCCCCCACAGTCACCAGATCTCAACCCAATAGAGCATCTTTGGGATGTGGTGGAACGGGAGCTTCATGCCCTGGATGTGCATCCCACAAATCTCCATCAACTGCATGATGCTATCCTATGAATATGGGTTAACATTTCTAAAGAATATTTTCAGCACCTTGTTGAATCAATGCCACGTAGAATTAAGGCAGTTCTGAAGGTGAAAGGGGGACAAACACAGTGTTAGTATGGTGTTCCTAATAATCCTTTAGGTGAGTGTATATGTATATGTGTGTGTATATATATATATATATCACACACTGCCGTTCAAAAGTCTGGGGTCACTTACTCATTCTTTATTATTTATTTTTCCCATTTTAGAATAATAGTAAAGTCATCAAAACTATGGAATGGAAATAAATGGAACTATGGGAATTATGTTGTGACTAAAATAAAATCCAAAGTAAATTAATACGTGTCATATTTTATCATCTTCAAAGTAGTCACCCTTTGCTTAGAACCAAATTTTTGAGGTATCACCCTGGGATGCTTTTTAAACAGTATTGAAGGAGTTCCCATCCATGTTGGGCTATCTTATTGGTTGCTTTTCTTTATAATTTGGTCCAGGTCAATTAAAAAAAAACAGCTGTCTTTTCTTCGGCTTTCTATCTTGTTTCTAAGCAGCAATATAAATTGAGCAATTCGGCGATTTGACTCTTTAATGTTTCAGTTTAGGAGCCAATAGCTAAGTAATTTTTTTTAGTCTGGAGCTCTGAAATGCTTTCAATTGAGCTTAACTAGTATTGAACCCGGAATATTCCTTTTAAGTAACATCAGGACTCTTGGAATTCAGTATGTAGTGGACAGGAACTTTTATTCTAGTTAAAAAAAAAAAGAAAATCATATAAATCAGAGCAATGCACAGAGCAATGTTCTTGAAGTTGTTTAGGCTATATCAATAATAAAACTTAATATATGAAACAAACTCATGGACATTCATAATTGCAGTTTGGAAGCTTTGAAGATATGGACATGGAAAATTTAGCAATCACTATTGCGGAGTTCCCACATGGCTCATTCACATTCGTACAGGTTCACACACTGTAAAAAATGCTTGTGCACTTGCATGTTCACACGAGAACTTCTTCAGAAGTCTATCAGAACTATTTTTCCTTCTGTGTTCTGTTGGTTTTTGCTTCAGTGATATGCTATGACAGCTTCAAAGCCACTGTCCACTAGTTTTTAATTTTTTTTATTAATTTTATGTATTTATTTATTTTAGCTTTTTCATATTTATGCATTTACATTTCATAACAAAATTCCATCAAATTGAATTTTGTAACTTTTTAAGATTAACATTTTTGTTGAAACAAAGAATACAAAGAAAAACAAAACAATATATATATATATATATATATATATATATATATATATATATATATATATATATATATATATATACAATGAATCAACATTTTACTCCCACTTCTACCCCTCAATCAACTCCTCCTCCTCCTTCTACACGACACCTCCTCGAAAGCTGTCACCCTCCCCATCTCCTCGCACCACTCCCGAATTGAGGGCACTCCAGCCGACTTCCATCCCCTTAAAACAATCTGCCTACCGATCATAACACTGGTATTAACTCCCATGTCGATGACCGCCCCATGTCCACAAGGTTTTAAAAAAGATATGGTTTGTTACACTTTGTCTAAAATGGGGCAGCATGTGATACTACAGAGAAGAATGCCCAATGTAAAGCACAAATGTGTCATGATGAAGCACAGACTCACCGCAGCTGCAGGTCATACCTGCATGATAATGTATTTTAATGTTGATGTTCTGCTGAATGTATTTACAGATGATTGTTTATATAAACCGCTGCCTATAGTGGTGAAGCACTAACTTACAAATTAAAGCATGTTTTTACCTCTGAATGGACACATCTAGTCTTTGTGCATGCATTTATAAGTTCAGTTCTTTTTTATCTTGATGTGCTGTTGATGCTGTGAGTGTGAGAGGAGTCTTGAAATAGTGTCTCAAACATCATTCTCATCTCACATAGGCCTCTGTAGGTATGGAGAACAGAGGCTCATTGATGGACATGCTAGACCATGGAGAGGCATTGTGGGAGAACGCAGAGAAGAACAGGTGCATCCTGTGCCGTTTCATCAACCCCAACAAACTGACTTCATACCTGCGGCAATGCAAAGTCATCGACGAGCAGGACGAAGATGAAGTGCTGAACTCTCGTCTGCTGGAGTCAAAACCCAACCGAGCAGGTACCATACAGTTTGTGTTTATTGGCTAAAAGGAATACTCGACAGCATTTGTAGCATAAAATTGTTTACCACAAAAATACATTTTGACTTGCCCCTTCTTTTCTTTAAAAAAAGCGAAAATGGAGGTTACAGTGAGGTTACAGTTTTATACATGTACCTGAGATCTCAGAGACTACAAACATAAGTAATATAAAATGTTTCATGGAGGATGGTTAAAATGTGTTATCAACTTTTGTTTATAACGAAATATTTAATACAGAATGAAATTTTGTCAATGTTATTTTGGGTACAATACAACTTAAGCTCAATCAACAGAATTTGTCATAATATTGATTGCCACAAAACTGTATTTTGATCCATCCCTCCTTTTCTTTAAACAAGCAAAAATGGAAGTTACAGTGAGACACTTACAATGAAGTGAATGGGGCCAATTTTGGCAGGGTTTAAAGGTAGAAAATGTGAAGCTTATAATTTTATAAAAAGACATACATTAATTATTCTGTTAAAAAAAATGTGTATTAGTTGAGCTGTTAAGCATATTGCAGGGTTCCCACTGTCATGCAAAACTTGGATTTTTAAAATGTGATTTTCAGAAATTAGTAAAATGTGAAGTTCTAGGGAATACACATTCCAGTCTCTCTCATTATCATGCGCTTATTTACAGACACTGTTTACAGAAATGCAGAATTCCCTTAAAGAGACAATACCGGTTCGTGTTCAACAAATCAATGTAAATACCTGTAAATTGTACAAATTATGCAATTAAACAATAAAAATGTATATATATATATATATAATGTAAAATATAACGCATGCAATATAATAGCATATTTATTGATTAAATACATTTATTTGCACATTTTTAAAAAGCTAAAATGTGACAAATGTTGAAAAACTAATAAAATATAATTAATAAAATTAATATTTTCATATTATACCTATTTAGAAGGTCCCTGTATAATCAACAGCATGAGCTGGGAGATAATTTCTTTCATATGTGAGCAAAAGGGACATTATAACTGAAATATACCAATATGAACTTAAAAAAAAAAAACATTTTCTTACTAAATCCACATTTTGACTTAATACCTGCATTATTCTGCTACATGCATCAACATAAAGTGACTTTATGTGCACTATTAATACCAGGGTGATGTCGGCAATAGATTCAATATATTGCGTTGAGTTTACAGCACTCGCGTTGAGCAATTTCTGTAAACAGTGACTGTTTTGTAAAAGATTTTGACCATTGCTGTTGTAATTGACTGCAAATAAAAATGTTCCCAGACAGGAGACTTGAATGAAAAAGGGCTATCCATTTTTTTACCGAGAACCGTTACACCTCTAGTGGGAACCCTGATATTGTATAGCTGAAGTTGTTATACTGATCTGTCCAAGGTTGGTTTTGTATTTATCAGTCAGACTACCAAGACGTCAATTATTATACATGATGGTGACAATAATATGAATCATGGGAATATGCAAATGCAAATTCCATGCCAAAAACATTTACATGCAAATCTCACCATCAATCAGTTACTCGTCGGCCATCTTTCATTGTTTTCCCAGTGCTGTAATGTGATGATGAATGGATGCTTTTAATCCTGTGAGCTGCCACTGTAGTTTTTCTTTTCCCAACAACTCCTTCCCGAACCCCTGTATCATTTTTCAACTTCTCAATAGCCACAGGCAAAATGGATGACAAGGTTTTCGCCCAAGCAGCTTGCTAAAGTCTGCACTGTTTGTTTGTCACAATGCAGCACATCAGAGAGCTTGTTTACCACAGCTGGGATTTTTACAGCTCCCTAATGATTCTCTTTTCCATCTGAGACTGGCAGTCTGGTACATAATACAGAAGATCTTTGAAGTGTTTTTCTGCTATGAGTTTGTCTAATGATTTAAAATACAATGCACTGCTTTTTCAAAGACAGATCAGGAAATTCCGATTATAGTAGAGCAACAACACTCACACACATTTTGTCAGATAACTTGGAAAATGTGCTTCCTCAATGTGACTAGAATTAACTGGTTTATTAAATAAATGACTTAATATGACTGAATCGACCTGACTACCGGTACTTTGAATTACACCAGTAAGTTAAAATTGTTATCATTGTCTTACCCACATGTCATTCTATCATATCGTCTGCAAAACACAAAAGGAGATATTTAAAAAAATAAAAAATTCGTAATCACTTATTTATATATAATAGGATTTGATAGTAACTCATTTCAAAGCTTAAAAATGGCCATAAATGTCATCAATGTCATTAAAATTCTTAGCACTTCCTCTCTTCCATTGAACACAAATGGAAACATTCTGAAGAATGTACTGATTGCTTTTTTCCATACAGTTACAATAAACGGGAAAGCAATAGCAACATTAAAAATATAATGAAAGTAGTCCAAACGACTTGTGCATTATATTCAGTCGTCATGTGATAACTTTGAGCAAGAAACAGACAGAAATTTAAGTCATTATTCACTAATAACATTCCCCTCCATTGAGCTGTTAACCAGATCAGTGAGTGAGTGAGTTGAACTCGAGAACCGAATCAGTCTGATTTGAGTAATTCATTCAGACCAGTTTTGTGAATCGAACCAATGGTTCATTGGAAAGATTCAGCCCAACAGAACAATTTGTTTACAAATCAAGCCATAGCCATATCCTGAGGGGATGTCAAGATATTTCAATGAATAATGACTTTAAAGCTATAGAATGGTTTCAAAAGACTTGGAATGTGGCACAAGAGTCATATGGACTAATTTTATGACATGGTCTTTTACATTCTTTTTGAAGCTTGAAAGCTCATTAATTGTAACTTAGTGGAAAAGAGGGACCAGTACATTCTTTAAAAATCTCCTTTTGCAGTCCATGGAAGAGAGACAGTAACACAGGTTTGGAACAACAGGAGGAGGAGTAAATAATGACAGCATTTTCATTTTTGGGTGAAGTATTCCTTTAAGGTATCAACTGCACTTTTTAAAGTGCCAAAAAATACATGTTTAATGTTTTTTGTTTCAGGGCGGCTGCTTGATATCCTGCACACAAAGGGAGAGCGGGGCTATGTGGTGTTTTTAGAAAGTCTGGAGTTGTACTACCCTGACCTTTACAAACTCGTCACAGGGAAGGATCCTACTCGCAGATGCTCC
Organism: Xyrauchen texanus; assembly: GCF_025860055.1. Lineage (NCBI taxonomy): Eukaryota > Metazoa > Chordata > Actinopteri > Cypriniformes > Catostomidae > Xyrauchen > Xyrauchen texanus. The sequence continues at coordinate 18,883,994 of NC_068287.1, read as the reverse complement.
ACTATAGTTGGTGAGCTACTTAAAATTTAAATGGCACACATCTAAATGACCTGCAATCATCCCTTTAAAAACTTTTACTATCTTCCAGCTGCTTCCCTCATGCGATGGGCATTTGCTATGAATTCCCTTTCAGATTTATGTAGTACACTTACAACAAATGTGATGGTATCAGATGGTTATGCCATGGCACTTTGAAATATATTGTAGTATTACACTACCAGTCAAAATTTTGCACAAACTAAACTAGATTCATGTTTATTTGTATTATAATGATACTTTTTTGTGCAGTAGTGTTGCATTGACTGTATTTCTTCCTTTACCTGCAGTGGAAGAGGGGCAGGAAGGGCTCATTCAGTTTTTAATGAATGAAGTCATAAAGCTGCAGCAGCAGTCCAAGGCTAAAGATGTGCAGCGGGTTGACTTCATGACCAAATGTCGCACGCTAGAAGACGAGCATAAGACGCTTCGGCTGGCCAACCAGGAGCTGCTTACTTTTCAGGAGCGCTACAATAAGATGAAAGAAGAGCGCAATAACTATAACGATGAACTCATGAAGGTGAAGGATGAGAACTATCAGCTGGCTATGCGGTACGCCCAGCTCAGCGAGGAGAAGAACATGGCAGTTATGAGGAGCCGAGACCTGCAGCTAGAGGTCAGAGACCGTGCAAGAGTAGCAGGCAGATTTTAGCTGTTTTTTTGTCATTTAATAGTGCTGTTCAGTCATGAGTTGCAGGCTAATTTGTTAAGTGGTAACCTGGCATTGTTACCTCAAAGATTTATTTCTACTTTATCTAACCCATAAAAGTTACATTTGCTGGTGTAACCTAAATTTAGTCAGATTAAATAAAATGTTTTAATTTAAAGGGATAGTTCACCCAAAAATGAAAATGCAGTGATCATTTACTCACCCTCTTGCCATCCCAGATGTGAATGACTTTCTTTTTTCTGCTGAACACAAATTAAGATTTGTAGAAGAATATCTCAGCTCTGTTGGTCCATACAATGCAAGTGAATGGTGGTCAGAACTTTAAAGGTCCAAAAAGCACTTAAAAGAGGCATAAAGTAATCCATAAGACTCCAGTGGTTAAATCTATAATTTCAGAACTATATGATAGGCGTGGGTGAGAAACAGATCAATATTTAAATACTTTTTTACTATAAATCTCAACTTTTGCTTTCACATTTTTCTTCTTTTGTTTTTGCCTATTCACATTCTTTGTGCATATCACTGCCTACTGTGCAGGGAGGAGAATTTATATTAAAAAAGGACTTAAATATTGAACTGTTTCACACCCACACTTATCATATCACATCAGAAGATATAGATTTAACCACTTGAGTCATTTGGATTACTATGCTGCCTTGATTTGCTTTTTGGACCTGGCCACCATTCACTTGCATTGTATGGACTTACAGAGCTGAGATATTCTTTGTTTGTGTTCTGCAGTAGAAAGTCACATATCTGGTATGGCAGCTAATTTACATTTTAAAATCAGCTAATTAAATTTTACAACATGAAGCACATTTTTTAAGGTTACCTCAAAGTTTTTTATAGTGTGGGTTCTCAATAATAGTTTTTTTTTTTTTATAGGTGGCTTTCAAATTTGTTCTTCTACATAAATTACATATGGTATCTAAAACTTTAAAAAGATAATTTGTTAACAAGGATGGCTTGAGAAATCGGACAAGCGTTGTTGTCGTTAAGTTGAAACGTAACTTTTTTTAAGTGCACAGCATTTTCAAAATTATCATATGAGGTATAAGTGTGTAATTTATCTTGTAGATCAAAACATGAGAAAGAATGTTATCCACAGACACTATTTTACACATAAACCGTGAGGGAACCCATGGCTTGAAAATGCTAATTCACTCATAGGTTTAAGCACTACAAACTGAACAGCTCTATATGAATACATCTCTTTATCCTTCACATTATATAAGCTGGAACTGTTACATGAGGAGGTTGTAGGTCTCCAGTCTCTTTAGATCATTTATTTTTAATATCAATGATTTGACTACATGGGACATAAATGTTGCTTGTTATCTTACCATTTTCTTCAGATTGACCAGCTAAAACACAAACTCAACAAATTGGAGGAGGAGTGTAAAATGGAGAGGAGACAGTCTCTGAAATTGAAGAATGACATTGAGAACCGACCTCGGAAGGAGCAGATATTTGAGCTGGAGCGTGAGAATGAGGTCTTGAAGATCAAACTCCAGGAGTTGCAGTCCATCATACAGGTGATGATCCTTTCTACATCACAGTAAATGGAAAACAGTGAAAAGCAAACAGTTGGAAAAGGTCTTCCAAAGTTAGAGTTATCAGATATTTTTTGCATGCTTGTTTTGCTTCTTTCATGCATAGCCGGGACCTCTACCTGATTCAGACAAGGCCATTCTGGATATCCTGGAGCACGATCGACAGGAGGCTCTGGAGGATCGTCAGGAGCTTGTCAACAGACTCTATAACCTGCATGAGGAGGTCCGACAGGCTGAGGAGCTCAGGGACAAGGTCAGGACCAGCCTTAATCCTTTAATAACCATTTCGGTGCATTTCAGCTGAACACTCAAACTCTGTTCCAAAACCTATTGAGCTGCCCATAAATGACTGATTTGAAATTCTTGAAACACAAATAGTGCTCCTCATGTGAAGCAAATGGGATTCTTAACTCTCAACTGATCCCAATAAAGCACAACAGTGCTTGCCCATGACTGGCCTGGCTGGTATGTTGTGAGGTCCTGTCCATTTGGGAGCTCGACCAATCATGATATAGAAAAGCTGGGCTTCTATGCAGGACAAAAATACATTGAAATACATTGACCGCCCAAAGTTCAATAGACAATCAGATGCAGAGTCAAAGTAAATGGTGCTTGTGAGGCTCCCATAGACAGCCAAAGAAGCACAGCCTCAGGACGGCACCCAAAATAATGCGTTTAAAGCCACTCATCCAATGAAAATTGCTCTTTTGCACTTTGATTTGCATGTATCTTCCATAGCCATGCTTCAATGGATCTAGATGAGCCATGTGTCGAAAACTTTTATGGACATATTCATGTACGAAAAAGTGGATTGTGAACTTAAGAACGGTGTGAAAGTGATGGGTTATTCTTTACACTTAGATAATTTGTACATATGTCAAACATGTCATATCTGTAAATCTAATTAAATTTTAGGGGATTCCATGCTTCCCATGTAGTCTTAAAGCAATCATCACCAGAGCATCGGAGCGTAGCGAGGTTGGATGCCTATATGATGGAAGTTTTTGTTTTGTTGTTTGTACCTCATTCAAACAAATAAATTGACAAGTGATTCACTGAGTGATTCAAATTATAAATGTAAGATATTTAACAGGCAATTAAATCTGAGAAAATCTAAGTTGGAAGTCTTGGCGAATTAGGAGTGACAGTTTTTGTTACCGTAGGATTTCATTAGGATGATGGAAGGCAGAGTGCATTCACTTTTTATTGAGGCAGGCAGCCGCTCCGCTCCAACATCGCTCTCGCTCATTAGCGCTCATGATCGTCGCTCACATGCTCTGCTTGGTAGCCCATGTTCGCTAGCCAAATAAGGCAGATGCCAGCATTGGGCAGGTTGCATGATATGCCCTCATCCTTAAAAACCATTAACATAGCAATACAAGGTAAACATTTTTTTACAAAGGATACTGTGTTTCCTACACTGTGTATATAATAATGTTTGATATTGTGATGACATCCAATGCAAAATCTGTATACTGAACCAAAACCATTTGATCAGTTGAGAACCACTGCTGTAGGAACTATAACAATACATAACACACACATATTGGGTAAAATAGTCAATTTATAATAAGATTTAACTGTTTTATTGATATTTTTCTATAATGAATGAAATATAAGTTGCTATATTTACGTTTGACATTTCTTTGAACTTAAATTTCTTCACTGAGCTTTTCACAATTGCATTCTTGGATGCCTTATCTGTCAAGGACACAATTCTACATTAATACTATATGGCCAAGATTAGGTAACTTAGAAGGCAGAATAATTTTACTGCCTACATTTTGGAACAGCGTTTGTTTCAATAGCACACCTTCAAATGATGTCTAGGTTGGCAGCTAACTTCAGTGTGAGAAGAACAGAGCATCTAAGGTCAGATTGGCTGTCTGTAGGTCACGTCTTTAATTTTCAAATGACCTCATAATAAACATGCTAAATGTGATATTACATTGGTCTCATTGGGGCATTAAGTGTATTTAATATGGTCTCTGCATGAGAGTTTTTAGTTGACGCCTAGAAATAATGAAGTGTAGGCAAAGGGTTTTCCACATGTCACACAAGAACAAGAAGTGACAGATGCTGATGAGGACTGGCTGCTCTAAGTGGCCCCTTCTGCAATGTGCTGCATCTCTAATTAGCAGTGCATCTGAAGTGACGTGTGAAAATTGTCAGAATTCAGGGTAAGACGGGAAGAGGGAGGGGGGGAGCAAAGACTTATTATTAGAGCCAGACCTCTTTTGGGGCTTCTCTTTTGGGGCTTCTCTAATGTACCGTTTCTTGAATTAAGCTAAATGAGAGCAAGACTGAAATTGTTGTGTTTGGCTCCCTAGCGCTGTCTCTGATATCACTAGCAATCTAGCGACGCTGCCATTTTATGTTCACCCCTTTGACAAAAACTTGGGAGAGATCTTTGACACGGCCCTAAATTCTGAAAAACAAATAAGTGCTGTGGTGAAGGGCAGCTTTTTCCAACTCATGTTGATTGCTAAATTAAAACCATTTAAGGATTTGGAGTTAGTTATTCATGCCTTCATCTTATCCAGACTTGACTATTGTAATGCACGGTACATGGGCCTTGGTCAATCATCTTTGTATTGCTTGCGGTTAGTCCAAAATGCAGCTGCTAGGTTGCTGACTGGACCTTGTTCAGAGGAAAAGTATTTCACCTGTTCTTACATCTCTTCACTGGTTACCAGTCCAATACAGGATTCATTTTAAGATTTTGCTTTTTGTTTTTGAAGCTATTAATGGTTTAGCCCCATCTTATCTCTCAGAACTCCTTAGTCATCAACAATCCTTCAGGATCCTCTGATAGACAAATCCTGCATACACCATGCTCATGCTTGAAGTTTAAAGGGGATCATGCCTTCTCCATAGTCAGCCCTAGACTATGGAATAACAGTATTCATTCCACTTCACTTTTTCCACATTTTGTTATTTTACAGCCTTATACCAAAATTTATTAAATTCATTATTTTCCTCAAAATTCTACAAACAATACCCCATAATGATAACATGAAAGAAGTTTGTTTGAAATCTTTGCAAATGTATTAAAAATAAAAAATGAAAAAAATCACATGTACATAAGTATTCACAGCCTTTGCCATGACACTCAAAATTGAGCTCAGGTGCATCCTGTTTCCACTGATCATCCTTGAGATGTTTCTACAACTTGATTGGAGTCCACCTGTGATAAATTCAGTTGATTGGACATGATTTGGAAAGCACACACCTGTCTATATATGTGCATGTCAGATCACAAACCAAGCCATGAAGTCCAAGGAATTGTCTGTAGACCTCCGAGACAGGATTGTATCAAGGCACAGATCTGGGGAAGGGTACAGAAACATTTCTGCAGCATTGAAGTTCCCAATGAGCAGAGTGGCCTCCATCCATAAATGGAAGACTTTTGGAACCACCAGAACTCTTACTAGAGCTGGCCGCCCGGCCGAAATGACCGAGCGGAGGAGAAGGACCTTAGTCAGGGAGGTGACCAAGACCCTGATAGTCACTCTGAAAGAGGTCCGGCGTTTCTCTGTGGAGAGAAGAACTTTCCAGAAGAACAACCATCTCTGCAGCACTCCACCAATCAGGCCTGTATGGTAGAGTGGCCAGACAGAAGCCACTCCTCAGTAAAAGGCACATGACAGCCCTCCTGGAGTTTGCCAAAAGTCACCTGAAGGACTCTGACCATGAAAAACAAAATTCTCTGGTCTGTTGAAACAAAGATTGAACTCTTTGGCCTGAATGGCAAGCGTAATGTCTGGAGGAAACCAGGCACCACTCATCACCTGGCCAATACCATCCCTACAGTGAAGCATGGTGGAGGAAGCATCATGCTGTGGGGATGTTTTTCAGCGGCAGGAACTGGGAGACTAGTCAGGATGGAGGGCAAGATGAATGCAGCAATGTACAGAGACATCCTTGATGAAAACCTGCTCCAGAGCTCTCTGGACCTCAGACTGGGGCGAAGGTTCATCTTCCAACAGGACAACGACCCTAAGCACACAGCCAAGATAACAAAGGAGTGGCTACGGGACAACTCTGTGAATGTCCTTGAGTGGCCCAGCCAGAGCCCAGACTTGAACCCGATTGAACATCTCTGGAGAGATCTGAAAATGGCTGTGCACCGATGCTCCCCATCCAACCTGATGGAGCTCGAGAGGTCCTGCAAGGGAGACACTACCCAAAAATAGGTGTGCCAAGCTTGTAGCATCATACTCAAAAAGACTTGAGGCTATAATTTGTGCCAAAGGTGCTTCAACATAGTATTGAGCAAAGGCTGTGAATACTTATGTACATGTGATTTTTTTATTTATTTATTTTTTATTTTTTTTATTTTATTTTTTTATTTTTTTATAAATTTGCTAAGATTTTAAACAAACTTCTTTCACGTTGTCATTATGGGGTATTGTTTGTAGAATTGAGGAAAATAATTAATTTAATCCATTTTGGAATAAGGCTGTAACATAACAAAATTTTGAAAAAGTGAAGCACTGTGAAAACTTGCCGGATGCACTGTACCTCTTGAAATTAGATCCGCTCCTACACTTCACATTTTTAAATCACGTCTGAAGACATATCGATATTCTTTGGCTTTTGTATTAATGTTTATTGTATTTCATGTTAATCTTTTTTATTTCTCCTTATTTAATTGTTTTATTTGCCCATGTACAGCACTTTGGTATACACTTGTTTTTAATTGTGCTCTATAAATAAATTGACCCTGACCTTGACAGTGACCTTATAAAAGCTGTTATATTCTACATGGAGAGGGTCCCCTCATGGCGGCTGCAATGTTAGAATCACATGACCAGCCAAATACTACTTGCTTAATCTTAGTATCAGTCCTGTTATTGGACACTTATGAATTAAATTAATCATAGCTGACTGTGAATTGTAAATGTATACTATGGCATCTGTAACTGAAAATGATTGTGTTTGAATGATGCTGCATCCACGCCACTAGGTGTCAAGTGTAAGTCCAAAATGACATTTATAAAATTACTCCGTGCTCCTTTAAATGATGTCAGTTAACACATAAACTTTGGCAGAACTAAAATTCAAAAATTACAAACAAAATATACTGATAAAATACAACTAAACTAAAACAGAGGAAAAACTAACAACAACTAAAATGATGACCAATAAAATCTAAATAAAAACAATGAAGTACTACAGAAATACTATCCTTGCAGAATGCTTGCCAAAGCAAATCAGACTTGTATCCTTTTGGAATGTGGACCCTTTCCACATTCCCAAAAAGCAGTTTGATATCTTTTTCTTCTTTTTTGTTTATTGACATGGAAATTAATCTTTGCAACATTCTTGATGTGCTATATGGAAATTTATGCAAAAGTAAATGGAGATTTATGCCACAGCAGAGTATTTTCTCAGTAATGATGGAGATTGTAGCTTTGCCTTTGTGACATCAGCAGGGTTTGAGCCACATAAAACTGCTTAGTGTGAAATTATGGTCTGATGGGTATGTTTTACTAATGTGCTGAAGGGAAACTTACAAAATGTTGCCTCTAAAACATCTCAATAGTTCAGAGGTTTGCCACTCGAGGTCGAGTGATACAGTATTGAATGATGCCACTTTACTCTTTATTATACCAAACTCATTCGATCTGTTAAATTGAGAAGTGTTTAATCTCATGCATAGTACCTGGAAGAGAAGGAAGACCTTGAATTAAAGTGCTCCACTTTGGTGAAGGACTGTGACATGTACAAGAACCGCACGAATACTGTCATGGTTCAGCTTGAAGAGGTGGAACGTGAGCGAGACCAGGTTGAGTGCAAAATTTCCTTTTTGTTTCTGTTTTTTAGACCAGTTTACTTCCTGTTAGTCAAAAGGGCTACTGATTTAATGCTCTTTTCTGTATCCAACAGGCTTTCAAGTCAAGAGATGATGCCCAGCATCTTGCGTCTCAGTGTCTAATTGATAAAGACAAGTACCGCAAACAAATAAGGGAGTTGGAAGAAAAGAGTGATGAACTTCAAATTGAGATTGTACGTAAAGAAGGCAAGGTTGTCAACTTGGAGTGCAAACTGAGACGGATGTCAAAGGAAAATGGTCTGGATCAGGTGAGAATATTATTTGTCAGGTTAAAAAATTCAGGGGGGAATTTGCGTTTTAATTGCATTCGCTGATAGCATAATTTATGTACACGCTGTCTGCGTTATATTAGTGCCTTGTTCACTAAAGGAATTATACAAATAAGGTAAGGACACAAACATCTGCATGACCAAAATATCTGCTGAACACAATTTGCACAGTGCAAAGGATAAGATGCAAGTTTTGGCTAGTGTGGCATAACTAGTGTATTTAGTGAATTTTTCTTTTAGTGTTATTTGTTGTGTTAATGAGAAAAGTGTGTTTTTCTAAATTAGTTTTCCCTTTCTTTCTCAGAGTTTGCCACGAGACATTACTCCACGAACTATAGTTCAACAATTTGGCCCGCCTGACCCAAATATAGAAGGACCTTCTGAAGACTCTGGAGAAGAAACTGTTGATGACCAAGAGCAGAGGTTGAAACGCAAACATAACTTCAAGGTCAGGGTAAGTAGAATTTTAAACAACAGCAATACTTATTTTATACCTTTTTCATACTATAAGTTGTGCATCTCAATTTTTGTGCCTTTTACATTTATTAGGTTGGCAGAACAAAATCTCCAGCTATTGGACCCAAAAGTCTGCAGTTCCAAGGTAAATTAGTTCCAAGGTAAATTGTTTGCAACAAGGATCAAGATTACACTTACAATTACACTTAATTGCTTTTATCACATGTTGCATTATTGCATCCTACATGGTTAGGACCAGTGGTGATTGCTTTAAGAAGCACAGCTCCCCCTATAATTTTTAAATATGCGGCAAGAAATGGACAAATAATCTCTATAAATTACATATCACTCTTTGTCAATTTCAATATTTTATTGATTAAAAGTGTAAAATATCACACATCACTATTTGGCTGTTCGTAAGTAACACAATCCTCTTTTTTCTACATGAATATTAGGGGTGGAACGATTAAAATTTCTCACTGTTCGGTTTGTATCATGGTTTTAGGGTCACGGTTTCATATTTATGTTCAGGGGAAAAACAATATTTCTGAATAAATTCAAATTAAAAATATTCTATTTGGTATCAGACATCAAAGATTTGCCCTCACTACAGATCTCATGGTTTTCCTACAGTAACCATATTTTAATCATTGTATTTGTAGTAAAATCATAGTAACCACAAAATTTACATGATTATTGTCATGGTTACTATATGGCTACTACAGTATAACTACATAAAACCATGGTTATTTCTATCAAAACCATGATTCCTGCTAAGAAAACCATGGTTACATCATCCTTGTTATTACAGTCATGGTTATTACAATATTACTATAGAAAAACCATGGTTAAGTTTCATTAAATAAAAATAAAAAAACTTTCTTTAATTACTAACTCAACATATTCACTTAATACCTGCATTTTTACCGAGAACCGTTATGCCCCTAATGAATGTGTCCATAGAATCTGTTGACGCACAGCCACATTGGGCATTTAATTAATGTATTTTTGTCCCCTTGGAAACCCGGCTTCTCAATATGATGATTGGTTAATCCCTAAAATGGGTGGGGCTTTGCAACAAACAGCCAATTATAAAAACGGTGATGTATGCAGTTGTTCCTCCTATAGACAGTGGGCCAAATCTGTTTAGATTTAACTCTTCAAGGATTACTTGTGAAGTGTTGAAAAGATTATCTGTGCTTCCCCACTTTTGATAAGCACCAGACACCACTGGTTAGAGTCAATTAAGGGTATCTAACCTTGGTTTTCTTTTATTTCATCTCTCATTATTTAGCCTTGCCATTCACCAATGGAGATCTGTCTGAACTGGCAGCCGCTGACAGCACAAGTCCTACCAATGCCAGCTTAAATAATACTCCTATCACACCCACTCCTACTCTTGGAGAGATGTACATAAAAAATGTATGCTTCAGTTCATTTTCTGCTAATTTGTTTACCTCTGGCACCTCTAGTAGCTTTAATTTGAAGACAAGCATTTTGTTTGTATGTTTGTGACACTTTAGCTGCGTAACCGTAATGACAGCATCTTGTCCACCGTGCCCGAACCTCCAGACCAGCACTCCATTGTCAGGAGGATAAAGGAGAACCCGAACTCTCAATACAAGTGGTAATAAAAAAAACACTACTCTCAAGAACAGACACACAGATCAAAGGGAAAGTGTTGACATTGTTAAGAATGAAACAAAATACACTTACATTCGTATATTCAAGATATATTTAAGTCTTTATACTGTATCTTATGCAGTTTTGCTTTTCAGGTCAATTTAAACCGTTTTAAAATGTGAAGTGTGTAATTTATGTGGCACTAGCTTTACTTCATATTAAGTTGGACTACAAGAAATTATTCTACCATTACACAATTTTGAAATACACACTTCAGCTTTAAGCATGTACTTTTAGATAAGATATGGTTAGCCAGTTAATATGTTTAGATCAATGTAACTAATTTCTGTAACTGGTATTTATTTTGAAAAATAGTAGCCTAACAACATTTAAAAGCTGTATACTCAAAACTGGGATGGTTCTAACAAAAATGGATTGGAGGTTACAACTAAATTAGATCATTTAGAAAGCATCAAACATTTTCACCAAGCACCATAGCAGCTAAAGTTAGTGTTAGTATAGTAAAAACAAGATACATTTGCATAATTGCTGTAGCCATGCTACTATTGTTGAGTACATTGTAATGTTTTGTATCCTCCTTTCAGTGTTCCCTTGTCAGATACTGCAGATACTGACAGTGAAGACATTGCAGATATGGGTATGAACACACATCAATCATTAATTTCTTCCTCTCACCATCTGAATCATACACTTACTGAAAAATGTCTCATTCTTTGCTGTAGATGACCATGACGTAGATATTTCCTCTTACGGGCCTTCATCCATTCACTCGTCTTCATCTTCTCACCAGTCTGAGACAATGGACACATATGATCTGGAGCAAGTCAATAACATCTTCAGGAAATTCTCTTTGGAGAGGTTTTTTTAAATTTTTTTAATAGTTTTACAGTACAATGTTTAAGTATTATTCATTATTATAATATTCACTCTTAATTGATTCTCCTATTTGATGACATAGAAACATTTCTTTATCTACCTCAGTCTTGTCATTTCAAAACCCCTTGTACTGTATTGTACATCTACATTATCACTGCGAATGTGTCTTGTTTTTCTCCAGACCGTTCCGTCCTTCACTGACCTCAGTCCCTCCTAGCAGCTCGTTGCGGACAGTGCAGAGCCTTACTCTGTCAGGAGAAAACCTTTTGTCTGAAATCACTCTGATTGGTGGAAATGATAGTGGCATATTTGTGTCCTCTGTCCAGTCCGGTTCTAATGCAGAGCGAGCAGGAGTTAAAGTTGGACACCATCTCTTGATGGTGAGGTTGGATGCTTTATGTGTTCCACAATCAAAATACCCAAGTTAGTGTAATCTTTACACTTTTTTGTTTCATTTTTCCCTAGCTGGAGGGCAGTGTCCGTGGAGAAGCCCAGAGCGTGGCTTTAGACACATGCACCAAGGAGGAAGCTCACTGGACCCTGCAGAGATGTTCTGGACAGGTGCATCTCCACTACAAGTCAAACTATGACAGTGAGTCCCAACTTCTCTGAAAGGAACATGCTTTTAAGAATTCAAGGTGGATGGTGGAGGTTAGAGGGTACAGCAAAAAGAATTGTGCCACCCCAAGAGGAACCCTAATTACGTATGCAGACTCTTAAGAAAAGATTGGGCTTTGGTCTTTTAGTCTGTGGTGCTGTTTGTATCAATGTGCTGGGCCTCCGTTTGGTGTGAATGTCTATTGGGAGTCCATTACACAGACCTTAAAGCATCAGTCTTTCTATCAAAATTTCACTCAGTTGGATTGCATCGCATTATGCTCCGGGCCTCTTGCACTTGCTCTTCAGACATGCCAGTGAAGTCTTTGTGAAAAGAGCAGCAACTCTTTGTCTCCTGTGTTCATGTGCTATTTATTGTGCCACAAAAGGTCCCTGTTTTGATCCTACTCTCTGGATTTCAGTCTACAGACAGCTGCTGAAGGACATTGAAGATGGTACAGTGGTGTCAGGAGACACCTTCTACATACGTCTCAATCTAAATGTCTCCAGCCAGTCAGACAACTGCTCATTGAATGTGAGATGTGATGAGGTTCTCCACGTGCTCGACACCATGCACCAGGGCAAGTGCGAGTGGCTGTGCTCTCGTGTGGATGCTTTTACCGACAAGGACCTGGAGAGAGGCACTATACCAAGCTACTCCAGGTGAGAACACTTAAAAGCTTAATGAAAAACCATTTAACAACTAATTTGTAAGTTGCTTTGGATAAATGTGTCTGCTAAATTACTAAATATAAATGTAAACTCCACTTCAAAGGAAAAACGCAGTTACTACCGGTTTGTTCAAATTGAGTTGTGAGTGAAATGTAGTCTCTTAGACAAGGGGTTCTCAAACCTTTTGATGCCAAGGATCTCTAAATATAATGAATTACTGGTGTTAAATTGTCATTATATTACAAAAGAAAAATCTCTTTTCACAATATATATTGTTGCAAAAAAGCTTTAAAGAAAACATTGCCTTACAACTTCCAGTGAGCAAGCAGTGGGGACAGTGATGAGGAGAAACTATGGCTGTCAAAAGAATACAAATAACCTACAAATAATCTAAAATAATAAAAATAATATAATAATGATTAGTCTCATTATTTCTGACCTTTAGGTAGAATGAAATTGTAATAGTGTCAAATTTAATTAAATAAAAAATAGTTTATTTTATACGTTGTACACTTTTTCTCTCTCTGAAATGTTCTGCGGCCCCTTAGCAAACCCTTGCCATTCCCAGACCCCAGTTTGAAAACTCCTGTCTTTTACTATGATCTGTCCCGTGATAGAAGTTTTTGGCTCAACTGTACTCCGATTCAGAGAAAACGGAGTGAGGCTTCTTAAATATTATAACACTATTTTAAAATCCACATTTGACTGGACAATCAAATCTTTGAAGACATTTTTCTCAGTTTCAATGTTGGCATTGTCACTGCAGTTTGTCTTTGTAAGGCAGTATCGTGTCTTGGTTTGAAATCAAATTGAGTGCAAATGAGCACCACTCTTTGCATCGATCATAACGGAAAACGTCTAGAAATTCATCTAAATTAGTCTGTCACCTGTTGCTAATAATCTGTCTGTCAGTTTGTAGGTGAATATGTGTGAGTGCATTTTTCTGTCTGTTGACTGTGATAAGAAGCTGATAAGTGATCTTGGCTGTCACCTTGTCTCCAGAGCCCAGCAGCTCCTCTTGGTGAAGATTCAGAAGCTGATTTGCAGAGGAAGTCGAGAGGAAGCCGACACTCTGCGAGGGCTCCGGGTCAGTTCCTCCTTGATTGTTTGAGAAACATACCCACTTTGGACTTATGCATGTGTCGATTAGTCAGATGACTGACACTTTGTGAATTTGAGGGCTAGGTATTGATAGAGAATTTCAGATTTGATTAGATTTCAATTCACAAGCTTTTGATTAGTTTCCGATTTCAATTAGATTAATATAGGTTTTTTATATATATATATTAGGTATATACAGTGAGGAAAATAAGTATTTGAACACCCTGCTATTTTGCAAGTTCTCCCACTTGGAAATCATGGAGGGGTCTGAAATTGTCATCGTAGGTTCATGTCCACTGTGAGAGACATAATCTAAAAAAAAATCCAGAAATCACAATGTATGATTTTTTAACTATTTATTTGTATGATACAGCTGCAAATAAGTATTTGAACACCTGTCTATCAGCTAGAATTCTGACCCTCAAAGACCTGTTAGTCTAACCATGACAATTTCTAAATGACCAATTTTTGCTACTTCAAAAATGGACCGGATAAAGCTTTACATTTTGAACATTTGAGAGTCTTCATAGTGCATTAAAACCTTTTCATGTTCCCTTCAATGAATTCTTACCTCCATCTATCCACACAGAACACTCTTCAACCTGAGGAACCTACACCATCCCCAGACCCCAAGTCCAGCCCACGCCTGTCCAGAGCCAGTATTTTCATCTGTCAGATATTACAGGTAACAGGTCCTCCCTTAGTTTGCTTACACTGGCACAGTACTGATGTCTAGCTGCAGATAGGAGAAGAGAAGTGTCTTGCTGAGATTAAAAGAGATCCCTGGTGTCAGTTTGTCAGCAGGGTGGATAACAAGTACAAGAGGATGAACAGCAATGAGCGTGTCCGCATTGTCAATGGAGGGAATCCATCATCAGTCTCTAGACCAGGCTTTGAAACATTGAGGCCTGAGGGTAAGAATGACCACTATCTTCCTAACTCGTCTGTTTCTGGGTAATCTTTGTGGTGGGTGTCATACTTTATTAATAACAGTGCCTCTCATGGCTCTCTCTAGGATTTAGAGTTGAATTACATTTGACTTTTAACATTTAACTTCCTATAAAGAATAGTTCACTAAAAAAATGACTTACAGTACTTGCTCTCATGTCCTACCAAACCCATATGACCATTTCATCTGTATGTATAAGGTTTTTCAGTCTGTTTCTCACGCAAAGCTATCGTATGACTTTTGTAGACTTGAAATAGTGCACTGGTCATATGGAACACTTTTATGGTCCTTTTTTCATTTTGAAGCTTAACAGGCCTAGTACTATTCACTTTTATAAATGGACTTTACTAAACTGTGGCTAGGATATTCTTTATAAATACACCTTTTGTTTTCAACAGAAGGAAAAAAATTGGGTTTGGAATGACATGAGCGTTTAAATGATGACATTTAAAATTTTGGGTGAACGAAACATTTAAAGCTGAACAATGAATTGTCTAAATTCTTCCAGATTCGTCTGACCCAGAGAGTGACTTAAATAAAAGCTTGAATCTGATTCCATATAGTCTGGTGACACCTCATCAATGCCAAAACAAAAGGCCTGTCCTCTTCACCCCCAGCATCCTGGCCAAGACCATCATACAGAAGTTCCTTAATCTTGGAGGGGCTATGGAATTCAATATCTGCAAACCGGGTAAAATTTACAGGGGTAGTTCACCCAAAAATGACCATATTACTTTTTCTTTTTCTTAACACAAAGTGAGATATTTGTGAAAAATGTAGATCTCAGTGATGTCATACAATGACATTCAAAAGGAGACATGAGTATAATTCAGACAAATAATGAATTATTCCATGAGACTAATGATTGTTATGAAAGCATACAACAAGGTTTGGTGAGAAACAAACCAAAATCGAATGTATAATTTAGTAAAAATGTTCACTGACCATTTATCTCCTGTTCATGAGTCTGCACGTGAGCTTCATAGCTCTTTGAATGAGAGCAACAGTAGTTATGCAGCACACGTGAGATGGGGCGTTCAAGCGAATACTTGTTTTGTTTCGCTTCAACAGGACCACCAGCGATATTAACAACAGAAAACACAAACCAGAAAACAGAACTTACAAACACGTCTGAAGAGTTTGTATTAGAAGAATAGATGCATTTCAATGTTCAGCCTTATTTGTTTGAACCGGAGTCCTCCATCAAACATAGAGATGGGGCTGAAGGTTGCTACATTACGCAGACTGCATAATATGCATATTGGGAGCAGCGGTACTGGTGACTACCTTCAGCCTCCATCACACGTTTAGATTTAGGACTCTGGTTCAAACAAATAAGGCTGCACATTGAAATGCATCTATTCTTCCACTACAAACTTTTCAAACATGTTTATAAGTTCTACTCTCTGGTTAGTGTGCAGCTATGTTCTTTTTTCTGTTGTTAATATTTCTAGTGGTCCTGTTGAAGTGAAACAAAACAAGCATCTTGCGCATGCTGTGTAACTACTGTTGCTCTTGTGCAAAGAGCTCCAAAACTGAATTTTCAGTTTTGGTGAACTAATCCTTTAATCGTGAGGGTTTAAACATATATAACGCACTGTGGTGATGATGTTCCAAAAACGCAGTGAGCTGCCTTGCAGTCTATTGCCTTAATATGCAACATCCTAACTGAAATCGATCTACTTAAGTGAGTAATTTGATTTTTTTTTATATAGATCGCAAATATGCATGGCAAAAATGCACCTGGTAAAATAGATGTGACTCAATTGATTTCAATAGAGTATGACATTAGCATGTTGCTAACCTAACGAAGAAAGAAACATGACAGCAGTCTAAATTGGGTTCAATTTAAATCAATTAGACTGAACTATTGTTGAATTGTGTTTGTTGTCAGCATTTTTCTTGACTCGTCCACCATCTTGAATGGATTTTTCAGAGCTTGTCACAATGCATTCTGGAATTGCTTCCTCTGCAAAGGATAAATGCAATACTGCCTTAAAATCTGGCTAAACCGAGGGATCTCAGGATGCTTTCACATTTGGCCCGAACCAGAGTCCCAAAGTTTTCATGAACCGTACCCCAGACCACCTTTACAAGCGGGTGCGGTTCACAGGTGTTTGTAAAACGGTGTTCACATCATCAAAACAAACCGAACTGTCAAATTAACCCGGGTACGCACCAAAAGTGCTAGTGTGAAAGCACCCTTGTGTTACTGTCTTCATTTTGGAACAACCTTTGCATTTGGTTTCGTGCTTTATAATGCTGTCTAGGTAGGCAGCTCACTAGGTTTTTGAACAAAGCCAAAACAGAAACCACAGTTAACTATGGGTAACATGGACAATATATTTATCTTGGTAACATGATCTTATATGTTATTTTTGTCTCTGTTCCTTCAGTTCAGCCATCATGTCACAGGCAACATCCCACTCATCTATGTTTAGTACAAAACTATGAAATATATGTAAAAAAAAATAAAAAAAAACCTCAAACTTAATCTGATGAATCCAGCTGTTAAAAGCAAAACATTGTTTTAATTGATTATTATTTAGAGGGGAATGTCAGCATTGTTTTCTTAGAAACAAAATCCTGTTCTAATGCACTATAAATTAATCTTCCTTCCAGACATTGTAACAAAAGATGAATTCCTCATGAAACAGAAGATAGAGCCCATCATTTATTCCAAAGAAAAGCAGGGAGGCACATATGAATGCATCACTCCAGAAAATATCGAAGCAGTTGCCGTCAAGGTACAGTAATAAATGTTCTTTTCAGGACAATTTAATAATAGCTAAATTATGTTTTTGCTTTTATGCGCATATGTCATTTCTTCTACCTATTTAAGAAGTTTGTCAGATACAGTATTTATTTACTTGCTGTTTTGCCAAGCAATTACTATGACTCATTGAAAATGGTTTCCTCTTGGTGAGAGCTTAACCCTTTCCTAGAGGACTCGTACCCCTTTTCCCACAATCTGGCACCACTCCACACATAACAAAACAAGAATGCTCCCATTAAAATCAATGAAGCTATCTACATTGGAAGCGCTCAAATGTAGCTAAGCAACATGCATTCAGTTGGCAGACACTCAAATTTTGTCACACTGCAAAGGTACTTTGCATCGATTTTATTTTCCCCATCTGTCTAATAAATATGTTTTTGCTCACAAATATCATGTGAATTGATAGCTATGAATTGTATTTTTTATATTTAAACCATTAAGCAAGTATTCCAATTTATAATGGAATAAAAATGTGGAATTAAATTACTTTTGATGTTAAATATGTTCTCAAATCTAAGTGTAAGATCATAATGCAGCCTATTTTCTTTTCTTTTCTTTACTTTTATATATATATTTTTTTTTTGTTGTGGGTGGTTGGGTTATGTAGTAATGTATTCAGTTGCATTACTGTTTGGCTCTCAAATCAGTGGAAACAGGTGCCAGTAATATGAGGGGGATTCACTGAACAACATTAAAGTAGAATAGGTCACAGGGATCCAAGATAGACTGGTGACTATGGAAGACTAGGAGTGCTACTTAAAAATTGAATAAATTATCAATTTATTTTTTGGAAATGTAAATAAACAAACCACTTTTCAAATTGATGAATAATAGCATATAAAAAAATAAATGTTTGAAAATATAGTTAAATGTAACCATATTGTTTGTCTTGGGACTTTTGATGCATATTGGCCCCATTCACTTTCATTATAAGCGCCCCACTGGAACCCAGATTTTAGCTTTATTTAAAGAAAAGGAGGGAAAAGTCCAAATATATTTTTTGTGGCAATCAATATTATTGCACAAATGCTGTCGATTGAGCTTAACTTGTATTGAACCTGGAATACTCCTTTAAGAATTGGCAGTGAAAAGGAGAGCTCTATAAAACTCTGCATCTTTTTTTTTTCATAGAGAAGGGAACTATACAGCAGCATGTAGGAGTCCGTTTGATGTCGGCTGTAGATTATGTCTGCTATATTATCAGGTGGTTAGATGAGAGGCAGCATATTTTTTTTCTCTTGCGAGTGTGTCAGGAGATGAGTCAAACTTTCCATTGCAAATCTCACTCATTTGAGGGTTGTGCCAAAAACAGGACCAAAATGAGAACAGAAGCCAGTTTGAATTGTCTGACCAAAATGTGCACTCATCATTGTTCATATTGATCTTTAAATGCATGACTTTATAAATAAAAGAGCTATTGTGTAATTAGGAAAATAAACCGTAATGCTAGTCTTTGTTTATTACAGAACTGGATTAAAATACCTCCTTTTTATTCTGTTTTTGAATTATTTTTTTGGTTGCAAATAAGTCAACTCGTACATACTCCATTCAAACTTTATGTAAATATTGTCAGCCTTAGATTATGAAGTTTAGTTTATACGTTATTGTTTTTTTGAGGAAATGTAAGATTAATGTTTTAAAATCTCCCAATGATTGACACTGTTAGCATGTTCAGCTTTCGAAATGTAACCAACATCGATAATATCATCATAATATTTGCGTAACGAATTGCAGTAGGTTATTCTTAAGTATATATGCATGCTTAACTTTGATCCATTGAAATGGCATTTTACTAACAATGCCTCTCTCTTTGTCTGTATTTGGGGTTTTAACTTTTCTAATTACCATTTTATCTAAAACTTTAACACTAATCTTTTGCTGATTTGAAAGCACTGGTTTTCCTTCGGAAAATGCAAATCTTGTTTATATATTAATTTAGTATTCATGAATTTCTTAGAAAAAGCACTGTTTACTGGAAGCTGATCTGAATTGTGTGAAAGACCTGCTGAGAAGAGAGATCTACCCCATCGTGATTTTCATCAAAATCTGTGAAAGGAACATAAAAAAATTAAGGCAAGCATTCTTAGATCTGTCTCCTTCTAGCTTGTGAAGATTGAATTTAACCTCAAATTGCTTGTTTCTCTAATTTTTTGTTGTCATACGAAATAAAATTTTGATTAATTCAAATTAGATTTTTATCGTTGATCAAGGTCAAAAGTTCCTAAAAATTTTTTGTAATTGTTTATGGTGTTTGTGGTGAGCAGAAGGCTGCCTCTGAAGGTGGACTCTGAGGAGGAATTTTTAAAGATGTGCCGCTCCAAAGAGAAGGAGCTCGAGACTCTGCCATGCTTGTATGCCAGCGTGGAGCCGGACTCTTGGGGTGGGGTGGAGGACCTCCTTAAAATCATCAAGGACAAGATTTTTGAGGAGCAAAAGAAGACAGTTTGGGTGGAGCAGGATCTACTCTAGGTGATCTATTGTAACCTAATCAGGAGAGCAGATAAGGATACGGCTCTCATGCGGCTTATGGCATCTCTGCACACCTAAAATTTGTCTGTTTCCAGTTCGGGGGTGGAATGTATGCAGCACAGGCTCGTGTACAGGAAGTGACTCTGTCAGAGGCCGCAGCGTGTTGGTGTGTGTTTCTCTCGCAGTAAAAAGAAAAAAACGTGGACAAGGAATCCTCTGACAACCCTGAGGTATTCATACTAAGCAGTGGAAATGTTCTCACCCCAGAGCTTCTTATCTATTATTCTCCTGAAGCGAAGCCGTTGTCAATAAAACATTATCCTGCCCACTCTCCAAACTCAATAGAGAACTGCCCAATGAATTGTGCTTCAGTTGTGACCACAAACAAAATGTATGTGTATAGCTGTAGATTAAATCTGATGCCTTTATTATTGCAGTAGCCATGCATTTTTAGATTTTGAAGGCAGGTTACGTAGATTATATTACATTATATTTGTTACTTGCATATTTATTTTTATACAAGCCCACCGTATGTCAGTTAAAATGTGTTTTCTCAAATGCTATGGTTAGCTTTAATATGGATAACACAAGTGTGGCATATCTCTTTGCCTGTTTCAGCTATTACCTTTGTATGTGACAAGGTTTTGAACATAGCTTACTCTAGTACAAAGACATTAACTATGTTTGTTTTTACATTTTGAGCTCATGACTGTAATTAGCATCTTGTGGAACTGTTTTTTTTACAGGTATGTCGGAATTATCTTTTAGTACTTTGGTTATTTATGTTTAAGTTGTCATTGATTGTTCTAAAAACTACCACCAGACGTCCTTGGTATGTTCTGCCCTAAAGTGGGAACTCATTTTGTCTAGATGCTATCGTACAAATGGTCTTTATGTGTGAGAGCTAGTTCTGGTACATGACAATGTTCTTATCGATGTACCCTTTTTGTAGATGAAGATCTAGTACACTGCTTGGCATTCAGACATGAAACAAATGGGTTATAGGTAGCTGACTACATGTACATGATTTTATTTTTCAACATCAGGATTTTGGGTTAAAATGTATTTGAATGTATGGGAGATTCTATCGCAAATTGTCAAGAAAATCTCCTGGTCCTATTTTACTCAAATCAAAGAAAGAAACTAGAATATAAGCCTGAAATGATTAGTCAATGTTATCGACAATTTTCGTTGTCGAATAGTCGTTTGATGTCATTTAGCGTAACATGAGATCCCATTCAACTCTAATGATGATGCGCAAGAGCAGCACTGCAGTTCGCACAATTACACAGATCACAGTCCAAATGCACTCTAAACTTTTCAAACATCTTCAGGTGTTGTATATCGCAAAGAGGGAATTATAATGCAAAAATACAAAACAAGTAAATATAGAAGCACTCTTGTTGTGGAATAAGTGGAGCCGGAGCCCTTTAAAGGGAACACCCCTTTGTGTGAATATGTGTTATATATTAAATGCAGTTATATTTAATGTGTTACTGCTTTAATAACGTTTACATAATACGGAAGCAGATCATGTAAATAACTACAACCTTTCGAAACTGGCATTTTTCTGTGCGGTCTCCGCCTCTTCTACGAGTTGCGTGAAGTGTCCCAAGCTAAGGGGGAGAATGTATACTGAGGCACACTCTGTAACGGGGATGCTTGTCCCTCGAGCGCGCACTTGCTGCAGTTAGATTATAACATGATGGCTCGTGATTTATTGAATCAGAATATATGTGTCACTGTGCATTTCTTATCGTGAAGAAAATGTGCAATATGCAGCTTTATTAATAAGAGGGAGTTTTTTTGTGAGTAAAAGGTGGATTTAAGTGAACAAAAAGTTGAGAAAGTTAGTCTACACCCCATTATACACTGTAGCAAAATATGTTTTTGATTTGTTTTGGTTTGTTTTTCAATATAAATATCTAAAACTCCAATAAAATATCTAAAAATATCTAAATTTAAAACAACATATTTACTTTGGCAGCTATACTGCAGAATAAAAATTTGTTATCTGAGAATGTTGAATTTAATATTAAACATTTTAATATTGTAAAATATCTAAAAATCCTTTAAAAAATCTTGAATATATGTATATTCTGTCTTTACTGCACTCGCAGAATAATAACAAAGTAAAAAACACACGTGTATGTTCTAAATGCACTTATATTTAAGATGCATTTTCTTAAAACAAGTCTTAATAATTTATATGTTGCTTTTCAAATAAATGTTTCTTGTTAAGGATTTTAGACAATTTTAAATAGAAAACAAGACAAAAACACAAAATAACAATAGTTTTTTTTTTTTTTGCAGTGAATTTCTTTACTGAATTAAACTTAATAAAATGTATTTTTGGGGCCTGGGTAGCTCAGCAAGTAAAGATGCTGACTACCACACCTGGAGTCGCAAGTTCGAATCCAGGGCGTGCTGAGTGACTCCAGTCAGGCTTTCTGAGCAACCAATTGGCCCAGTTGCTAGGGTGGGTAGAATCACATTGGGTTAACCCCCTCATGGTCTCTTATGTGGTTCTTGCTCTTGGTGGGGCACGTGATGAGTTGTGTGTGGATGCCACGTAGAATAGCGTAAAGCCTTCACATGCGCTAGGTCTCCACGGTAACACGCTCAACAAGCCACGTGATAAGATGTGCAGATTGACGGTCTCAGACGTGGAGGCAACTGAGATTCGTCCTCTGCCACCCAGATTGAGGCAAGTCACTACACCACCACGAGGACCTAGAGTGCATTGGGAATCAGGCATTCCAAATTGGAGAGAAAAGGGGAGAATTTTCCCAGGAGAAAGAGAATTTTTAAAAGATGATTTTGTCCTCTTTATTGTTAGTAAGCATTTCATACAACCTTTTAAGTCAGAGCACAAGCTGACTAATCGGTTAAGAGCTAATGATTAATCACTGCAATCATCGCAGAATAGTCAAATAATCGTTCTAATAATCATTAGTTGACAATAAGGCCTACATTTAGGAACATTAACAATGTTTGTATTGTCATTATTTTCAGCACATTTTATATACAAGTGTAGTTTAGGTGCGGTGTGCTGTAAAGTGTGTATTTGAGGTGCTTTTTTTTTATTCACATAAATAGTCCTGTGGTGTGACGATTACATTTTTTTAAAGTATAAATATTTCATGTAGAGTTTGAAAACATTTTTGTATTTTTTAGATGAAGTATCGCATGTTATGCTACAGTACACTGCCGTCACCTTTGAACATGTCAGTCATACTTACTATCTTGCCTTTCTGATTTAAAGATACAGCATACAGATGTGAATATCAGTATACTATATTTATTTTTTAGATTAATAGCATTCAAAAAGTAGCTTTCTATACCACACAGCTCCATATTAGCACATATTTAATTAAAATATACAGCCATTGCTATTGCAGAAGATTGCGTAGTCATTGTCTGATGTATTATGTTTGTAAATGTATTATTATTAAGGTTGTCTTATCCAGAGGTAAATACTATGGGAGGGTCATCAAATTGTAAATTTTTAATTCAGTATAGTAAAGAAACTACTGTTTTTTTGTCCTTCTCTCAGCTGGAAAGAGATTGATGCCTTTTTGATATTTTTTTTTATTATCATTTTTATTTTATTTTTCACTTTTTTTGGGAAAAAGACACAGCATGGACTTTATGCAGCTGACACAAAAATGCATGGTGTGTTTTATATTAAATTGTTTTGAGAAGCAGCATTTATGTGTTCTATAATTTGATTTGTACATCCAGCTGAAAATGCATACAGTTATCAGAGTTCAAACTCACTAGATGCATTGGTTGCAGATCTTTTGCATGCACACTTTGCTTCAGAAAGAAACTGACACATTTTTGCTGTTAAGAAAACTGAAAAACAAAGGGCTTGAAAAGAGGAAAAATCCTGGACTGAGTGTGTCATGAAAGCAGCAGTGGAAATTTCAGTTGCTATCTGACTGCAGACATCTTGTTGCTTTATGTGGTGTTGGTGCTGGTTTCTCTGAGTAGCGTCACTAGCAGACAACAACTCTGATGGTAAACCAACTTTCCACTCTGATTGTAAATACCATTCAAATATCTCAGATCTGTCACTGTTTACTTAAAGGGAAATGGGTTTCATTTAATTGAATGTCTTGCATAAGATCGTATTCAACATTGCTGAAGTTTCTCATGAAGTTAGAGAGAAGGACTATCATCACTATTTAGTTATAGTCCAGTTGTTTTGCTTTATAATATGTCAGTTAATTTTTATTACCCATTTTATGATTCCTTCATGAAAGGGGGATGTAGAGATATGAAAATATAATTATGTTGTGAATGTCTAGTGCAAACAACGCTGGTTTCTCCCTAGACCTGCTCAGTGGCATTGCATTTTACTGTGTGACCAGTGTGCTTTAGAGATAGCATTATGTACTGTAAAAACAAATTATTTGTATTTCTTATCACATATTCAAAACCATAATGTAAATAACCAGTCTAGACATAAACCACTAATCAAGCTTTTCAATGACGTGCTGCAATGTTCTGCCCAGAGCCGGATTATCCATAAGGGCACTTGGGCCAGTGCCCAGGGGCACCAACCATTCACAACCACTAGGGGGCACCACATGACACCATCCATCCATCCATCGTCAACCGCTTATCCTGTGTACAGGGTCGCGGGGGGCTGGAGCCTATCCCAGCTAACATTGGGCGAAAGGCGGGGGACACCCTGGACAGGTCGCCAGTCCGGCACCACATGACACAAGCTTTAAAAATATTTTTCGTAAATTGTTATATTATTAACTTGAAATTCTTGAAAGACCATACATAACTTGTTTATGAACACTAATTTAACAACAATAATAATAATAATAAATTATAAATAAATGAAGATTACATGACCACTACCACTCCCCCCCTCCCCAATCTGTCACAGTTGAGTTGGTCCACAACAATTACGCGCAAATGTGTCATTTTTTTAACGGTTACTACAGAAAATGAATCAAAATCCAAAATGGACAGACGGCAATTGAGTGGTTTCGCAAAAAGAAGATTAAAGAAAGAGAAGGATGCTAGACGTTTAGCTACAATAAAAAATGTTCCAGGGATCGACAAATTTTTTGTTAAATCACTAGTTTTTTGGGAGAACACGGGAATTGCAGACACCAGCAGCACTAAGTCTGACACCGCTGGCGCTGCTAGCGGGGGAGATGCAGCAGCTGCTAATGTTAGTCAGGGCGTCTGTGATGACTGCCAGTCGAATGAGGATATTCTCCTTGTCCTTGGGGGAGACAGGAGTGAGGAAGACTCGGGTGAGGAAGAGGACATTAATGAAGATAAATATTAGGGGTGGGACGGTACATGTAAGTTATTCGTATTGAACCGAAACGGTACGGGCGTCACGTCTCGGTGCACGAATTTACACGGAGAATACACGGTATAAAAATAAATAAAACTAAATAGCGATACATATCGCTCTATTTCGCATAATGAACAGTCTGATCAAGATTGCAATGCTGGAGTGTGTGTGTGTTTGTGTGTGCGCGCGCGTGATCGAACTTTTTTTTGGGGGGGGGGGGGGCTTTTGAGGTATAGTGCCCAGGGGCACCACACTGTCTTGATACGGCCCTGGTTCTGCCTGTACATGTTTTTTCAGTTGGTGCCTTTCTTATACAGCTGATCACTACAGGAAGTATTGCACACAAGCGTGTTACTTCGCTGTGGCAGATGGCTTGCCAGTCTGTTAAATGCAGCAGTCCCTGTATACATCAGTCAAATCTGAGGAGTGCTGGAGCTGAAATGTCATAAAAGACTCCATCAGGGAGTGTGTCTATGACAGGCATCAGAACTTCTGGTGCCTAGACCATCTGTAACTCCCATGCAACACTGTGATACTGAGCAGTAAGGCCCCCTATTCCACCTGCAACCGCATAAGCAATCAGATCCCACTCATCCTTTGTTCTGAAAAGAACAAGGCTTTTAGCCTCTGCTGTTTACCAAAACACAGAATAATAAATGTTCCACACCAATAAATATGTTAAATACTTCTGTCAAATGTGTGGAAAACTTTCTTTTACAGATGTTCTTTATAAAACACATTATCAAGATCATTGTTTTGATTAGAAAAGAGAGGCCATTGCTTATCAGCTGCACACTTGGAAGGTGTCAAGACAATAAAGAGTTTCAACAATTTAAATGAGTTCATCAAAAAGAAGGGACCGTCAGCAATGTGCAACTCTGCTATTTTTTTGTGTTAATAGTATCACTTTAGAGTTAAACTATTATCTGATTTGGTAAATACAATTACAGGAAGTCTTTCTTTTACTTTCTTTTGATAAACATTGGCTTGTTTTTAAGCAAACCATCCTCACTCATTTTAATAAAAAAAATTCATTTTGGTGATCAAGTATTCTGAATGGATTGTTATCGGACTGATCACACTGTGAATTAAGCTACAGGGGGTTGAAAGTTTTGCTAATAAAATCAGTCTGTGCTTACTGAAATTTGAACCACTGCCCCAGTGGCTGAATTAGGAAGTGTTGTAAAGGTAATATGTCTGCTGTGTTGTACCAAATGTGAGTTGTATTTATAGTGCAAAGATTTCAAACAAACTTCTTTCACATTGTCATTCTGGGGTATTGTTTGCAGAATTTCAAGGAAAATTATGAATTTAATCAATTTTGGAATAAGGCTGTAACATAACAAAATGTGGAAAAAGTGAAGCTGTGAATACTTTCCGTTCTAGTCAACGGGAATGCATGTTTTATAAACCTTACCCCCAAACCTAACCCTTATCCCCTAAAGGGCAAAGTATACTTTGCGCATCCATGTTGCAGATCACTCCGTGCACAGTATGCGTGATGCAAATTTCATCATAATCCACTCCATACGCCGGACAAATTCTCTTGACTAGCATATGCATTCATCATCTGTGTGCATCGTTGGTGCATGAACCAGCCATTGACTCCACAAAGTTGTAGTGGTCATGTGTCAAACACATTTGTATTCACTCAAGGTCAGAAGAGTATACTCACAAAGGCACGTGGACGATCACAAGCATGAGCCAGTCCAGAACATGCAAAAACTAAGTATACATTGGCCTTAACCTAAACCTCAACTTGTAAATTGTAAAGTTGTATATTATACAATACAGTAACAGGAATGCATATGTTATTAACCCTACTCCCTAAATTAACCTTAACCTAATGGTCAGTGGAGTAAAAATGTAATTTTAGGAAAATGCATCCTCCGAATCGTGCTCACCATTGTTAATGTGAACCTGATTACTACCTATGGTTTCCATGCCACCAGAACTCATGTCTGAGAGATTACTCACGCAAGGTGCTATCAGCAGGATATCAATACTGTGCTACCACAGAAAAAGGTGAACAATTTTGCATTGATGCAAAAATGGTTGATGGGGTATGGTGATTCTCATTATTCGGCAGAATGGGTTTCATGTCATGGTACATGAACATTCGGAAGCAGTATGTCAATTTCCTGTGATCGTGGTGTTGTGAATGCACACCATTGTGAACAGACCTCCATTAATGACACTTGTTCATGTATGAGTTATTATGCTGGAATAAAAAATTGGCATATATTTTTTATTAGTTGCTGTTTTATTTATATAATTAGACATTTTAACGAGAATTTGTGTTTTCATCCATGGTCCACTGAGACAACATGCCCGCTGGGTTTAGTTTATACTTATCGCACATAATTAGGCCGGACAAAGCCTCGAATTGCATGCTTATGTTTTTTTAATGTTTCACTGTCAAATGTTTGTGCCTGAAAACATTATTTATCATCCCTCAGTTGCATTCGGATTAAATAATGGAGTCACCTTTTGAAAACAAAGTTAAGAATTTCTGCTTATTGCTGTAACTATCAGAATCCTTTTTTTTTTTTTTTTTTTTAAGTCCATGCTGTTCTGAATTCCAAATGGAAAATGTATAAAATAGTCAATGATTTCTTTATGCTGACAGAGACAAACACAAACTGTATTAATATAATTAATAATAATAATATGCAAAACACTTACAGTATGACGGTAACTTTGACAACTGCACCCCAAAAAAAATATTAAGGCAGTTAGCAGATGTTCTTATGCAGAATAAGTTACAAAAAGCAGAACATCGTGTTAAAAACTATGAATACTAAAATATCATAGATTACATAATTTTTTTTCTGATTGAATGTGCATTTTAATATATAAACAGTCTTGATGATCCAAAGTTACAGGCAATTTCTTCATCATGTGTATTTCTGCCACTACTTGAACATATGGTACCTGTAGTCAACATGGATGATGATTCTTTCAACTTAAGCTCGCATAAACACGTTCTCCACATGAATGCTCTCAAGTGCAATTTATCCAATCAGATGAATAGATATGTATATTTGTATGTTGCTTTTTGATTTGATGATCAAAATGTCTAATCATGACCATGTTGTTCTCTGAAAGCCTCTTCAGCTGTGTCTTTTGTGCATTTTATCTTTCCTCCAAAAACACAGTCAAGTTAACCTCATGCTTGAAAATCAACTTGAATGCTTATCCATTAAATGTTTTCCTTGTGCACATCAGCTCGACAAATAGGTTTAAGAACTCTGTTTGGGTCACAGTTATCAGAGAATGTATTTTCATAAGATATAAATGGCACTGTATAATCTACTTCATTGAGAAATAAAAAAAAAATGAATTGAACTATTTATATGCTAATGTCAGAAGTACATTTTTCACATGTAGGTGGTCAGTGGCACGAAATTAGCTGTTCTACTTTTACTTTCTACACCTGTGGTTTTTAATAATGAAAATGCCTTTCTGGTGCTCAGCCATTTTGCTGGGCATACATTTAATAATTAAAATATTATGGGTTTGTCATTATATTTATTACGTTTTGGCATGTGATAATGAGGTCTAAGTGTAGAAATAAGATCAAAATCCACACTATTGATCACAAATTTCCTCTTTGACAAATTATGTTTTGATACATGTGCTCATTATATGGTTTCTTTACCTGTGGGTGGAGATATAAACTATTTCGTTTTTTGTTTTTCATTCTTTGGTTTACACTCATCTAACAGACAGACAGAGTTAATTTTCATAATAACAAGTGATGTATGTGCATGAGGAAAATGTGATTCAGAAGAAATGTATAAATGTAAGCACAAGTTAACACTGCCCTCTGCTGAATGAACAGTTATTTGAAATATTTTCATTTTGTAAGAAAGAGTCTCTGAATAAATATTTTCTAGCTCTGTCCTTTTGAATCTATGGTGTTTATTAACATTTATTCAAAATAAATACATAATAAATAAATTGTAGATATATGTCTAATTTAAATTTTTTGTCAAGAACTCCGGTATTGTCTGCTAACTAAAGTTATTTGATTTAATGATGTAGGTGATTCTCATGAAACATTCAAGATAATCTGGGGTTTTCAGGACACTTAAGCACATTTTACCCACAATTCTCATTACTGTATCATGCCTGGACATTTTACTTATTCCCATTATTTTTAAAGATGATTATAATTTCAGTATTACAAAAAACAAATGCAGTTGTACAATTATTATTATTATTATTTCAATCTTTGAAAATAAAATGCGTACGCTGAAAAAAATGACTAAAAATAAATACTATTTATTTTGCAAGTTTTTGTTCACATTTTTCTAAGTCCATTTTAATGGTATAAAATTAAGTAAAATCTTCATGACATATTATTTAAAGTGAGTAAATTTAACATTTTAACATTTCAGTTAATACCTTTCACTAACAAATCCGATGTGCCTTTAGTCAAATTTAAATGAAAATACATTTTTAATTAAAATGAAAATTATATTTTATTGGAACAATGTTTCACATTTTTAACTTTCTTTATAAGCACATGTTTAATCATGACCACATGACATACTGAAGTCTTCCACATGGAAGCTTAAAGGGATAGTTCACCCAAAATGAAAATTCTCTCATCATTTACTTACCCTCATGCCATCCCAGATGTGTATGACTTTCCTCCTGCTGTCACAAACAAAGATTTTTAGAAGAATATCTCTTTTGGCCCATCCAATACAAGTTAATTGGTGCCAACATTGTTAAGCTCCAAAAATCACATAAAGACCACATAAAAGTAATCCATAGTGGTTACATCCACCTTCAGAAGTGATAGAATAGTTGTGGGTGAGAAACAGATCAATATTTAGTAAATTCTTTACTATAAATTCTCCTTACTGCACAGTCAATCTCCACATTAACTTTAATCTTCTTTTGTCTTTGGTGATTCACATTCTTCATGCATACCACCACTACTGGAATATGTATTAATATCATAACTGTTAATCAGAAGGTCTCTGGTTCGATCCCCACAGCCACCACCATTGTGTCCTTGAGCAAGGCTCTTAAATCCAAGTTGCTCTGGGGGGATTGTCCCTGTAATAATTGCACTGTAAGTCGCTTTGGATAAAAGCGTCTGCCAAATGCATAAATGTAAATGTAAATGTACGGGGCAGGGAGTAGAATTTCTAGCAAAAATTGACTTATATATCAATCTTTTTCTCACCCTCACCTATCATATCACTTCTGAACACATGGAATTAACCACTGAAGTAATATAGATTCATTTTATGCTGACCTATGGGATTTGTTTTGCAGCTTCAAAATTTTGACACCCATTCACTTGTATTGTATAGACCAAAAGAGCAGAAATATTCTTTAAAAATCTTTGTTCGTGTTCTGCAGAAGAAAGAAAGTCATACACATCTGAGATGACATGAGGGTGAGTAAATGATAAGAGAATTTTCATTTTTGGGTGACTTATCCCTTTAATGCATGCTAAGTAGTCTATTAAAGAATACCACCTTGCATTACAGGCAATAGAAACAAGATTCCGGGCTGCACACGCAGAACAAGCAAATTGGTGTGAAAAACACAATGACTACTTTAAAAGGTAATTTTTGATCATGAACAGGTCATTTTGTGTGTAACAGCAAATGTAACAGCAAAATCAACAAAAACAGTGTAAATAAACTTGCAAACCAGTGAAACCATGCAAGCTCAGTAATTATTCAAGCATGTTTGATCAAAATTAGAACAGAAACAGAAAACTACAATTATTTTCATATTATTGCGGTGACAGAATGCAACATTGTCCATTACCTGTCCCACTTTTCATTAAAATGTGTTTTTGTTTTTTCCCGTCAGAAAATTCTAAAGGGTTAAAGCCAAAATGTGACCAACATGATGAAAAACTAATCAAATACAATCAAATACAATTTATATTTTCGTATTGTACCTAATTAGAAGGTCCCATGTATAATTCCCAACATTCACTGGGCGACACTGTCTTTCATATGTGAGTGAAAGGGACAATGAGATAGCTTTTTAGCTCATTATCGTTTGCCATGTGAGGTTTTAACATGCAGTCTATCAGCCTCTGAGACAACAGTGCATGAGAGACAGCAAGGGGCCACTGAAAAACAATGACTTTGCTGACACTGGAATCTATGAGGTGCCCCTAGGGACATTATTCAGAATTACCATGCACATACATGTACTTTTCCTCTCACATACACATATGAAACCAAATTCATTCACATACTATAGTGAAATGCTCACACACATACAAGTGAAATGCTTTTACAAACACAACTGAAACGCTCTCATACATACAACTGAAAATATTACGCTCACACACACAACTGAAATGCTCACACACACGCAACTGAAATGCTCTCACACACACAACTGAAATGCTCTCACACACTCAACTGAAATGCTCTCACACACGCAACTGAAACGCACTCACACACGCAACTGAAATGCTCACACACGCAACTGAAATGCTCTCACACACGCAACTGAAATGCTCACACACACACAACTGAAATGCTCTCACACACGCAACTGAAATGCTCTCACACACGCAACTGAAATGCTCACACACGCAACTGAAATGCTCTCACACACACAACTGAAATGCTCTCACACACACAACTGAAATGCTCTCACACTCAACTGAAATGCTCACACACTCAACTGAAATGCTCTCACACACGCAACTGAAACGCACTCACACACGCAACTGAAATGCTCACACACGCAACTGAAATGCTCTCACACACGCAACTGAAATGCTCTCACACGCACAACTGAAATGCTCACACACACGCAACTGAAATGCTCTCACACACGCAACTGAAATGCTCTCACACACACAACTGAAATGCTCACACACTCAACTGAAATGCTCTCACACACGCAACTGAAACGCACTCACACACGCAACTGAAATGCTCACACACGCAACTGAAATGCTCTCACACACGCAACTGAAATGCTCTCACACGCACAACTGAAATGCTCACACACACGCAACTGAAATGCTCTCACACACACAACTGAAATGCTCTCACACACTCAACTGAAATGCTCTCACACACGCAACTGAAACGCACTCACACACGCAACTGAAATGCTCACACACGCAACTGAAATGCTCTCACACACGCAACTGAAACGCTCTCACACACGCAACTGAAATGCTCTCACACACGCAACTGAAATGCTCTCACACACGCAACTGAAACGCACTCACACACACAACTGAAATGCTCACACACACACAACTGAAATGCTCACACACACACAACTGAAATGCTCTCACACACACAACTGAAATGCTCTCACACACGCAACTGAAACGCACTCACACACACAACTGAAATGCTCTCACACACACAACTGAAATGCTCTCACACACACAACTGAAATGCTCTCACACACGCAACTGAAACGCACTCACACACGCAACTGAAATGCTCTCATACATACAACTAAAATGATTACACTCTCACACACACAACTGAAAAGCATTTCAGTATGTTGTATGCAAGCATTTCAGTATGTTGTATGAAAGCATTTCAGTATGTTGTATGCAAGCATTTCAGTATGTTGTATGCAAGCATTTCAGTTGTGTGTGTGAGAGCATTTCAGCTGTGTGTGTGAGAGCGTTTCAGTTGTGTGTGTGAGAGCATTTCAGTTGAAACGGAAGCACATTTCAGTTGAAACGGAAGGTGGTTAAAGTACCCACTCCACTCCAGTTGGTGGCAGTAGTGTATGGCGTTTAATTTTGGACAAAACAGCGCAAGCGCAAAAACACAGCAGCGCAAGTGAATTTCAACAGTGTGAGCACCATGACACAGCTTCGCGCGTAAAATTTAAACCTGCAGAACTTGCAAATCACAAACTTCGAGCACAAAAATATGATTGTGCACACAAATTAACAAGTCCCACACACGCGCGAGTTCTTTTCTGCACACGCACGAGTTCTTTTCCTATGGGAAGCCAAACAAAGCAAAAGTGGGACGAGACAGCGGGGTTTACAGAGCTCGCGCCATGCTGACATGTCATCTGCGCGGTTCAATGGTCCGAGCACGCGGCCAGTTAGATCAGCGCAGCGCGGACGTGTTCCTAGCGACACCCAATGGGCAGCGGCGCGAACAATCCTCAACAGCGCTGCGCTGACCAATTTAAACAGCGCAGTGCAAACCATACATGCAAATAAATGTAGGCCCTACAATAAAGAAACCCCTCCTTCCTTACAAAAAATTGGTTCTCTGCTGAAGTTTAGCAGTTTTTCCCTACAGAAGACAAAGAAGAAGAAAGACAAGATGAAATGCATACATTTCTTATGTTTATTATCTTTAATAGTGTTAGTAAAGAGTAGTGTTGTGATATATATATATATATATATATATATATATATCTGTATAATGTTTTAGAATGACCTTAGCAGAAGGTTGGCGTGCTCCTCAAGACGACTACGATATTGAAAGTCATTGAAGTTTCTGCTTTGTACAGCTCTTTCCGTAGCCTCTATACATATGTGCAGTTCTTCAAAGTAGGGTATCGACGCACAACACTACTCTTTACTAACACTATTAAAGATAATAAACATAAGAAATGTATGCATTTTCATGTTGTCTTTCTTCTTCTTTGTCTTCTGTAGGGAAAAACTGCTAAATTTCAGCAGAGAACCAATTTTTGTAAGGAAGGAGGGGTTTCTTTATTGTACATTAATTTGCATGTATGGTTTGCACTGCGCTGTTTAAATTGGTCAGCGCAGCGCTGTTGAGGATTGTTCGCGCCGCGCTGCCCACTGGGTGTCGCTAGGAAACACGTCCGCGCTGCGCTGACGAACTGGCCGCGCGGCTCGGACCATTGAACCGCGCAGATGACATGTCAGCGCTTCGCGAGCTCTGTAAACCCCGCTGTCTCGTCCCACTTTTGCTTTGTTTGGCTTCCCATAGGAAAAGAACTCGTGCGTGTGCAGAAAAGAACTCGCGCGTGTGTGGGACTTGTTAATTTGTGTGCACAATCATATTTTTGTGCTCGAGTTTGTGATTTGCAAGTTCTGCAGGTTTAAATTTTACGTGTGAGCTGTGTCATGGTGCTCACACTGTTGAAATTCACTTGCGCGCTGTGTTTTTGCGCTTGCGCTGTTTTGTCCAAAATTAAACGCCATACACTACTGCCACCAACTGGAGTGGAGTGGGTACTTTAACCACCTTCCGTTTCAACTGAAATGTGCTTCCGTTTCAACTGAAATGCTCTCACACACACAACTGAAATGCTCTCACACACACAACTGAAATGCTTGCATACAACATACTGAAATGCTTTTCAGTTGTGTGTGTGAGAGCATTTCAGTTGTGTGTGTGAGAGCGTTTCAGTTGCGTGTGTGAGAGCATTTCAGTTGTGTGTGTGAGAGCGTTTCAGTTGCGTGTGTGAGAGCGTTTCAGTTGCGTGTGTGAGAGCATTTCAGTTGTGTGTGTGAGAGCGTTTCAGTTGCGTGTGTGAGAGCGTTTCAGTTGCGTGTGTGAGAGCGTTTCAGTTGCGTGTGTGAGAGCGTTTCAGTTGTGTGTGTGAGAGCATTTCAGTTGCGTGTGTGTGAGCATTTCAGTTGCGTGTGTGTGAGCATTTCAGTTGTGTGTGTGAGCGTAATATTTTCAGTTGTATGTATGAGAGCGTTTCAGTTGTGTTTGTAAAAGCATTTCACTTGTATGAGTGTGAGCATTTCACTATAGTATGTGAATGAATTTGGTTTCATATGTGTATGTGAGAGGAAAAGTACATGTATGTGCATGGTAATTCTGAATAATGTCCCTAGGGGCACCTCATAGGAATCTGTCTCTGCCTTATTACCGCCCATTGGAGCCTCGCTGGCGCCCCCTGATGACGCTGCTCACAACAGCAGGAGCGGCGTCAGAAGAAAGTTCCCAAGACTGAGGAAACATCACAAAGTCTCTCGCGCGCCTCCACAGTAAGCTTTTGGGACTTACATCGCCTTAAGTCAATAAGGGAATACACATTTTAGATCTAAATAACATTTACTGACCACATTTACAACTTTGCTTTAAGATTTTCATTACGACGAACAAGGGATTTGTTTATTTGGCAGCTGTCTTCACTTTAACGAAGGACAAAAGTGGTCGCCGACACCGGGGAAGGACCTCATCAGTGTTAACTGTTTTCCTTCAGTAATGTCTTTATAATGGAAGCAAATGCGGATTATGGTGACGTTCTATCAATGTAGAGTTAGGGGAATCTTCACAAATAGCTGTTCGCCGGAGAAAACATAGTCTGCTCTATGTATTATCTGTATAAAACATAAACTGAATTTCTCTGGCACTTGAATGAATACATCAGGTGAGAACTAACCGTGTTGAAGTTGACTTAACCGTAAGGCATGGCTGGCGTGGTGCGCACCCTGAGCCGGTGTCTACTGCCCGCGGAGGCCGCTCATGACGACAGGAGTAACGGGAAAGAACGAGCCCGCGACCGCGATGTCAACAAGGAGCGCGAGGCGAAGCGGCGCAGTCGCGAGATCGATGCTATGCTTGTGCGCGAGAGGCGCTCGGTGCGGCGCCTGGTGAAGATCCTGCTGCTGGGCGCCGGAGAGAGCGGAAAATCCACATTTCTCAAACAAATGAGGATCATCCACGGAAAAGTGTTCGACCAGAGAGCGCTGCTCGACTTTAGGGATGCTATCTTTGAGAATATCATCAAGGTAACGGTCACATGGATGATCATTTGGTTGTAGTGTTATTTATAAATAACTTAATTCAAATTATGATGTAACTTTAGAACTGATTATTAGATCAAATATATAGATAAACATCACCCATTGCTCTAGACATGAGCATTAGAAATATAGAAAATTAGTACAATAATTGTAATTATTATATTAATAATAATAATACAATTATTTTAGTTTGAGAAAAATTATATTGAGTTAGACTACAGTAAGTTTTAGTCAGTGCCAAGGTTATTTAAAGGCCTAATATACAAAAGTTGCCAGTTTCATTTTGTGACCCACTTTTGTCACAATAAAAAAATGTTACACACAAATTTACATGAGGAACACAAATAAATTCAGATTCTGTAATCATTAATACTCTTAATAAAATAATAATACTGCTTTACGCCATTAAAACCTAAAAGTTATGTGCTAATTTATGCTAAAGCAATTTAAAGGTCTACTCCACAAAAGTTTCCTGCTGTGAAACAAGCATTCTTCATATAAATAATAAACACAAATAAAGACAGTTTTTACACTCAGAACTAATTCCCAATGTCTGTGCATGTAAATGAATCAGTGCACACAGTCAAAACATGCAGATTCACATTAGCTGCTTTAAGGAATATTCCGGGTTCAATACACGTTGAGCTTAATCAACAGCATTTATGGCATTATATTGATTACCACTAAAATAATTTTTGACTCGTCCATGCTTTACTGTAAAAAAGCACAAATCTGGATTGCAGTGAGGCACTTACAATGGAAGTGAATGGGGCCAAAATGTAAACATTAAAATACTCACTATTTTAAAAGAAAAGCCACAACACAACACATAAACTGGTTGTGTGTTAACATGATTTTAGTGTGAAAAAATCGCTTGCTAACCTTTTCTGTGTAAAGTTGTTTTACAACTTCGTTATCAACAAACCCTGAAATGACTGTAATGTATAGCTCAAATAATACATGAGTTTTAACATAACAATTAAAGTGTTTTTATAAAATTATAAGGTTCACATTTCTGCCTTTTAAACCCTCCAAAATTGGGCCCCATTCACTTCCATTGTAAGTGCCTCACTGTAACTTTATTTTTTGCTTTTTTAAAGAAAATGATGGACGAAATAAATTTTTGTGGTAATCAACATTGTCACAAATACTGTCGGTTGAGCTTAACTAGTATTGAACCTGGAATATTCCTTTAACATACACTTCATATTTATTAGATCAGCCTAAATCTAGATGTTCAGATCTAGCTGTTCAATTTTCCTTATTATTTATCTGACTAATTCATTTAGCCCCAAAGTGCTGTGACAGTTGATTTAGGCATCTACTCTGTCACAAAACAAAATGCAGGGGATTCATCTTGGGTATTTCTTGAGAATTTTCTGTTTAAGATTCCTGTGTTTAATTACAGTAGCTTGACTCATAGTTCGTTGTTAATGGGAAAGGGGTGAAAATATGTCATGGGGGGGTTAGAAGTCATCACCCATCTACCATTTTATATCAGCAAGTGTGTCATGCCTCTGACTGAAGAGAGCGAGATCTCAGCAAAACAGTCAGCAAGTGTTACACCCTCAGCCAAAATCTAGTTGTTTAGAGTCTGCTAGTCTGAAGCCAATTTAACAAGCACAAGTGCCATGTTTCTTTTATGAACATGATATTTGTTGAAAAATGGAAACTTATTTGAACATCATCTTCTCATTATCATCGTTTTTGTAAGATTGATTTAGTTAAACAACCTTTAGTTACATATAACCCTGTCAGACCGATCAGCCACAACATTAAAACCACCTGCCTAATATTGTGTAGGTCCCCTTCGTGCCACCAAAATAGCAAAAAACATCAAGTGAGCAGCATTTCTTTGGATGGAAATGCCTTAATGGTGAGAGAGGTCAACAGAGAATGGCCAGACTGGTTCGAACTGACAAAGTCTATGGTAACTCAGATAACCGCTCTGAAAAATTGTGGTGAGAAGAATAACATCACAGAATGCTATTCTGAGATGTGGGTTGGTGCTGTTTTGTTAGCACGAGGGGGACCTACACAATATTAGGCAAGTGGTTTTAATGTTGTGGCTGATCGGAGTACCACCAGTGAAAATGATCAGATCGAGCCAGTTGACCAGCACAATATTTCTGTTTGACCAAAGAAGTCTTGCTGGCTAAACTTTGGCCACCAGCATCTCACATTGGGGAGCAGCACCCAAAACACAACATATACTGGTAGCCAGCTTTGCTGATATTTTCAGTAGGGAAAAATACTTTTCTTCTCCCTTAAACATAAATATTTCTGTATTCTGGCAAACTATGATGCTCGATCATTCAATGGGAAACAGAAATCAGAAAGGTTTTTATCCTTGGTCTTGTTATCTTACCCACATTTTGGTCAAAAGCAGTGCTGTTAGATCAGAGGTATGGCTCAGCGGAAGGCTTTTGCTTTATATGGAAAAAAACTGAGAAAAAGGTTATTTTCTCAGGACATTGCCGAAACAGACTTCAAAATGTTATTCCTTTCAAGATTCATATCAACCAAAGAGTTATTGGCCAAACTATTAAACATCGAATCATGCCACAAATAATTCCCATAGCCAGACTAGTCTTGTTTAAGCTTTTGTCTGCGGGTCTCAGTTAAAGAGTCTTTCCTGCAGCCTATGTTGTATAGGGACACAACTGAGACAGAACTAAAAGATTCCCTTTGTTTCGGCTGAGGCTGATTGTGATCAGATCCTCTTCCAACCCCATGAAGGACCTGAGGAGCAAAGCAGCAGAACTGAGCGTTCTTTGTGGAGATGATGTCATCTCAGTTTATTTTCAATAAACCCCTTCACCACAGATTGTCTAGTAAGTGGAGGAAAAATTATAATACAGTTCTCAATTCTCGTCTCTTTCATTAGTGTTAAAAGCATATGTTGAGGTCAGTGTTTTGGAGCGCCTAGGTATATACGAGAATAAATCTGTGATTTATCCTGACATTTATAACAAGTGGCATGAAACCGAATTAATGTATGCATTGGTACTGATTACATGGTCCACTCACTGCCCTGCCAGTTAAGTGAAAAGACTAAATGACCACAAAGAATGTGCCCAAAGTTTTGTGTTTCTGAATGGTTTACCATGGGTTTTTTTTCACTTCGACTGTATTTTTACATTGCAATGCACAGATCTGATAATTTGATGGATGTCTGATTTTTTTTTCTCTCATCTGTTTACATTTACTGTAGACATAACTGACTGTGTTTACATGTAGCCTATGTCCCACCATACAGCCCATATTGTTCTGCCCCTTCCTATCAGTGAATTGTGCTTTCCTCTGGGTTTGTACGAACATTGATATAATTACCACAGGTTTGACCACGGATGGCTAGACACGGAGTTGGTGCTTCTGTGCGTGACTATATTTATGGTTTATTGTAATACTGTAGGTAATTTGTAGATGTGAATAACCTCAGCATTTCTAAAATAAACAACTACATTTTAGATGGAGAGTGTTTAAATGTATATTAGATGACCAGATGCCAGATATATTTCGAATTTAGAACCACATCAGAGGGCAAAAAAAAAAAAAAACGAATCTAATTTCTGCAGAGATACACGCCCACTAGAAGCCTGCGGTCGTCAAGGGAAAATCGCCTTGTTGCACCATCACAAAGAGGCACCAAAACACTTTCACAAACTTTTGGCTACATCGTACCATGCTGGTGGAATGACCTTCCCAACTCCCTTCGTGAAACTGACTCTCTTTCTGTCTTCAGAAAATGGCTAAAAACACATCTTTTCCATGAGCACTTAAACAGTCACTAAAAAATAAAAAATTGTAATACTACTATTCCGATGTTAGCGAAACTTTGTAATATGGCACTTTTCGTACCACTGTCTCCTTAAAGGGATAGTTCACTCAAAAAACTCATCTTCAAGCCATCCTAGGTGTATATGACTTTCTTATTTCAGCTAAACACAATCTTTGCGCTTTTTTGGTCTTCAAAATCTAAGGTATCATACACTCCCATTATAAAGCTTGGAAGAGCCAGGATATTTTTTTTAAATAACTCAGATTGTGTTTGGCTGAAAGTCATATACACCTAGGATGGCTTGAGGGTGAGTAAATTATGGGATTATTTTCCTTTTTGGGTGAACTAACCCTTTAAGATTCGCTTATGTTTTCCTCTTTTGTAAGTCGCTTTGGATAAAAGCATTTGCCAAATTAATAAATGTAAGTGTTTACATGTCTGCAACACAATCTGATCTGTGCCAGTTGTCAGTCAGTATGTTTACATGGACTAAAACAATAATTTGTTTTTTAAATGCCATGGAAACACTTTATAAGCCCATTGTATACTTTGGCTTTTACTAGGGCTGTCGATTTAACGCATTAATTATATGCAAAATATAGTGTTAAAAAAATGCATGCTATTAATCATGCCCTCGATCCGTACTTGAACTCTGTAATAAGGAATGTTCCACCATTGGTTCAAGTTTGATGTACCACATTGATGCAGTAGAGGGCAGTCAGTGCTCCAGCTTTACAGGCAACAAGCCTCGAAAAATCAAACCAACGAATTCAACAGGAAGTACAGCCTTCCTGAGATAGGATTTTGCGTTCAAAGACAGTTGGCCCTAGCACAATAGAATTGAGGGATCATTGAGATACATTTAACATGACAGAGCATCCTAAAAACACAGCGCTTATGACTAGAGAAGCTGAATGCCCCACCATACTGCCCATGAGATGCAAAGCGACCATTTCATTAATTTAATTAAAAACTGTAATAGATTGACAGCCCTAGTTTTTATGGTTATGCCAATGTATGCGTATAGGGCGAGCGAAGTACATTTTGACATCAGCACAGTGCTTGAGCAATATACGCTAGACGGCATGATTTTTCTAACCACACATACTTTGTTTGTATAGTTTGCGCATGTGCCTGGAATTATTTGCATTAATTAGTGGGTCCACAAGGTGGCAACACTCACCGATGGGCCATTGCTTTCACAAAGAAGTGCAAGAAGATGATGGAAATGCCATTGAACAACATGAGATGAAGGTGCATACAACAACAGTGGATGTTCACATCAAGAGCGTGTGTGTGAGGACTTCTAATAGAATAACTCCTGAAGAGAAATAATCCAGCATCTCATAGCAGTTGTAGCACTCAGGCGTAAACCGTGTTTGCTCGCAAGGTCAAATTGAGTATACTTTGAAAGTATAAAATTCGAAACTTCGAATTTTCACATACGCTCATTGATTGTATAGCATGTATACATGCTATTCGGACTACAATTGGCCTCTGCGTTGGAAGACAAAAGTGTACATTCTTAAAACACATGGACAGACAAAAAATATGGAATTGTGAACTTCCTTTTTGCTGAAGAAAGTCTGTAAAAAGTGAGAAGAAACTGGCTTTATTATAAATCTGAACAGATTCACGTATGTTGAAAGCACCCCAAACAGAGCTGAAAGAAGATGAATGGATAGACCGGCAACACATCAGTCCTGTGCCCACATGTGGGGATTTTGGAGGAGCTTCACTTCCTCAGCTTCCTCTTCTGGCTGAAGCTAGATTATAACTGCACATGTAAGCATACTGACTGAAAAAAACAACAGTTTGAAGTTGAATTTGAAAACAATCGAATTGGTTGACTGTGTAAATGTAACCATAGATTATCAGAGTACAGAAAATGTACTGAATGATGAAGTTCTAAATTGTCATTTTATTTGGAGCCCAGGGTTTTTTTATAGTTCACCTTTTTTTAATAGGTTTCCTATTAGGTTTTAATAGGTTTTTTACAAATGACAAAAATGTAGCTTTAGAAGTGACGTGAATCATTTTTATGAGAAACTATTTTCTCAGTGTTTTTGTCATTTAGTCCTATCAGTCCTGGAGTGAACAGGCCATAAAGCAGTTGCTCATTACTGGGGCAAACAGTTTTTGTAGGACAATGGCTAATAAGAGGAAAGCAAGTGATGTGAATACTTATATTATACAGTCTAAAATATGTGTGAATTGGATTGAGAATGGTCTAGTGACCTTGTTTTCAGTGGTGAAGTCAAGGTTAGATTGGAATAGCTCCACAATGGTAGTCTCTGTGGGCTCTCAGTATCGCACAGTCCACAGAGCCAGAGGAAATGCCTCTCCTCAGTGCAGAGACAGCGAATGCTGCAAACAATGGCGATTCAGTCATCCCATTAGACCGATTGTCATCACCCAGCTGTTCAGCCCATCCATCTGAAGGGTTTAGTATGATGACAGCATCACTGATGTTTGTTTTACTGATACAAATTTGGAGCAACCACAGTCCAGACTTTTCCTCAGCTGATGAAAAACTAGGACAAACAATCACAGAGGTTTGCAGTCGTGTGAGCAAATCCAAGCCTGCGTGCTGATCACATTATTGGTTATTTTACAGATATCTTGATCTTCATTTCAGCCACTTTACAGTGGCAAAGGTCCAGTAGATAGTCCTCTCAACTTCTTCCAAACCTTTCCAGTAATGCGTTTTTGCGTATGTATGTATGTATGTATGTATGTATGTATGTATGTATGTATATATATATATATATATATATATATATATA
This sequence comes from Xyrauchen texanus, assembly GCF_025860055.1. NCBI lineage: Eukaryota > Metazoa > Chordata > Actinopteri > Cypriniformes > Catostomidae > Xyrauchen > Xyrauchen texanus. Next base: position 18,841,462 of record NC_068287.1, on the reverse strand, counting down.
TATATATATATATATATTTTGGATAGACAACATTGACGAATGCTTATCAATAATACAGTGTTCAGTGACTAAAATGTCAATATGACTCAATGACTAAAACTACATTAACTAAATATGATAAAAAATAAACATTTGACACAGGATTAAGACGAAGACTAAATAAAATAACAGCTGACAAAATTAACACTAGTATTCAGTTGCCAGGTCATTAGTAGTGTATTAATGCAAAGCCAACGTTTACATGTATTTAACGTCACTTTTTTTTATCAGTATGGTACCACCTCTGCCTCATTTTGAGCCAGGAAAAACCCTGCATTAGTGATATCATACTGTTCATGTGTTACACTTGCTATAGTTTACTTCCATGTTGTTTCTTCAGCTAGCAATGTCAAATGTAAATCAAATCAATCACTGAAATATCAGCGCAACCTTGAGTTGAAATAACAAGTATAATAATTTATGTATACGTATATTGTCCGAAAATACACCAGGCGAGTAGGATGCAAGTGCAGTAAGGGCAGATTAATGTGAATAAGGCAATAGTACAGTTCAAACAGCAGGCAAAATCCAATAATCAGTTCAGACAGAAGGTCAGATGATTGGCAAACACAGGAAACAGAGCTAGATGCAAACTCGTGGTCAAAATAGGCTATAGCACTATATATAGTACTATAACAAGAGATCAGGCAGACTATGAAGGCTTTTTAACTTGTTATCTTAGACACAAGGAATAGAGCGTATACTTTGCACTGACAAAATGTGACAGGGTTTCTTATAAAGGGTGCAGTCATAACTGTGGTGACGAGGTGTTATGAGGCTGTTCAGTTCAGGTGATTGGGATCGAGGTAGTGCAATGTGTTGTGGGAACCGGGGCAACCATGTTTGGAGGCCGCATTGCTTGCTGTGAAACAGAGTTCATGACAGATATGGGATACTATTCATTTTCCATTGTTGATAATTCATCGTTGCACAGAAAATCAATGTGAAATAGTGTTTATTGTATGAATATAGTACTAATTTGTCTGGTAATAAACAAAGAACTTTCTGTCGATCGCGTGATTTCTAAATTTGCTGTCATGCCCGGTAACCCCATCTGCTATTAACTGGCACCGGTCCATAATGCAATGCGTGGTGCGAGCGTGAGGTGATCGTCTGTGTTCCGCGACTGCATTCGGGTTATAACGTGCGACAACCGGTGGAGTTTCTGGTAACCCCCTGGAGTTTCTGGTAACCCCCTTGGGTAAGATGGCGCCCCCCCTTTGTTTCACAGTCTGCATAGGAGTTGGTGGCCTATGCAGACTGTGAAACAAAGAGTTTTCACTTGAATGCCCCATTTTGTGCGTGCTACATAACTACTGTTGCTCTCCCCTGCAACGTGCTCTAAATCTCATTTTCACTAAATAATACATTCGATTTTGGTTTGTTTCTCACCAAACCTTATCGTATGTCTCATGGAATAATTTATTAGACTTATGAATTATACATTTGTGTCTTTTTGAAGCTGTAAAATGTGGTCACCACAAATCATTATATGACATCACTGAGAATTTTTTTTTCACAATTTCTCCCTTTGTGTTAAGAAAATAAAAGAAAGTCATATGGGGTTATAATAACACAGGGGTGAGTAAACAATGACTTAAATTTCATTTTTGGTTAAACTATCCCTTTAAACAATAGGCTACATGCACATACTTCAGTGGCTATTTCATGTTTTTATGTTATTCTTCTACAGTAAGGAATTTTTCTCCGATATTGACTTACAGTATACTATTCACTCACAGTATACTATTGTTAATGATAATGATTGTCGATTAAGAAAATTTCAACCCTAGTTGTTTCATGATGTTTTAAAAGTCCAGATGAATGATTTGATGCACCACAATCATTTCTTTATGGATTTAACCATTTTAAATTGGTTAACTTTATGTGTAAGAATTTATTACTTCCTAGATCAATAACTAATTATCAGTTAATTTCTGTTAGCTCTTTGGGGCTCTTAAGAGAGCAATCTTTGATGGGAGACTAATCTAAAGAGTGACCTGAGACTGATATGGTGTGTTAGGTCAGCAATAATATCTCACATCTGTTTGGCCCCCAGCACCTTTCACTCATCATTCTAACTCTCAAAGAGTCAGTTTCCCAATTTCAAATCTCTCTTGATCTCCCTCCTCTCTTGTACAAGGGGGCGCTGCTGGCAGCGAAGCATTTCCTCTGTTTACTACATCCTTGAGAAAATAGTTGTGGTATTTATTAACTGCCGAGAATGTGGATCAGTTATACTAAAGTGAGTGTGTATGGGGGAGCAAAGAGTAGGTTATAATCCAGTTCTACCACACCAAACAAGCTGCTCCCTGACACACAGAAAGGTTAAAATAAATTAGTTTTCTGCTCACAAGATGTTTGCAGGGGAGGATACAGGAAGTGGTTAAAGGGTGACACTGGGAACAAGCATATATCAAGCCCATCTTCCTGTGTGATAAATCGGAGAGTTCCTCTGTGACTGGAGTCTTGGGAGGCTCCTTCAGAGGCGGCTTGTTTATGGCTAAGGAGTTGTTGCTGATTTAGCATTGGTTGCTCAGCGGTAGGGAACCCATGAGCAGCTGCCCAGACCGCTCCTCACATCTGCTTACACTGCAGAATCACTGTTCTGCCTTTACCACCACTGGCCTAATTTATGTGCCTAACATGCAATGCCTGCCAATTGCCTATAAGATGAGGGACTACCGATTCTCTGTCTGCTGTGTCTCTCAACAGAAATCGTGATGGCAGTGAAACATATTAGCTTTTTTTCAGAGGACATTTAGAAAATCCCCCTTTTCTGTGGAACAACAAAGAGAATATTGCATATTATCTATTGTGGGGTTTTATAAATGTATCACATGGAAAATACCTTTTAGGCTTTTCTAAAGTTTTAAGAAAAGCATCAGCCCAAAATTCACTTTCGAAGGAGCCATTCAAAACAAATACCAAATTCTTTTTTTTTTTTTTTTTTTTGTCTTTTCAAGAAACACTTGGAGCCTTTCTTGTGGTGAGATGAGGTTTTGGTGTATTTTGGAGCTATTTTTGGGGCTTTGCCATAACACAGGAAGAGATTAGAAGCCCTGTAACTGACCTCTTCGCTTTGATAAAGCAGCTTTGTCGCTCTCTCTCCTCTCACCCTGACTGCCAGGGAGGACAAGAGAATACGTCTACGCTTCCCAGATTGTGGCGGCCAGAAGCGGGTGAAAGTTCAAAGGAGGGTAGGTGGCTTTTGGATTGGGGCTGCCTCTTGGAGACAAATATTGGCAAAAAAGAGTGCACAAGGGAAAACATGAATAAGAAAAAGAGTTAAAGAAGTGAGACAAGATTTTGGCCTGTAGGAATGTACTCTTGGAGCTTTGGTTGACAGTCCTTGACAAAGGCCATCTATTAAGAGCATTAAACCGCCAACAGGGAGGTATGAAGCACGAACAACTGTTTACATTTGTGAGCTATTTGATGATTACGGGAATCTTGGGTTGGGGAGCTGGGAGAATCTCGGGAGTTGGAGGAGACAGCCAGACTAACAGAACTGTACCACATGAATTTCCTGTTGCTGCCTTGCTGTTTTATTGGTTCTACAATGCATCGGCCTTGTGTTAATATACAGATCTCTTGCACATGAGGACAAACTACAGTTTTTGGAGCCATCAAGCCAAGACTGGCTTTAATCAGACTTTTCTTAGTGAAGATCCAGTGGGGCACAACCCACAAAACACCTGCCCGAGGGACAATGTATCTTCTTCTGAGACGAAAGCTGGTGTAGCACTTTTACTGTAGCATACATTTGCCCATGGCATATTTGAGTGCTAGTGTAGATGATTCATATGTTGCTCTGTACAGCAGAAGAAGAGGACCAGTAACCCCTTCTGGGACTTTGAACATCAGGATGTTATTACTGTGCCGCTCTTAAAAGAGGGTGAAATGTGCTGCAAGGGAGGATTTGCCTTGGTTGATTGTACTGCACTCATTATCAAGAGAAGTCAATGGCCTTATGTTACATTTACAAAATGTCTCATGATATTTCTGCTCTTCCACAGAGCCCAACCCTCCTAGTTATTGCTAGAGGCTCTGTTCAGGGTTGTGTGTATTTGGTGGTATGCTTGCAAGCGAGGAGGCTCATCGTGGAAGTTCAGTTTTACAGAGTTTGCTATCCTCCACAGAGCTTTCTGGAGACTTTTCATGTTTGGCTCAGAGCAAAGTATTTTGATTCTGGCAAAAGCAAATCTTTCCCAAAAGCACACTTCAAAAAATGTCCAAGAGCAGATTTGTTTTATTTAATATTGAGAGTAGGCTGTATTTTAAGGCACCATATACTAAACTTCTGCAACATTCCCCCAAGGTTTCTCTCACCAAAATCTTTTGTCATGTACATAGTTGTGCATGCCCATTTCACTTTCTCTCTTTCTGACCCTTAGAATTATACAGGCTGTTTTTGTTACTGCATTTTATAGTTCTATGTAAATGACCTCTGTTATGAGTATTATTGTTATGACTTATTAACTTTCTTATTGACTTCTATGTACTGGTGTTGTTCACGCTGTTGTTCATGAGAGTGCCCAAAGTTACTGAAATCTGAAAAAGATTTGTAAAATGTACAGTGTGTACATTTTCTATGTTAAAATACTTTCTCATATTCCCGCTTCATATGCAGGCCTGCTGGAAAGACCAGCTTAACCAGCATGCAATTCCCATGTGGGTCTAGGCTGGTTTATGCTGGTTAGAGCTGGTCTAGCTGGTTGACCAGCATAGCCATGCTTTTCACAGCAAAGCCTAGCTGGTGAAGCTGGTTGACCAGCATGGTCTTTCTGATGAAGCTGGTCAGGCTAGTTTAAAAGCCTGTTGGTTATGTCAGTACAGCATCCTATGCTGGGGGTCCAACACCCAAAACACAACATAAGCTGCTGACCAGCAGTGCTGGCCTTTTCAGCAGGGAGAAAGCCATTCATAGATTGATTTCTTCAAAATATGTAAACAATATAACATTTGAGTGGGTCGTCTTTTTTGAGTGACCTGTCCAGCCCCACACAACTATATTGACAATGGTATGAGTTTGGGGCTGGACTATAATTTTTTTAAATCACAACAGATGTTTACTGATGTTAAACCATTCATTTTTACAATTGCTTTTGATGGCATGAGTGGTGAATAAATCGTCACTTTTAAAGCTGGAACTTCTTCGCAGTGTGTAAAAGTGGGCGCTAGTGGCTAAGCATGCTCGTTTTTTGTGTGTTGTGTTCCAAAATGTGTCAGACTGCAATTCATAACACAAGTTCCATTTTCAACTTTGATGCAAGGGGCGCTATTGCAGACATTAATGTGAACTGTCCGCTTCTACAGGGAGTTACAGAGCAACAGTTTGAAAGATGAGAAAGTAAGATAAAATTAGGGCTGGGCGATAAAACGATATCAATATTTATCGCGATAAAAAAACTCCACGATATCGACGATAAGCTTTTTAGTAATTTTCGATATTTAGCCTGTATGTTCTACATCTAGACATGCATGTTGCTAAAAACACTAGCAGTTTGGCTTTCTTGTTCTACTGACGCATAATGAGAGAATGTGAGCGAGCGCTTTCAATTCATTCCTATTGAAACCGAGTGTCAAGCTCGTAAGGTGGATTGTAAAATGTAGCCGCGTGGGGAAAGCGGTTCCCTAGCGTTGGGAGTGGCTTTGTGCGGATTTCTTCTGCGTCAGTGGAAACACAGACTCAGACTGTATGAAGTTGCTATTGCCCCCGCTACGCAGGTCACCGTGTTCCAGATCCGGACCCCAGATTGATTCCATCTTGATTGCAAGACATCATGTCGACAGTTACGCCCTCTCATCGTCTCTAGTGAGCAGCGCGACAAAACAACAAGTACCGGTTACATCATATCTGATCTTTCTGCGCTGTATTCTTGAATATTTTTCTCTAGCACTGAAACATGCTTCACTGAGGCCCTGTCCCAGTCCGCACCCTCTTCCTCTTTTCCCCACATGTGCGTAATCATGAGGTGCGTGTTTCCAGAGCGCCTTTAGACCAAAACGTTTTTCTTTCTAAATTTAGTTTTAATAATCAGCATGTTCGAAGCCTTTAATAATAAACACATAGATTTCTGTTCTAATTTTGTGAAATTATTCAGATGTCATCATCTCTGACAAGGATGAAAGACAAAACAATTACTATTTTGTAGTCTAGTCTTTCTCACTTTAATGAAAATAGAAAAATGGTCCATTCAGACTTTTACAATTTCAAAATGTTCTCTCTCTGGAGATACCCCTTAACCCCCATACAGTATAATTCCTCAGTCACAAGGGCTTCTATGCCACCATTCTTGGATATCTGTATGTAAAGAAATATGAAAATAATTTTTAATATAAAGAGAAAAAATAAATAAATAAATAAAAAATATATATATATATATATACTGTCATTATGATTAAAAATGAACAGATCATCTTTAACATTCATATCCAACTGCACTCAATTGAACTCTATAAAATATTGTAATATTTTCATAGAAGATCCCTGAGACACCACTGCATTGGCGGTGTCTGAACACCCAACTAATTAGACTTTAGGATTTTGTGTTCTTTTTTTTGGAAATTAAAAAAAAATATGCAATGTGCAAATGTGATTCAATATCGTGATAAATATCGATATCGAATGATATGAAAAAGAATATCGTGATAATATTTTTTGCCATATTGCCCAGCCCTAGGTAAATTCAATATATTTATAGCAACTTACCCGAATATTAACGCATCCAGTTTAATGTCACAAATTTTTCCAGGTAACTCTATCACCCCAATGAGTATTGAGGTTTGTTACTGCCACAGTAACGCATGTTCAGCTGTACCACAAATTGACAATGCGTTGGCCATGCTTTGGCCATGGGCTCTGCGTACACGCACATGCATGAAGTATGTTTCTCGCCTTAATAGACATTGATATGGAAAACGTGTTGTCAGTGAGCTAGCTTATGAACTTTTATTTAGAAAAAGCCTTAATGACTTTACCTTTAGAACTTTAGAAGTTAAATGTAAATTGGTTACTGATCTAAAATTGAGCATAGTAGATTTACAAAGGTAGACAGGTTTTTGCAGGTTTAAAGTGTGCTGCTGGTGAACTTGAAGACAGTATTTTTATAGACATTATTTGACTGTTTTGAGAATTTCTTCATCTTGTTATAACCTCAACAACCTGTTAACATTGTACACCCCAGACAAGCAAATGTGGGATTCATATCTCCCTTCTTTCTTTCTCTTTGTCTTTCTCTTCCATAAAGGGCATGCGGGTTCTGGTGGATGCCCGCGACAAGCTTGGTGTTCTCTGGCAGAACTCGGAGAACGAGAAGCATGGCATGTTTGTTATGTCCTTTGAAAACAAAGCAGGCGTGCCTGTTGAACCCTGCACTTTTCAGCTGTATGTACCAGCGCTGCAGGCACTCTGGAATGATAGCGGAATCCAGGAAGCCTATGGGCGCCGGAGTGAGTTTCAACTGGTAAGTGCAGTCACAACACATTTCCTGAACCTGTGCCATCTGAATAATGAGGAAGTACCACACAGTTCTTTGGGTAGTTGGTCACGAGTCTCCTCTTAAAAGTCAAATAATGTATTATTTACCTGGGGTAAATGCATTGCACATGGGCACAATATTGATGGAATAGTTCATGCATAACACCTTGCAAGGTTCAGACCTACAAACCTTTTAGTACGTAGGGCAGATCTTCAACCACTAGACAAAAACACCTTAAATGTGCTCACCTGAGTGGACAAACTTACTCAGAGTTTAAGCACCACATCTTGTGTGTTTTTAATGCTGAAATGAATGGCAGGAGGGTACAGGAAATAAAATAATATTTCAGTGGACCAGCTATTAAAGCCATAGACAGGGAGACCTTAATTAAACCTGCTGAGTGCAGAAAAGCAGAGGAAGCTTTACTTACTTATTTATGTGTGTTTTGGCTCAGCGCGTATGCTGCCACAGGACTTTAATGAGTTCAGAAGCTGTGCACAGGAGTCTCTCAAACTTTAATCGCTCTTACTGTGCACTAGAGCGATGCAATTTACTTGCATGTCTCTGTCACAATACCTCTAAATCTTTATGATTTTTTAAGCTTTGTGGAGAGTCCTGAAGAACTAGGTCACTGGAGCAGGATGGAGGACAGGATAGTCAGTGAGGAAACCTGAAAGCAAATGGTAAACATTTCTCTGTTTGTTTGATGGTTCAAAGATTTTATTCTAAAATATCAGCTACTCTGAATCAGTTATTTGTAGCTATACACCATTTTGGACCATTTTTATCGGCATCTAAATTTGTGCTGATTAACCGAAGTGGTCATTTCACCTAGTGTCAGTTGCAATGTCAATCTTCAACAGCCTTCTCAATGGATTGGAAATGTGACTTTTTAACGAATTGTGTAAAATACCTTTTCTTTGTTATTTCAGTTCAGTCATTTTGTGTACATCTTATTTGTTATCATTATATTGTTTAGGGATCTGCAGAAATACCAATTTTCATAATCGACTAGTCGGTCGATTGTTTGAACGACTAGTTTGTGATAAAACATTGTGTATAATGTATAATATACTCTGTTGCGATCACGTGACCCTGATCAGATGCATTTCAGAGGGATATGTGGACACCAAGCACAGCATTTCAACATTGCAACTAATAAATAGGCTAAATAATGATAATGTCTTATTGCACAAAACTATCCTAGTAAAAAAATAAGAAAGGCTTCAATACAGAGCAGCACAAAACCATTTATACGCATCCTGAATGCATAATGACACACTTCAATGTAAACAGAGAGCTTGGGAGTCTCAAGGCGATCCTTTCTGCACAGAGCGCACTCAAAACACGTGGGAACACGACTAGTTCATGACATCACGCAGTTTAAACATATTTTACTGCAACTCTTTATTTAAGCAGTTTCAGACAGAATCAGCAAAAGACTTTAATCTCTCCAAAGCACCTAAAATACTGGAACATTATTCACAGCAGAGGATTTAATGTCTGACAGTGATCGTCTTGTAATGTATTGTTGATGCAGTGCTTTGATGAGCTTTCAAGCTACATTCACCAATGTTGTTGGTTCTGAATCGGGCTGCTATGTCTTTTCTAACTGATCATACTAACAGTTTTCCCACAGCAAATTATATAAAATCCTCAAAATTCCATAGACCTACATCTCTGTATCTGACAAGGCTTTGTCAAGCCTACATCAAAGTTTGTCTCAATATCATTTGTCCTGTTCTCTATAGAGAGAAAGATCATTCTTTAATCTTAAAGTCTTTATAAACTCTACATCTCCACATAAAATTGGACAGATTAAAATGTCCCCAGAATCTGTTAATTTATTTTGATAAAGTTGCACAGTGTCTGTGGTCCTGAACTTTTGATGCTGTCACTTAATTTCAAAGGCTGAGAACAGATGGCTATAATTTGCTAAATAATTACATTTCTGTCTTTGGCTTTGATGTGTGGACAAAGATTTTGAAGTTCATCTGTTGACAGAGCTGGAAGACTCTGCATTTGTATGTCCAAAGGGTTTACATCACTAGCCCTTCTTTGCTGATCGCTACAATGACGAGACCCAGACAGTATTGTTCAAGGAAATGTTCTTTAGAAAGAATGTATACTTGTAATCTGCTTTGAATAAAATATTTAATTTTAATATACAATCCTCTAAATGTCACAATAGTTTTTTGTGAAACTCAAATTGAAACTTGAAAAGTAACGTCTAAACTTTAAAGTTTGATCAGATTTTTTTGATCTGATGTAGAATAATGTTGCTTGAATATAGTCGGAGGAAATTTTCTCAGAAGATTGTTCCATATAACTTATTTTTCTTTGTTTTGTGAAAAAAAATTCCTATTGCATACTAGGGTAAAATGAATTTGAACCTGCTCCTTCCCAAGTGATTTAAAATGTTTCACTGCAATTAGCTTTAAAAGGCATTATTTACATATTTTTACATTAATGAGACATGCATGACGTCTGTGGAGTTTGTCCCGACTTTCTTTACTTTCTGTTGGAGACATGAGTCTACTGATGCTCTAAGGGCTATTACGTCGATCTGGGCATCTGGGCCAAAGGGTTTGTGCCCCTTTCTTGCTCAGACTCTTTTGTTCTCTCTACTCTGTGAAAGCCTGCTTGTTTGTAAGTCCAGTCTTAAAACTGTGAGTGGGAGGACATTACAGTGCTCAGCCTGTCAAACTGAGTAACAAATTTTTCCTTACACTGACAAGAGTCCAAAGCATTAACCCTGGCCTTCACATTCGCTTTGTTTCTACCCCAAACAAAAGTGTGCCTGTGTAAAAGCTGGTCTTTTTCCCTAAAAGAAACTCTCTCTAGTGTTGGAATGAAGTTCTACATAAATCTGCCCTACAAAGGCAAAACACCATGACTATGCCAACATTGAAAATAAGAAAAATGGCTTTAAAGTTACTTGGTTTTGGGTGGTGTAGTTACTGTAATGCAGTTTTCTCTGAATCTGAGCACAGTTGAGCCAAACCCATCTGTCACAGTACAGATCATAGTCTATGAGACCCAATTTGGTCAAAACTCAATTTTGACCCACACGGCAGTAATGAGACCACTCATTCTCTCTAGATGCCTTAAACCATGTTTGTAACAGTACTGTTAGCTAACAGAGAATATTTTGTAGGCAGACAGTTCTTCTCCAGGCAGCTCGTTATGAGGAATGTGGCCCAGATTCATTATGCAACCTTAAATCAATGTCAGAAATCTGGATGACCATTAAATATGATAGATGTGATACTGATAGGTTGATACTTTTAGATAAGTTGATACATGATAGATGATACTTGTAGAAAAGTACCTAAGTGCATGGGTCCCAATGTGGTCACATCATGAGGAATCAAATTTTTCTTGATAACTTAGGAAAAAAAAAAAAAAAGTTAATTGTAATAGGAAAGCATACTCTAACTTTCAGATCTAGAAAAGACAATTACTGAAAATCTTTAAAATCAAGTCCTTCTGAACTTCCACAACTTCATGAAGCAGACAAATAAATACATTTGAACACTTTTGCACTTCAATGACACCTATTTGCTGCTTATCTAGTTCTATTAGTCCAACTGAGATGATTTCATTCAAACAGAAGTGTTTACATGACATTTCAAAAAGACAAATTATTATTTTAAAGTGTATGTGAATGTACTGATAGGGATGAAGTATGACACTATCTCTCAAAACCAGAAACACAAATAATAAGTGTAAAATGTGGTAGGTTGTAATGTTTCTTGGTGTAGCACCTATGCTCTGCATATCTTTCCAAAGGATCCCAGTTTGAGCAACAAGCATCTGAAGATAATTTTTTATCAAGGTCCCATAAAATTCTTGTCTGATTTTAAGTCTTGAGTGGCACAATGTAGTGTAGACTTTGCAAAGCGGCAGTTACTGTAGAATGCGTCTGAACCCAGCAGCAAACCTTTAGCTCGTGATTAATTATAGTACAAAAATTGTTTCTGAGTTGGGAGGACATGTAAACATTCAACATGGTGGAGGAGAGTATGTTTCAGTTGTGAATAACAGTTGTAATTTATACATTTTTGTAAATGCAGCTAATTGTAAGCACTTGCTGTTTCGGTCATATTCATTTATGCATATCAGCAACCATTTGATACATGTTGTACATTTTCACACCCTGAAAATAGCTTGTATTTCACAAAAATTCCATTATCATCAGCAAAGCTAACTAAGTAATATGGATTATCATGTCAAAGTAAAAGTTCCTCAAGAAATATTCATGAATGAACCTGCCGTTGTCTATGTTTCCTGTTCTTTCCAAAAACAAAGCACTCGAATGCAATGTACTTGTAATTACCACTTCAGAAGTGCACTTGAAAGCAGCATAATCTCCCATCATTTTTGTTTATGAGGCACATTTTAGGTAAAAACAGGCTTTAATGTGTGTGAGACCTTGATATTAACATATTGAAATACTAAAGTCCATTGTCAGTTTGGCTGCCAATATCATAAGACTGGACGTTAGCGGGAATGGGGTTCTGGTGATATTGTGATTGGAAACAAAAGTTTCTTTGCTGTTGTTGTAGAAGGCTGACACTGCTGTCCTCCGAAAAACCACACTGGCTCTCAGCCACGAATAGATCTGTCTGTGCAATGCTGCTTCACCACAGGTTGAGTCAGAGCCATCATAAATCCCTTTCTGATAAATACACCAGCATTTTGAAGTACACTTTTTTTTTTTTTTTTTTTTTTTGTAGTTGCTTTTTTTTTTGGTATAAAAAAAAAAAAAGAGGGTTTACTGGTGGGTCACTTGTATCTCAAGTAAAGTGACAATCTGTTACTCTATTGATTAATCTTCCTAAAACTTTTTAAACTATCTGTTTTTTGGTATAAAACTGAAAATATATAGCTGTGTAATCACAATTTTACTCTGCTAGTATTAGGAGATGTACAGCCATAACTGGGTCAATCTCACAAAAATCATGTCCGGATCAAATCCATAAATGTAGCATAAAAGCAAGTCAATTTATTTATAAGGCATGATTAAAAGCAATAGACCATTGACCAATGTGCTTTACAATAACAAACAAAGGAAAGATAAAGAATAAATAATAAAAAATTATAATTAAGAAGAAATTCAACAGGATAGATGTAAATGGGACAAAAAAATCGCAAACCAATCTCAACTCGCTTTGTGAGAAATTCAAGAAAATTAAATCATAAAGAGACTTTGCATTGTTGCAGTACAATTAGTAATGAAAATGACTGTAATACTACATCATGTCAGAGCGCAATGATTTAAATATATTTTATGATTTGTGTTGTGTATTTTACAAGGACATGAAATGGATGTATGGATTAATTGATGATGGACTGCTGAATTATGTAAGGGATAATATACAGTCAGCCGGATGTTATAGCAAAATAAACCCCACAGGGCTTGAATTACCATGAAGGGGTTTATTTTGCATTAACAACCGGTTTACTGTACATTATTCCGCTTATTACATGGCTACAAATCAATTAAATAAATAGATGGACATACAATATTGATTTGCATTGAGATCCTGTAGTTATCTGAGAATTCCACCTCTGTTTGCGTCAGAGTTATGTTGGTGTTTATTTTTTGAAAATTACCATCTGACTTGTCATTTTTCAGCCTATTACAAAACTGCTTGCCAAAAAACAAATACATGATTTGCATTGAAATTTTGTAATTATGTTAGAAGAAATAAATCTACAAATATTTTGTCATTAATAAACGTTTGATTGCTCATTATGCATGTTATTACGAGACTACCTGCCATTAATTTATGAGCTTAATTGTAGAGCTCACATAGTGATCCGAGAAGCAGGAAAGTTGGCTCGCAACAGCTGGATAAGTGGTCTGATACGTGGATATGCGGTTGGTACTAAACATTTCAGATCTAGATGGCTCCATTGACCAATCAGAATTGAGTATTTAAAAAAGCTGTGTAATAAGTACATTTCATGGATCATTTTTCTTTTGCCCACAATTGTCATGATATGAAAATCCAGTCATATTTCATAGGTGGAAATCTAAGCCAAGCCTTTGCCAACAAAAGTATCAGCCAGGAGGAGTAATCATGTCTCTTTGTACAAGTGTACTAAGTGTATAAGATAGGGAGTGGACTTCATTTACACAGAGAACCTTCCCAAAGGGGACAGTGGGTCTTATCCTCCGTGCACACTGTGGCACATTTAACTAGAGTCCCATTCCACTGGCTGTACAAATAGACCACCTTTATATCTGCTTTAACATTCCATTAGTTGGATTGTTATCTCATGTACACAAAGAGCTATAATGAAGACATATTTCAAGTTTCACATAACCTCCCCAGCTAGGAAGAACGTTATTTCAAAACGTGACCCAAGAAAGATACCCCCACAACCCAAAAGCTGGGCGGCATTCAACATTCCACAGGGAGATTGATTTTGCTGGGATGTGTCTTAAATTCCACATGGCTGAAAATAAGATGGGTACTGTTCAGCTCCTTATTAACCCATTTTATTGTGAATGTACAAGATGTTTGACAATATTCTTTCTGTTTCTACCAGCTCGCAGCATACCAAGCAACCATGCTGTGTGTACAACCCCAGTTCTGAAAAAGTATGAAAAATGCTAATAAAAACAAAGATTTGTGATTTGTAAATTATATTCACCCTTTGCTATATTGAAAGCACTATAAATACACATTATATGATGTTTTACCCTGTGAATTTCAATGTTTTTATTTTATTGTTTTTTGAAAATGTACAATAATTTCAAATCAGTTGATTGCAACACACTCCAAAAAAGTTGGGATAGTTGAGTGTTTACCACTGTGAAACATCACCATTTCTTCTGACAGTTATTAAGCATTTGACCACTGAAGACACATGTTTGTTAAGTTTAAAAAGTGGAATTTCCCCCATTCATCCATTATGTAGGTCTTTAGCTGCACAATTGTACAGTGTATTCGTTGCCGTATGATGTATTCATAATGCACCACACATTCTCAATTGGAGACAGGTCAGGGCTGTGGGCAGGCCAATCTAGCACCTGCACTCTGCTTATTCAGCCATCCACTTGAAATCTGGGCAGCATGCAATTTGAAGTTGTCTTGCTGAAAAATGCAGGGACTTCCCTGGAAAAGATGGTGCTGGATGGCTGTAGAAGTTGCTCCAAAATTTCTATATATCTGTCCGCATTCATGGTGTTCACACAGATCTGTAATTTAGATTGGCAAATTAACAATTCTTGAACGATCCTTGCTCTTGAAGGTTGAGGCTGTTTTTGGAGGCTCCTTATTCAGTATACAGTACTATGACACAATTGCCTCACCTGTTTAACATCTCCTGTTTCACATCGTCTTGTTATTTAAACTTGTCAAATTGTTATTAGTCTTATATTGCCCCTTTATCAACTTTTTTGGAGCATATTGCAATCATCTGATTTGAAATTACTTTACATTTAAAAAAATAATTAAAAAAACTATTTATATATATATATATATATATATATATATATATATATATATATATATATATATATTCACAAGGTAAAACATCATATAATATTTGGTTGTAGTGCTTTCAATACAGCAAATGGTGAATATAATTTACTCATCATCAATCACTCATTTTTGTTTTTATTAGCATTTTTCATACTATCCCAACCTTTTCAGAATTGGGGTTGTAGTTTCCCAGAAACAAAAATGTTAAGGAGGATCTTAAGTAGTTTATGATGCCTCATGGAGTTCTCACCAGGCATGGGCCTGCTTCTCTATTTTTTTCAGTTTCCACTCTGTAAATATGGGGCCCATTTGAATTGTTTGATGGTCTTAGATGGGCAATCCAAAATATATAAATTGAATCCATACCGAGGAAGGGTGTATTTGTTTACTGAGCAGGCTAGGAGCGATGGCTTATAGCAGAACATAAGCAGTCCTCAGAAGAGCTTGAGATAAGCAGCCCAGTTCACATTCCTGAGCAGCTGCAGCGTAGATCTCCAGGGACCGCCTCACCTCCCCAATACCACAGTCAGCCTACAGTAGACATCAGCAAAACATAAACACAACCAGAAGCCAATGCATGTCCTCTTCTGTCAAAAGCTTGGAATTATTGTTCGTGTTTAGTCAGTTGTCTATAGGTTTTATTAAAGGAGTTGTACACTCAAAAAAAATTATTCTGGCAAATTCTCACTCTCATGTTTTATAAACCTGTATGACTTTTCTTCTATAGAATTTGACTCAGCCCTCAATTATTAAAAAAATACAAATCTGAGTTACAGTAAGACACTTACAATGAAAGTGAATAGGGCCAGTTAGTAAATGTTAAAATACACATTGTTTCAAATGTGTGTCATAAAATATCGACATTAATTATTGATTGGCATAATAATTTATCTATATATTTTTGAGGCATCGATTAAATTTAGAAGCCTAAATTGTGTGCTTTCAAATTCACACAGTTCGGCTTCTGTATATATACACTGGTGGCCAAAAGTTTGGAATAATGTGCCGATTTAGCTGTTTCGAAGGAAATCGGTATTTTAATTCACAAAAGTGGCATTCAACTGATCACAATGTATAGTCAGGACATTACTGATGCACCATCACTATATGAAAAATGTCATTTTTTTTATCAAATCTAGACAGGCCCCATTTCCAGCAGCCATCACTCAAACACCGTATCCTTGGGTAATAATGCTAAATTGCTCATTTGTTACTAGAAAATCACTCGCCATTATATAAAACACTCCTGAAAGCTATTTGGTTCATTAAATGAAGCTTAACATTGTCTTTGTGTTTTTTTTTATAGTTACCACAGTATGCAATAGACCTAAGGTCAATATTAGGTAAAAAAATAAACCGCTTTCTCTATAAACTGAAGACCATAGTGTACACCTTTATGAAATCTTCAAAGACAACTGGCTCTAACAAGGACAGAAAGAGATATGGAAGGCCCATATACAACTAAACAAGAGGATAAGTACATCAGAGTAACTAGTTTGAGAAAATTAAGCCTAAAATGTCCTCAGCTGACAGCTTCATTGAATTCTACCTGCTCAACACCAGTTTCATGTACAATAGTAAAGAGAAGACTCAGAGGTGCAGGCATTATGGGAAGAATTGCAAAGAAAAAGCCAAAAAGAAAAGGTTAGAGTGGGCAAAGAAACGCAGACACTGGACAACAGTTAATTGGAAAAGAGCGTTATGGATTTTAACCCCATTGAGCATTTGTGGGATCAGCTAGAAGGTAAGGTGCCTGAGAAGTGCCTGACAAGACAGCTACACATCTATGCGAAGTGCTACAGGAAGTGTGGGGTGAAATGTCACCTGAGGATCTGGACAAACTGACAACTAGAATGCCAAGGATCTGCAAAGCTATCATTGCTGCACGTGGAGGTTTTTTAATGAGAACAATTTGAAGTAGTTTAATACTTAAAAAAAAAAAAAAAAGTAAATAAAAAATCAAATTGAAATAGTACTTTTTCATGTTATTAATGTCCTGACTATACATTGAGATCAGTTGAATTCCATTTTGATGAATAAAAGTACCAATTTCTTTCCATAAGAGCAAAATCTGTTTGTGCCAGTGTATATCTGTATAATATAACAATGTTTACTCTAGACATTCGCATGTAGGAAAGGCACAGGTATCACATAGGGCTGCTGAGGGTCATTGAATATTTTTACTTTATTAATTTTGATTTAAAAATTAAAGTCATTTATTGAAACACGGAAAACTTATTTATAAGCTATTAAAATAACATTGATCAAAAAATCTTATATAACCACCTTCCCAAATCTAATCCAAACATTAACCATCTCCAACAGTCCCATTTGCCATCACATGTATTTGTCTATGGCAGCAGGTGGGAAATTACTAATAGCCTAAAAATTAAGAACTAAAGAAAATTATAAATGTAAAGATATAATAATATTTATAATAATGATATTTTTTAGAAATAAATAAATAAAACATTATCTATAGAAAGTCAACACAACCCACATCATTTCTACTTTCAAAACAGCTAAAACAGTTTGTTACTTCACTTAGTCTGTGCTTAAATGAATAGAAAACATGCTGCCTAAAGAAAATAATGTTTTGAGTATTTCTGTAACTACTGATCTCCAGGGAGTTTTACGCATAACAGTCTGTAGAATTTACGCCGAATGGTGCCAAAAACAAAAAAACATCCAGTGAGTGGCACTTCTGTGGATGGAAACGTCTTGTTGATGAGAGAGGCCAACAGAGAATTGCCAGACTGGTTCGAACTGACAAAGTCTACGGTAACTCAGATAACCGCTCTGTACAATTGTAGTAAGAAGAATAACATCTCAGAATAGCATTCTGGGTTGGCGCTGTTTTTGTGGCATGAGGGGGACCTGCACAATATTAGGCAGGTGGTTTAAATGTTGTGGCTGATCGGTGTATCGCCCAGTGATGGCTAGAATAAATAATCTTTGTCCTTTGATAATGATTTGGGTTGAATTTAAAGATGCCATATGTGAGATTGTGACAACAAGCCTTTGAAATGGGTACTGCAGTCCAAATTCAAAATATCGGAGGGATGTCTGCGTCGCCCCAGACTCGAAGCTCATGTGGGTTGCCAGAATGTTTTAAAGGATTTCTGGGCTTTAAGCTGTCTCCATCTTCCAAAGGCATCTCCAATATTTATCCTTTTTTTACTACGCCTCTGGTCATGGTGGTATTTAGACGGATGGCGAGGCTTTTTAGGTCGGGTGGAATCTGTTATCTCTAATCCAGTTCATTTGCTGGCTTCCACGTCTGCAGCACACAGTGTTGTTTGCCTGCAAACTTGTTCAAATCTGGCAACCCGGCGGTGTCGAAATACTATTAGTGAGTTGGCAGTGGGTGGGATCACACAGGCCACAACATAATCAGAAATTCTGTCCTGGAATGGAAACTTCAAAGTAGAATATACTGGCTTTAGCATTGTTATCAGAGAAGCCAGTATTTCAAATTAGCATGTTTCCTAATTCTCTAATGGCATATTATGGTGAACATTATACATGTTAACATGATTTTTGTGATAAAATCACTTTCTTACCTTATGTGTGCAAAGTTATATCCAGGATATAAAGTTGCAATATAGGACATACCTTAACACAGATATGGTTAGTAAATTATTTTATTGCACTGAAATCATATTACCATATATAATGTTTATATCTTGTGGCTATACTTTTGAAACAATGTGTATTTTAACATGGACAGGCCCCATTCACTTCCATTGTAAGTGCCTCACTTTAAATGCGATTTTTGCCTTTTTTAATTTTTTTTAATAAAGGAGGGACTAAAGTATTTTAGATCAGTGGTGCTAAATGTGACATACAGATTTAATTATTACTAATATTTTCTGTTGTCTAATTGTTCTGCCAACTCTCTAGACTTAGCACTTGTGTCAATCCACTCTTCTTATATAGTAAATCTGGCTTCTTTCCCCAACGGATGTGGCTGCGATTTTTGCATTTCTGGATGCTGGAGCAGAGTATTCTTAGTCAATAGCTGCCTGGTTTTTACACACTTTGTAATTAAAGCTAATTTGCCCAAGAGTGTGCAATAAAAATGCGTAGAGGAGTGCTGAGCTATGGGAGAACTTTTCTTGCTGAATCCCACTCCTTTGGTTGTGGCCAGGGTAAATAATGCCCTATTGTTGCTCAGTTGCCTCCCGGTCAGCGGGGAACACGCTCCACCCCAACATAGTTAGACTTATTCACACAGCTGGGATATAGTCACTGGGCTGGGACATTCATAGCAGAGCTGTGTGTGAAATATATAAGAAGTGAATAAATGGAGGAAACCCAGACACAATGTCATTTATGGTTCAGAGAGTGTTCCGGTTAATTACTGACCAGATGTTTTGTGGATTTTGGCTCAGATCTTTGCAGAGGCTGTTTCCAGAAAGCATTTTTATCAATTCTTCCATTTTTATTTATTTATTTACAGAGAGCAACCGTAATGAGGCAGATGTAGACTTTAGATAAATAGTTTTAAATGGCTTCATAACATTATTTCTCCTTTTAAACTTCAATTGTTCATGTTAATTCACTAAATTGTTTTACACAATCTATAAAAATAGCTTTAAAGCTATTATACTTTCTCTGTTTAGGGGATCTGGAAGTGAGATGGAAATAGACATATATTTTTACTATTTGGTTTGTTATTATGTAACGCACTACATCTTTTCCAAATAAACACTTACTGTATTTATGATGGCAATCTTTGATGTTAATGGGTACAGTCCTTTCTGCATCCTGTTCATGTCATATTTCACACCACCAACAACAACAAAAAAGAATAAATAAAATAAAACCTATTTAAGACCTTTTTTGCATAAAAATGTTTCTTCTATTTAAGCACATTTTATTTCATGCAAGCACATTTTTACCTTAAATTCTCATTACTGCAATGCAAAGAAAAAAATATATACTCTAATATACTTTAATGACAATCATCCTGTCTGGAGATAATTTTTTATTTGTATTATTATTATTACAAAATTTAGCAGTTACATTTTGAAATTGAAATACTTAAAATATCACAAAAGGTGCTGTCCGCACACTAGCAATTTTTGTGATTTTTGTTTACATATTTTGTGTCTCTATGCACCTGATGTAAGTTTTGTTTTAGTGCAACAATTCACTATACTTTGTACAAGGGATTCTCCGATAAGGATTTTTACAGCCGATACTGATCTTCTTGTCACCTGATCGGCCGATACCGATGTCGATCCAGATCATTTCACCTTTTATCAAGATCTCTGTTATAAGTGGCCACATGTAAGCTTTCCGCACACTGTCACTATTTAATGACAGTACCAGCCAATACCGATCAGTGTCAGATCGATTGGAGCATCCCTACTTTGTACTACAAAGACTAACATCATTTAAATTTTTAATTGTACTTTACAAAAATGTATCTTTGTTTTTTGCATTAGAGTATGAGATGTTTCCATATTACAGTAATAACAATGGTGTGTATGTGTGTGTTTGCTTAATTCTTATGAAAATAATGTCACAATGTACAAATTTACAATGGACCTTCATTTCACTTTTTATTCTTTTGATTTTTGGCATGTAATATGACCTGAACATGTTCTTGACAAGTTTTGTGATATTCACCCTGCAAGGCCTTTTTCGATTATATATTTAGGGGCCTTCATCACCTGTCCATCTGAGAAGATGGAAGGTGATGAAGTCTATGGAAGTAAATCCATGTCTAAAATCTTTGAAGCATAAAAGCATGTTGAATTGCTCTAATCCAAAAATATAAATGTTTTTATAAAATTCAGCCCATTTTATTTTGTGCAAACAAAATTTGTTTCCTCATTCAGTTGTTCAAATTTGTTTGATCTACATCCAGGAACTTTAGGAAAAGCAGCAGAGTACCGAGACACAATCTCCACCTGATGTCATTAGTTCTCACCAGTAGGTAGTGCAATGCAATCAGGTGTTGACTGCTGAAGACCAAAACTACAGGTAGAGAGAACAGCCATGTACGTTTTGATAGTTTGTTTTTCAAAATTGTTCATGGGTAGAAAATGGATGATTATTTGATTTGCACATGTGGGTGGGCATGAAACACACCTTTCCACTGATTGGTCAACCCGTGTCGTCATTAGTTCCTCAATGCCATGCAACAGAATAATTATCCATTATCCTCATCTTTAATTGCAACTACATACTAGATCTCTCTCATCAAACAACAGGACTAAGGAATGCCTGTGACACAAATCAGGGAAGGGTCTATAGACAGGGCTTTGTGCCTACGTTCTTCTGCATAGGCATGTGTTCTGCAACCTGCATGTGCCAAAGAAATATTAGTTATCTGTTTTAGAAATAACCTATTTATGTCCCTCAGTTCTGCATGCAAAATTACTTAGCCTACTTATTAGACACACAGCCTGTTTTATTTAGCTGTCAGCTATTAAAATCTCTATCAAACGGTGTGGCGAAGCTGCGCACAGCGCAACACAATGCGGATGCATTTACGTTGTAGTGAAGCACAGACCAGTATGTGGAATGCATTGGCTTTTAAAATTATTTATAAAAAGATTGCGATACATTGTCCAGGTTATTACATAACTCAGATGTTTGAAGCACTGATTACTGTGTATGTAGGCATTACATATAATTTAGTAGTGGACCAGTCCTGAATTAGAAGATTTTTGATCTCATTTCACTTATTTGTTCATAGCTTGTTTTCCCGTGGAACTAAGTAGAACGTTAGTATAATATATAAAGTAGTACTTAATCTCTACAGCACGTTTCCCAAAAGCATCACTATCAAAGAAGTAACGTAGAAACTTTGTAAATTAACAAGGCCTTTGAACTGCTCTAAAGTCTTAAGCGCAAATTAAATGTATCTTTCTCGCATGTTTCACAGTTTATCAGAGAATGAGGAACATTTAATAACTTGTATTGATATATTTGGATATTGGAAAGTCGTAGCCAGAAACAAAACTTTGGGTGTGCCAAGGGAAAACTGTGTGCAAGAACTAAAGCACAATAAATTTGATTTTTTTTGTAACTTTAACAACAATTGCCATTCACAAATGTAACCATTTTTAGTGCTAATTTTATTTTCTAATTATCCCCGCATTACATTGTAATTCATTTATTTGCCTAAACAAATTAATGACACTTTTATCAATGGAGTTGGTAGGCCGTTTAATATATCCAAATATTAGGCTTAATATTAGTAATAACATTTTATTACATTATTTTAGAACATTACATAATTATTTTCCAAAAGACAATTATGATGTTCTACTTACGTTAGTAAGTAAGTTTGAAAGCCAGGGCTTGGAAGCATATGAGTGCACAAGTTGGATTGTCAGGTTAAAATAAACTGCCAAATGAAGCCTAATTTTAAAATGAACTGAATTCAATGGTTGACAAGTCGTCAATGCTAATCATAAACCATACCCAAAATATTTTTCTTGATTCCAATGAAATTATAATCAACAAATAAAAATAATACGTTGTGTATGGTTCTATGCTGAACAAAATTTGCATCAAGTTTTCTCATTGGCAAATCGAAGACAGACAGATCAACAATAAACACAGGTGCCATTTTTATTTTATCATTTGTTTATCTCATGTAAAAACTGATTATGATTCAACTGACTTCTATTATTTAACATACTATCTGCTGATTTTATTTAACTACTATTTGAATTGCAACAGTTAAAGAAAGAAAATGAGCAGAGTTTAAAATCTGTGGTCAACTGCCGATTAATTAATATTGTTGTTAGGGTACTTCTTGAGGTAAGGTAAAACAGATCCAAGATGACATTGGATAACGACATTTTGTGTTTAATTACGTTGGTTTTAGGAAATACAAACATGTGTGTGTATGTGACTTGACAAAGTTGAGTTCTTGTTCACTGTAAATATGTCAACGGCCGCCCCTGAAACCACAGTGCGAGCACCGCCTACACTGCACAAAATGCATGGGCTGACCATGCGTAATGAGGGAGCAAGAGCTTTATACACTCACCTAAAGGATTATTAGGAACACCATACTAATACTGTGTGTGACCCCCTTTCGCCTTCAGAACTGCCTTAATTCTACATGGCATTGATTCAACAAGGTGCTGAAAGCATTCTTTAGAAATGTTGGCCCATATTGATAGGATAGCATCTTGCAGTTGATGGAGATTTGTGGGATGCACATCCAGGGCACGAAGCTCCCGTTCCACCACATCCCAAAGATGCTCTATTGGGTTGAGATCTGGTGACTGTGGGGGCCATTTTAGAACAGTGAACTCATTGTCATGTTCAAGAAACCAATTTGAAATGATTCGAGCTTTGTGACATGGTGCATTATCCTGCTGGAAGTAGCTATCAGAGGATGGGTACATGGTGGCCATAAAGGGATGGACATGGTCAGAAACAATGCTCAGGTAGGCCGTGGCATTTAAACGATGCCCAATTGGCACTAAGGGGCCTAAAGTGTGCCAAGAAAACATCCCCCACACCATTACACCACCACCACCAGCCTGCACAGTGGTAACAAGGCATGATGGATCCATGTTCTCATTCTGTTTACGCCAAATTCTGACTCTACCATCTGAATGTCTCAACAGAAATCGAGACTCATCAGACCAGGCAACATTTTTTCAGTCTTCAACTGTCCAATTTTGGTGAGCTCTTGCAAATTGTAGCCTCTTTTTCCTATTTGTAGTGGAGATGAGTGGTACCGGTGGGGTCTTCTGCTGTTGTAGCCCATCCGCCTCAAGGTTGTGCGTGTTGTGGCTTCACAAATGCTTTGCTGCATACCTCGGTTGTAACGAGTGGTTATTTCAGGCAAAGTTGCTCTTCTATCAGCTTGAATCAGTCGGCCCATTCTCCTCTGACCTCTAGCATCAACAAGGCATTTTCAGCCCACAGGACTGCCGCATACTGGATGTTTTTCCCTTTTCACACCATTCTTTGTAAACCCTAGAAATGGTTGTGCGTGAAAATCCCAGTAACTGAGCAGATTGTGAAATACTCAGACCGGCCCGTCTGGCACAAACAAGCATGCCACGCTCAAAATTGCTTAAATCACCTTTCTTTCCCATTCTGACATTCATTTTGGAGTTCAGGAGATTGTCTTGACCAGGACCACACCCCTAAATGCATTGAAGCAACTGCCATGTGATTGGTTGATTAGATAATTGCATTAATGAGAAATTGAACAGGTGTTCCTAATAATCCTTTAGGTGAGTGTATATCTTGACATTTCTCTTAATTTATGCAAGTTGTTTTGCGCTATTTTCTTTGCATGCCATTTCATTCTAAGCTGCCATTGCTTCTGGGCACTAAACTGAAATGGAGAGTGCTCCCAGCCAAGTGCATTGATCATAAGAAACAAAAAACAGTTTTTATGAAAAATTATATATAAATGCACTGTATTCCATACAAAGTAATGATATAATAATTATTTTGTTAAAAGTAAATTGTAGCATTACCCAAGTGTATTGAAAAGCTGTTAAGGAGAACACCTAATTCACTAGACTCGTGTTTTTCAGGAAGTGTTTCTTATGAGTTGCTGTCCATTGTGAAGTGCTAAAATCTGACTGTATAATGTCGCTCACTCATAGATTTTTGCATAACTTTATAAATACTTGTAATTTAACTCGCTGAGAAATTATCAGTTGTTTTCTTAAATAATCAAACTAATTAACTACATAATGAAATGCATAGTTTTGTAATAATTTTTGCGCTGGAGGATAAGATCTTCTGTTTTTACACAATCACTGCTTTGTTCATCAAATGTGCGTTTGCAATGTTTCTTTTATCATCTGTGGGTCGACCATCGGGGTGCAAGCTTCTATGGTCTGTGAAGACTATATTAAAGTATAAAGAGGTTGACGTGTTGGGAGGCCTATTTCATGTGCACAATAGCACTAACATAGGGTAAATGTACAAACATTAACTGATTATGTGGAGATCTGCGCTTGACCTCCAAACCGATAACGGTGACATCAATGTATAACAGTGTGCATGTGACAGCGCCCTTCAGTGTTAGAGAAGAAGATGAGCAATTTGTAAAGAGAAGGAAATATTAAAAATTCCCGTAAATATTGCATAACATCAACATCATTCATGTGGCCACTTTATACCAACCTGTGCACAAAGGGAGGCCTATTGTTTGTTGATTTAGGCCTAATAAATTTTTTGTTCATTAATTTATTATTTTTTCCCCACAGTTCCCATATGTAGAACCACTGAATTTGAGGAAGCAAATTTTGTTTTGTTTGTTTATGCAAAATAGAATGGGCTGAATTTGACCTGTCAAAAAAATCTAGATGGGATTTTTAAATGAACTGAATATTTTAGAAATTAACTTTGGAAATATAATATGTATTGTTTAATTTTTAATAATGAAATTAGTTTATATGTTTCCAAATGAATTATTCAATGCTTAAAAATACAACAATGTTAGATTTCTGCCTCCAAAAATAAAAGCACTGTAAATAAAACTTTTAAACGCAAACACTATAAATTCAATGCATTTAATGCAAGCACCGATAACACATTGTATGTATTTTTTAGATTAGAGCAATTCAGCATGCTTTTATGCTTCAAAGACTTTAGTTATAAATTTACTTCCATTGTTGTCCAAAATGTTCTCGCTGATGTTTATTTTATACC
The DNA here is from genome assembly GCF_025860055.1 of Xyrauchen texanus. NCBI lineage: Eukaryota > Metazoa > Chordata > Actinopteri > Cypriniformes > Catostomidae > Xyrauchen > Xyrauchen texanus. Next base: position 18,815,781 of record NC_068287.1, on the reverse strand, counting down.
AGAATGGTATGGCATTTCACCATCCAATATAATCTGATCTGAGATTCTTTTCTCTTTCATGGGAATCTTGCATGTCTCATTTCTATCATTAAAAAACTGAGAAATTTTAAGTAATTTAAAACTGATTTGAAACACACTTTGATTTCCTCATGGAGAACTAGGCAATAGGCAGTGATATCTTTGTCTTATTAAATGTTTTTCATTAAAATTCTTGAATCAGTGTTTCAAAAATAATTGTTTATGCTGCTTACCATTTTTGCATTTGTTTATATAGCAGACCCTTTTATCAACAGGAAAATACAAATGAGGAATACAACACAGGCATTTTTTTTCTGTAATCAAACGGCAATAAACTCCCAGATTTCCAACTTGATCATCATCTATCACGCGAAAATCCTTTCTTTTACACTTTTTTCTGGGCTCCATGTCATCTGTAACATCGCTATAGCCCCTCATTTTTCTGTGGGCATAATGAAATTGACAGAGCAGAAAGGCTCTTGACTCTGAGAGGTGTCACTAGTGCATTCACCCATATTTCTCCGACTACCCCTGTCATCTGTCATGTGCTATCTGCAGACAGACTGTCAGGAGCGATAAATGCATGCTCATTTTGGCCTGCTCCTCTAGTGTCCTATCTGCCTGCCTCCTCTATCTAGGCCATTATAGTACAATTTAGTACTTCACGGGCTTAGGTTTGATATGCAAACACTTTCCAGGCTTGTGCCTGCAGTTAGTTTACAGTTTAAAGGCTAAAGTCTAAAAGTGTTAAAATGTCAATAAAATCCTTTAGAGTACAGTATTGCCATTTTCCAACGTTATTCAGAGGCTAGGTCTTTTTTTTTTCTCCAGAGAATGTTGAAAATTTGGTTTTTGGTGCTCTTTTGAGTTGTATAAGCTTGTTGCACACTACATGACTCAAGCTCATCTCCTTTGATGTTTTGAGTTTGTTACCGGTCTATGACTAGAAGTCTACGGTGGCACCACCAACAGTCATGTGGGTTGCGCACTCCTGCGACACGCCCCAACAAGTCACATAAACTACAACAAATTTCAAAACTGCTTGAAATCTGGCCCATGAGCCAACAGATGTATGCACTGTCCTGACAAACAAGACACCAGCAGTGAGAAAAAGCCAATGAAATATAAAGAGCACTAGCAGAGGAAGGCATTTGGAAGCAGGAGACAAAAGATTAATTTGCAAATAAAATAAAACATCATCCATGTCTCCTAAACCACTGTCCCATCATTATTTTCAGCTGTTCCTCATTTTGTGCAAACCAGGTGCGAAGCCACATAACGGCCAGAGTGGCACTGGTCCACCCAGATTGACGATTGATCCACCCTATCAAAACTTACTAATAAAATAAACTGCATTTTGTCACATACAAAATAGCTCACATGCAAGATAATCATCATATTTCATTTATAAATATAGTTTGAAAAATTTGTTTTATTTCAAATAAAATGTTTAATATGATTATGAGTGATTATCGCTCATGTTCTCTGCACTGCACAGTCGTGCCTGTTAACAGATCCACTTAGCACCAAGATAATGTATCCACGCTTTGTCTCTCTTAATTTTTTATTATTATTATTTTACGTGGGGGTGTGGTAGATGTTTCTGTAGATAACATTGCAGGGTATGAAATGTCTGCCCACAACTGTGGCTGGCGACCTATAAGACATCCCGGAGTGAGAAACGCCATTAGCACACTTGATTCTATTTTGTAAAACAAATTAAATAAAATCTGCCGATGTATGTCTCTGATTCGCTGATTCGTTTATTGACACGTTGGCAGCGCGAGTGTGTCTCGTGGAACACACGCTTATGACGAGTTCTCACTATTTCTTCTCTGTCCATAATCTGGGAACAATTTTTAAGAAGTGTCGTCTATGAGAATGCTAAATATGATCTCAGACCTTCTCAGGATGCAAGGACATTGGGACGCCAGGTGAAATGTCATATGTGTCATAATTCAGTATCTACAACCTCAGAAATGGTTGTTGAACAAGAAGTTTCTCTTCTGTGAGAAGACTTCTCTTTAGACTCTACCTATTAAGGTAAATTACTGATACTAAACGTAATAAATTGTTATTCTACCTGTAATTATGCAACTCTACATTTTAAGTGTATATGAGCAAATATTAACTCATAATGGCTGAGGAAAGGGGCACCCTTTATTATATTCATGATGAAATTATAAATAGAGAATCCACCCTGTTTCACCAAGGTCCACTCATTTCGAGATTTCTGGCCCCAAACCCTGGTGCAAACAGTACAATAATGGATGTAGAATAAATAGAAGAACTAATAAGAGTTACAAGTGTAGAAAGATCACCAAACCTTTTTGTGACAGGGCGGGGCTGGGTTGTGATGCTGCACACCCGGCCCCAATCAGGCTAATCAAGCCTCCGAGAGGGACAAAGGCCGACTGGGTGAGAGAGAGAGTGAGAGAGAGAGAGAGAGAGAGAGAGAGAGACTTGATATAGAATTAAATTGGACTCCCGAAGGAGCACTCTTTGTAAAAAAAAAAAAAAAATGCACATACACATTGATGTATAAACAGACAGAAACAATGTGTACTGAATTAAATATGTTCCAAGATCATAAGTATTCAATGAAAGATACTCTAGGACTGGTTGGTTGAGGTAGACTTTGAACAAACGTCAGATTCCCTCATCTGCATCTTCAGCAGAGCATAGTACACAGTTTAAAACTGATTTCATGTCCTCTAGAAAACTGCTCTGCTCAAGTTTGAGAATTAGCCATAGATATTAAGTTATAAGCCCTTGTGAAACAGGTGACTAGTGGTTTGTTTTGTTATTAAAAACAGATGCAAAAGGAGCACCATACTGGAAGAGAAAAAAACTGACTTTACAGGCAGCCATGTCCTTGGACCCACGCTGTTTTCTTGACAATTTTTATTTTTTATTTTATCTTCCTCTCTGTTTTTATTCTACCCATCAGTGGTTGGTTTCCAGGCCTGTTTAGAGTCAGTCTCCGTAATTAGGCGGAGGGATAAGATAGAGAAGCAGAGCAACTGATTATGGCGAGATGCAGGAGGGAGAGAAGAGGGAAATAACCATAGATCCATTGAGTGACATAGGAGGAACACAACGGCCCCACCCTCAGTCTCGCACCTTTTACACATTCTCACATTACAGATTGTTTCTGTCTCTGAAGTCATGTTCACGGTCGACTCAATAAATGCTGACATCATATAAAAACTGGTAATCATCCAGGTCGACGGAGCATTTTGAAAAATAAAGACCATCTTATGTTATTTTTGGTATGCTGATCCCCAGCATGGGAAGCTGTTGTGGTGTTGTTCCAACAAGGCTTCTTGACTAACTTGACCAGCAATACTACATTGATCAACCCGAATCACCCAGAAAAGACCATTCTGGCCTGGTTAAGCAGCTATGACTTCTAACAGGGTTCCCATGGTCATGGAAAAGCTGGAAATATCAGTGAATTTTAGAATTGTTTTTACATGACTAGAAAAGTCACGGAAATGGAAAAATCTATGGAAAAGGCATGGATATTACTATAGTTAACTAAAAATGTCTAGTTTTCTTCCTCTCTAAAATATTTAATCAGCTTGCTAGATATTGCTCTTGTTTAGCATAAAACTTGCTTGAAAGCCAAAGTGATGGCTGATCGTTCCTTTGAATCATTTATTTTCAATGAATTGGTCGAAACGGTTCACAAATTGGTGTAAATGATTAATTTCTGAATCAGTCTGAATGAAAATGATACAAAAGAAAATCTGTATTACGTTATCACAAATAACTGGAAAGATCATGGATTTCATTAGTCAAAAAGGGTTGGAATCATGTGCTAAGTTTTGTGGGTGAGCAACGTGGCTATGTTGGTCCATCAAGCTAGAACATCACTAAATTAATGCTAGTTTAAACTCTTAAACCCAGAGTGGTCCGGTACAAAGCCTTCTATGGGGTACTAATCATGAAAAAAAATATATTTATTATGATAATAATCAACAACAAGTTGTTTGATCTCAATCGGCACAAAATAGGTGTCGATTCAATGCTTAGACTCTTTATCTTAGCAATGAATATAGCTGATCTGACCAATTCTAAAATACTGCTTTTAAATTTGCTAATAAATTAGAACTGTTCAATTTCAGAATTCACAAATTTGCAATCACAACAATCATATTTAGAACCAGTAAAAATATCACAAAGCCATGTGTCATATATCTTTGGAAAGGTCTTGATTATTAAAATATAACGAGCCAATTTGTTTCACTCTGAGGCCAAACTACAGCAAGCATTAGCATGTGAAATCCACTTGTATAATAAACAGATAAACAGAATTATCATCACATTTTGGTTTATTACTTGAATAAACATGATATATAAAATGGCATTTCACAACTTACAGCAGACAATTGTGAATCAAATAAGCCCACACTCAAATAATATGATATGTACATCCTGAAATATTTCTCAAAGAGTGTCATGACAGCTATGGTGGCTATCGCTAATGGTTTCTCTGTATAGATAGTTTCTCTGGGATCGATTCACTGAAACATGATTGTAGAGGGATTCATAGAAAGGAGGAGGTGAGAATCGGCTTGACGATATAAATAACTAAAGAACTAAACAAAAAAACAAACACACAAAGGTGTCGTACAGCTGCCCGTAAATCTCTCTCTCTCTGTCCCACTGCAGTCTCCAGTCGGCCTTTATCCCTCTCTGAGGCTTGATTAGCCTGATTAGGGGCCGGGTGTGTAGCATCACGACCTGGCTCCGCCCTGTCACATTGATCCTTTGCATCAAAAATGTGTTAAGTAGTCCTCATTGGATGCCTAGAAAGTGTTAGTATCCATATTTGGAAACAGGCATGTGTCTCACAGGGGTCAGCAGAACAGGAGCGCACATATGTAGACTGCACACATGGGAGCTCAACGCACATTTTTTGGAGTGATGGAAAAAGAAGCCAATGTGATCATTTTGCATTATTAGGCATGAAGTTTACATACATTTCTTTTTATTTTCAGATGTTATCATTTGTGGTTTTCAGTTATTCTGTTATATAATAATTGTTTGGAGAGGTTTCCCGACACTTTTATAAAAATAATAAAAGTCCACCTTTTTCCTATAATAATTGACGTGTTCGAGAACAAAACCAAAGTTATTCTGTTGACATTCCATACTTATTGTCTCAAAGTTATAATGTCAAAAATGAAAAATAACTGAAACGTTTATTTTTAGCACTAATTGTTTTTTGTGATTTCTCAGCAGTGTTGTAGTATTGTTAGAGAGTCTCTAGCTTGTGTCACGACTACCTGGCTCACAGTAGCAATGACATAGGGGAGACCACACCATTTGTTCAGTTAAATCAAAAACAGTTTATTTAAACATTAAATTATACGATGAAATAATTTAAATCAATAAATACATAAAGTCAGTAAATGAGAAACAAAAGGAAACTAATCCAAAGTGTAGTGCAAATCAGTTAAATGTAGACTATGTGTAAAGCAAACAAACAAAAAGGAGTAGGATGGTGTTGCCGCCATAGCCATGCCGAGACGCACAGCCTAGAGCCTCCTAGAGCCTCCTAAGCAACTGGCAGGAGAGGTTTTTAAACAGTCCCGCCCATCAGCTGCTGTCAGATGGACTGAAAACAAACAGCTCCCCCTTCAGATTGGGGGGAGAGAAACGGCCCAAACATTATTCAGTAATTGGTGGAGTGAGCACACCCAGCACGGCAAAGCCGGGCGTGACACTTGATCCTTATATATTTGAAGATAAATATATAAGGATCAAGCTTAGAGACTCTAACAAGTTTTCTATAAATTAATACTATGCAAATGACCATCTTTGCAAATTTTTTATACACAAGTTATACACTTACTTTTGGGTATGCCATTTAAGCATGAAATCCTTAAAAATGCCTTCAGGGTGTAAGGGGTCTGAGGGTATTTTGGGCCCTGGAGAAGTTTTGACATGCCTTGACATTTGTGCTTTTTTCAGTTGCTTAAAAACGTATTAATGGCTAAAATCTGATAACACTGTATTCAGCACAAAATGGGCTACAATAATATGTGAGCAACATGTATGTACAGGTTTGTATTTTTGAGAAAATAACATTTATGTGTGAAAACTTCAATTTTAAGTCACTGAAATACGGTCATATAACGCATACTAAACATTTGTCCACAAGACTTTTGAGAACTGGATCTTGTAGCCTTGAGGTTTTGCTACAAAATTATGTGAAAACCATCCTGATCACTCATATATACATAACAATATAGTAATTTAACTTTTGTAAGACACTTTTAGTGTTGAAAGGTCATATGCGAGGAGGCGTGAATGATCATGAATATTCATTGTAATTCACATATGAGAGACAAAGACCCCTCCCCAGGGCCTATCAATGAGGAATGGAGAATGAATGTGAGGAGACTTAATGATCCAAATCAAGTTTTAAGTTAAAAGAAGTAATCTGACTATATATTTTCTTTACATAAAGACTTTACTTAATTTTAGGCCTACACTACCGTTAAAAGAAGTCTCTTCTGCTCACCAAGACTGCATTTATTTGATCCAAAATACTGAAACAACATTGATATTCTGAACTCTTTTTACAATTTAAACAATTTTCTATTTAAATATATTGTAAAATGCAATTTGTGATCAAAGCTGAATTTTCAGCATCATTACTGCAGTCTTCAGTGTCACATGATCCTTCAGAAATCATTGTAATATGCTGATTTTCTAATATGGGCATATTTAAAGTGCATTTTACTCATTTACACCTGAACAGGTATTTGCAAGCACAAGCATTGATGATAACGAGGCAGCATAAACACTAGATAAAATATAATCTAAACATTCATATCATTTTATATCATATTACATATCATATTTATATCATACTATACAATTTAAATAACTGCTTTAGCCAAAACAACATTTAAATGTAACTAAATCTTGCTTATTAGGAGTCATATTTCAAATTTCAATACTCTGAATCCTGGCTGTTAAGTCTGGAAACAGTCCCACTAGTAAAATATGTACGTTTATATAAAATAGCATGTCAGCTAATGAAAACTAAATTCAGACTTACTCGTCTGAAATTGTATCCTCAGCTGGATCAAATCTCTCCTCAAAATACAAACGTTCATTGGAGTCTTCTTCCGCTCTTCTTCTGAGGAAAATGTTAACTATCCTGGAGCTTTCTGGTCTGTGAATCGTTGCAAACGTGCAGAAAAATGAATGAAATGTGTTTAAATCAAACCTCACAGTCGCCTGTGTATCGTTACAAACACGCAGAAAAGTTTAGTTGTGTTGTGTTAACATTAAACCTCAGAGTCGTGGCGTGTACATTTCCCTTGATCGTCTCAACACATTAGCGTATGAATAGCGCGCTCTGCTGGTGGGTGGGATCACATTACAGATAAATAGCCTAGTAAAAACTGAAACTTTGTTTCAAACAGATTGCATTGCAGGAGAATATTTGTTTTATTGTCCGTTGACCCCAGAGGGTTAAGCTGGTTTTCAGACGCATTCTGTTCTGACTGGAGTCTGAATTTAGCAAAGCAGTGTTGATGCGTTAGTTTGGCAGGGCATGTATAAATCTTTAGTGCAGAAATAACATTTGTGTTAAACAGCTTATGCTACAGAAGTCACCATGTACTGCCACGAATGTGAGACATGCCAGAGATCCTTGCCCAGATATTTCACCTGAAGAATCACCTAGTTTATCCATGCGTTTTACATTTTGGTCATTATTTTACATTGAAAGCAGTTTGGTGTCACTGTGCTATATAGATATATGTGATAAATGGGGCTCTTGAGGGCATGACTGATCCATGAGACACATATAAATAGAGAAGACAGGCTCATCTATTAGTGCTTTTCCAGTAAATTTAATCTTGTCTGAACAACTGAAATCCAACAAAAATATAATAACTAAAATATGACTTAGTTAAGTAGTACAAACAGATGATTTTTGAGTTAACATCAATTATGTCTTGATATTTTGATATGTGTGAATGCATATGAATGCATATACACAGCTTTTCATCTTCTGTTTCTAGGAACACCGCTCATGTTATTGTTAACATACATCTGGCATAATTTACATCTCCAAATTGTTTTCAGAGCTCCCTCACACTCATCCATTTTCCTTCTGGTCTCCTCCAATTCAAAAATCATATTACGAGGCTATCCGCAAAGATGAAGGCAATATTTACAGTTGCAACTAGATCAACAGTGTGAGAACAGCCTGAGGTTCTGTGAAGTTCTGGAGGTGAAGCTCCATGTGGGGGGATTAATACGAGTTCTATTCTCATGTCCAAACCAAACAATTAATCTCACTCCAAGGACTTTGAAATCAAGCTCTGTTTGTTTTGCGTGAGGATTATTTACATAGTCTGCTATTTACGGAGGAGAGGCGGACATTGTAATTTCAGAAGTGGGCTGCTTTTCTCTCTAAAAATCACCCCAGCAGAAATTTGTTTCTTTTTTAAATATAAGTTCAAAGGAATCGTTCACCCCAAAAAGAAAATGGTAATAATTTATATTATTATAACAAAATAATCATGTTGTTCCAAACCCTGTATGATTTTCTGTAGCACATACAAGAAAATGTTTTGCAGAATTTTCATACTGCAAATTGAACTACAGAACTGGGGCTGTCTAACTCTAAAAATGACCAAAAGGTGGCATATAAGTAAGTTTAGTTTATATTACAAGTCTTGAAGGAACAGACAGAAATGTAAGTCATTATTCAGTGAAAATGTTTCTCCCCACTGTAGCTCTTAAAACTCATTTGCTTTTGCATTCATGCATGGAACCCCAATTCCTATTCGTGGTTGAAGCAACATGAGGGTGAGTAAATGGCAGTTAAACATCACTTAAATAGGATCGCCATTCACTGCCGGGGAAGGTTTTACTCTCAGATATAACGAAGTGTGAAGCAAAAAGAATCACTGATGGACTTGCTGAAGCTTTAGGAATGCATTTATCCCTTTCACTCAGCTTGGTCCATATAAGCTCTCCCAAGACAGCACCAATGCTGTTTGATCAAGAAAGATTTGTGTATATATATATATATATATATATATATATATATATATATATATATATATATATACACACACACACACACACACACACACACACACACACACACACACACACACACTGAAGATGTTTTGCTTCCAGCCTTTTCCCTCCAATTCCGTGGCTGAGTTTAGCACCTATATTTGATTTAATTGGATCTCATTTCTGCAGATCTGCTGTTTATTTGGAGGACGCCGTGGCAAACTATAGCGATAGTGATCTCTGCTGGAAAGGGAGGGGTTAAGGCTACTCTACATGGCTGTGCTCAATCATGCTTCCCTTTACTCACTGCACAAATACCCTTGGGGAAACTTTTCTACATTGGACTTGCTGGTTGTTGCCTGCAATGCCTCAGCATAGATCTTTCCCACACTCTCAGCAGACCATCATGGAGAGATTCAGGGCAGCTTGAGGGAGGAGAGAGACTTTGCTTCGCCGGCCAATGACCTGCGTCATGTATTTTCACGCAAAGTAGGAACCAATCAGGAAGCTCAGATAAGGGTCAGTTGACAACCCTGTTAACTGCGACTATCATGCAGTGAAGTCTGTGTGTGGGGATACATATATAGTGTTTTGGCTCTGCGCAACTGGAAAAGTATCTGACAGTACTGAAAAAGTAATAATACTTTGCATATAGAAAAACAAGCCTATTTTTAAAATTATTTTTAAGAAAAAAACATTTCATAATATTTTCTTCATTAAATTCACCTGCATGTATAAGTGATATAAATATATATTTTTAAAGTATATCATGATATTTTCAAATTTTGGTGATACACATTTTTATTGAAAAGTGATTCAAAATTGTTCAAAGAAATATCATCCTTTTGACTATTTATTTGAAAATTAATGTAAATTGAAAACAATAAACAATAATACATTTCTGTGGGATACAAATTAGGATATTCTCCATTCAATATAAATTAATGGAGACTGTGGCATGATCTAGGTTAGGAGGAAGTGGGAGCCGGATAAACAATCCAGTGTTAGTCCTTTTTTATTGAACACACTTTTCAGTGTCTATCGCAAGCACACAAAACACACAACAACATAAACGGCTGCATAGCTCACTCATATCCCTCTCCAGCTCTCACTGCAATTGAAAACAGCTGTTAGATATAATTCACTCCAGGTGTAAATCCTTACTGCTCTCATCGCAAAAAAAAAAAAAAGGTAGAGAGAAATCAGGAGAGTGTAACAGCTAACAGTAACTGCTGGTGACGTCCGAATAATTAGGCACAAATCTGCAATAATAGCCAGCCCCAGGAACTGTCTCACCTCCTTTTTGGTCTTGGGTCTCAGACAGGCCACAATTGTTGCGGTTTTATCAATGTGGGGCCAGACATATCCATGACCCAAGTGGATGCCCAGATATCGTACTTCCCCCTTCCCAATTGCGCACTTCTTTGGGTTGGCTGTGAGCCCCGCCCATCTCAACTATCTCAGAACAGCCCTCAGTTGCGGCATGTGCCGCTGCCAATCATTAAGTCAAGTCAAGTCATTTATATTTTTATAGCACTTTTCACAACACACATAGTTTCAAAGCAGCTTTACAGGAAATGATGCATTAACAAAAACAAATAAAATGAAACTGTAATATTTGTAATGTCTTACAGTGATCATTGTGTATTTTGATTAAATATGATTGTAAAATGTGTATAGAATTAAATAATAATTGTATTTAGAACAGTGAGCAAGCTGAAGGTGACTCAAGGAACACAAAACTCCATAAGATGTTGGTTAATGGAGAAAAATAACCTTGGGAGAAACCAGGCTCACTGTGGGGGCCAATTCCCCTCTGGCTAAACAACATGAATTTAATGCCAATATTATATATACAGCAGTGCAAATCATGGTTTTACATTAGTAAGTAAGTGTTAAGGTCCAGTGTTTTAAAAATAAAATATTTCTATAAACTTTAAGATTAATGACTAATGTCTTAGAAGTCCATCCTGGATTAACTGCACAAGTTTACATAGGTGAATTGTCATTCATTATTTGGCTGATGAAGGCTTTTTGTTGGCAATTAAATGATAGTCTGTGTATTCCATTTCAAGAGTAGTCCAAAGACAAAGGTGATGCAGGCAGAGATAAATGATGAGGTGCATCGCAGTTCAAACTGCATTTCATTTTGGTGAGGTTCTGTGGGGTCGATCCTAAGTTCAAGGTCCAGGCAGTGGCATATGAAGTATCTGATGTCATATAGTTGGAGTTGGCATCAGTTCATCCTCTGAAGTAAAAAAAACTGAAATGTTATCTGTTTAGCACTGGCTGTAGTTTGTCGTCATCGCTCAGTGACATAGCAGTGGAGTCCAACAACAAGCAGGAAGAGATCTGGCAGGCTCTGGCAACCTCCGGATATAAATATTAGCGTGGATGCTATTCAATGTTTTGCAGAGTTATAGATCTCTGTTTGTCGAAATTGAGTAGAAGGACATTTCTGGCCATCCAATCTTTGATTTCATTGATACAATTAATTTTCGTTGGGTTTAGAAGAAATATAAAGTTGGGTATTGTCGGCATAACAGTGGAAACTTATTCCCAGATCTCCAATACTCCATATTTAACTTTTGTTTGATTTGACAATTCCTTGTTGCAAAGTGGTAGTGGTCTGATAAATAGAAATTAAAGCATGCTAATGCAAGTCCACTAATGCCAACATAAATCTCCATCCTAATTAAGAGAATGTTGTGATCTATTGTGTTGAAGGCAGCACTAAGATCTAAAAGCACTAGAAGAAAAATGTATCCGCGATCAGATGATAAGAGCAGGTAATTTGTAACTCTGATAAGTGCAGTCTACTGTGATGGGGCCTGAATCCTTACTGAAATTGTTCATATATTCCATTTCTCTTTAGAAATGATCATATTTCTAATATTTTCGACATAAATGGTAGATTTGAAATCGGTCTGTAATTAGCCAATTCTCTAGGATTAAGCTGTGGCTTCTTAATAAGCGGTTTGATAAGTGCCACTTTAAAGTTTCTTGGGACATGTCTTAAGGATAGTGAGGAGTTAATAATATTAGAGATTACTGGGAATACCTCTTTTAAGAGTTTAGTTGGTATTGGGTCTAACATACATGTGGCTTTTGATTTGGGTTTTGTTAGGTCTTCATGACCTATGACAGCAAAGGATTGCTCGTGAGTAAAATTATGAGACACTGTTTTCTGAGGTGCTGACAGTTGATTGCATTTGTATTTTTTTTTTCTGATTATTTAAATTTTATCAGTAAAGAAATTCATGAAGTCATTACTATTGTGCTGCGACGGAATATCTGGTTCAGTTGATGCTTTATTCCTAACCAATTTACAGCCACAGTACTGAATAAACACGTAGGATTGTTATGGTTATTTTCTATGAGTTATCTAAAATATGCTGACCTGGCAGCATTTAGTGCCTGTCTGTAGCTACAGCCACTATCCTTCCATGCACCGCAAAATACCTCTTATTTTGTAATCCTCCACTTGCGCTCCATTTTCCGAGCTGCTCTCTTGAGAGCACGAGTGTAATTATTGCACCATGGAGCGAGGCTTTTCAAGGGGCGACACAATCAAGAGTGCTAGAGATGACTGTATTTATCTTTTATGTTATTTCATCAAGTTCTTAGACTTTTTGGCTTACTGTGTATGCTAGACAATTCTGGAAGATTACTGGTGAAGCTATATTTAGTGGTTGAAAGAAATAGTCCTAGCTGAACGATAGCGTGGAGTAGATTGAGTGACATTAGCTGATCGCAACAACCAAGAGATGAGGTAATGATCTGAGATGTCATTGCTCTGCGGTATTTCTATAGTGGATTCGGAGTGGTGGTGGTGGTGTAGTGGTCTAAACCACATAACTGGTAAACTGGTAATCAGAAGGTCGCTGGTTCGATCCCCACAGCCAACACCATTGTGTCCTTGAGCAAGGCACTTAACTCCAGGTTGCTCCGGGGGGATTGTCCCTGTAATAAGTGCACTGTAAGTCGCTTTGGATAAAAGCATCTGCCAAATGCATAAATGTAAATGTAAATGTAGAATTAAATCTAGCATATGATTATGGCGATGAGTTGGTCCTGTCACATTTTGTCTGACTCTAAGAGAGGTAAGAATATAAATAAATGCTAATCCCATTGTGTCATTTTGATTATGTATGTGAATGTTGAAGTCACCAACAATTAAAGCTCTATCTACATTAACTACTAGATCAGATAGAAAATGTGCAAATTCACCAAGGAAACCAGGGTAAGTCACGGATTATCTATATACTGTAGCAAGGGCAAAAGACGACAGAGATTTTTTATTTTATCTGACAGTGTCATATTAAGCATTATTAGTTCAAAAGACTGAAACTTATATCCTGTCCTCTGAATAACACCAAATTCTTCACTGTAAATTGTAGTAATTGTGGTAATACATCCTCCTCGACCATTCAGACAAGGCTCATGTTATAACAATAACCTGGGGGAGTAGATTCATTTAAACTAATATATTCATTGTTTAATCCTGGTTTCAGTCAAACAGAGTGCATCCAACTATGATCTGTAATAATTTAATTTACATTTAGTGCTTTGGTAGAAAGAGTTAATGTTTAGTAGCCCTACCTTTATATTATTTTAATCTTAATATTTTGATTTTCCAAGTATGACCTTAATAAAAAAATTCTGAATGATTTAGTGAGAGTTGTGTGTTGGGTAGTTCAGAGAACAGACACAGTCTCTATATGATATCTAGGTTATACAGTCTATATGTTTTGTAATTTATGTGACCTATGTGACATCTCAAGACAGTGTCTGACATAGTTTTTGCAAGTTCACACACCTCTATCTCTAGTGATCTAGCAAAGCCAGACATCATTAGTACCGACATGAAATACAATTTTAGAAAATATACGTTTAGACAGCACTTGTAAATTTGATCTGATGTCAGATGCCCGAGCCCCCGGAATGCATTTAACAATGTTGGCTGGAGTCTCTATTTCCACATTCCTTACAATAGATTCACCAATTTTTTAAGTCTCTGTCAACATGATTCTCAGTGGTGCAGCACTGAGATATGAGAATCGATTGGAAACCCTAACAGGAATAGGAGAGTGGTGTCGCTTTGCTGAGAGGGTATAAATCTGACCGAAATTCTTAGCACTGCCCCCAGTGGCTGAAGTGTTTTTGCACATAAAGGCACACGTGAGCTCCAGTTTCTGGGTGAAATGTCCACAGAGAGGCGCCAAAAGCGAATTGTAAATCAAGTTTTTTTTTTATCTGTAAAGGATGTAATACATTGAAGAGGAATGTGTATTTTATTAGCTCTGCCATGGTGATAGCACTTGTAAGTAACTCGGCATAATGGGTACTGGAACATTTGGTGACAACATTCCAATTTCCTGTGTGATCATGTTGGCGGTGTGAAAAATTTTACTAAACTCACTAGCCAGACAGTCCAAATAAATTTATTTTGAAAAGTGACATCCACTGTCATTAAGTGATGTGCCAACAAACGTAATCATGAAAATTAAAAGACATGAAGCTTGTGCTTGAATAATAAATGAAAATAAAACCCAAAACAAGGATAATACTAAAATGAACACATGGAGGCAAACTAGTGCTAAAATGAAATGCAATAGAATTTGTTTTTATGTATTTAGTGATTTAATGATTTTATAGTTTGATGTATAGTTTTTATAGTTAATAGTTTTGGTTTCATTATGTATTTAATTGTTTAATTTTGAATAATTTGGCCCTCAGTAATGATGAACTGCTAATACTGTTGGATATTTTATAGGAAAAAATTCTTTAATTCTGTGTCCTTATTTTAATGAGGGATTGATAAATGCTACAGGTATTACTATTAGATATCTGTGTGATTTCCTGCCTGTGTTGCACTAAGCCTCTGTGTGTGTGTGTGTGTGTGTGTGTGTGTGTGTGTGTGTGTGTGTGTGTGTGTGTGTGTGTGTGTGTGTGTGTGTGTGTGTGTGTGTGAGTGTGTGTGTGTGTGTAGGCTGGGGTGTTGGGCTGCAGTCTTTTATAGTGGGGCAGGCGCTGTTCTACTAATCCCCTGTTTTCACACAGAGCTGTTTCCTGTTGGGAACACGGGCCTTTGTGAGACACACACAAACTAGAGGACACAATTTTCTTTTCTAGACAATCTTCACTGAAATGCCAAGGCCGTGGTGTCTGCCTTACAAAAGCCTGCATGAAAACAACTTTGTCAGGAAATAATACTCAACACAGTAATTTAATACATCTCCCTATTGCTTTATTCTGGGGAGTCTATTATTCTATAAAGGCACAAGAACACTTTTTGTTGGCAACGTGAAAAAAAAAGAAATGTCGATTGTGGTTTATGAAGGCAGAAGAAATTATTAATTCTTGGAAGGGACCAGTGTGAACAAAGCATCCCAACTTCGATCATCCAGTGTTGCAGACATCTCATCAGTCAGTTTTATTTGTGGATTGGGTTTTCTTACTGACCTTTGACCTGATTCTCCTGTAGTTGTGCAAGCTGGTACAACTCTCCGGCTGAAGTCATTTGAGATATTGCCCATCATTTGCATGTTCATTTGTAATCTTTCTAGATTATACCATCCATTTATTATTGCAAATGGTCTATATAATGTAAACAGTGTGGTCATGACTGTGAAATGTGTTATGCACTTAAGAAATTTCGTCCAGGCGAGTAATACTCAAGCGATATTTCATCTCACACCCCACAGCTTTTTACGAAGTAACCAGAGATAATGAGTGTTGCATGTAAAAGCTACATTTTTGAGTAAGTTGTTCTCATTTGGAGTTCTGCTGACAGGCACTATGTGGTATGAGTGTCTTGCATAGTTTTCAGACAAACATAGGAATATCCTGTTACTTTAAGACTTTCCATTCCTGAATTAGAACAACTTTTGACAACCCATTGCCCTATTTGTTTTTATAAAAAATTATAAGAGAGAATTTTGCAAATAAATCACAATGTGAGAATGAGGGCTGTATAGAGAACTATTATTTAAACTATTATTGTGCTTCTTGAGTAAAGAACTATGTGGCAGGGCGGAGGGCGGGGCCGGGTCGTGATCCTACACACCCGGTCCCGTAAACGATCTCTCTCTCCCGCACGATCCCCTGCAGTCGACCTTTATCCTGGAGGCATAATTAGCCTAATACGGGACCGGGTGTGTAGGATCACGACCCGCCCTCCGCCCTCCGCCTGCCACAAACTACTACTTTTACCCTCTTGACCGAGTCTTTTAATTGAATAGACTACATTAACCTTAAAATAGTTAATGTCAGACTTAAGTGGGTAAATGGTTTGATGCTTGTTTTATTGTATCCAAGTTATTCAAAAATACACATAAAAATTCAAATTCATACAAAAAAATACTTGAAAACACATCTACTATGATGAGAATGTTTTCAATTTCTGAGTTCAAAGTCATTTTTATATTTTGGGGGTTACAGGAAAAAGTGGTAATCATCCAGAGACGATTTGGAATAATTATTACATTAAAACTACAATAAGCGGTGAAACTGGTATTGGTTTAAATATTATTCATATGAAATGTTTTGTCTACCAAATCAAAGTCAGGTGGTGTAACCAACATGCTAATATGCCATTTTGTTGTCATGTGACAAAAACATAAAACAAAACAGAGAGGACCCCTTCAGACCCTCATGACTTTTAACATATTTATGAAAAGGCACATTTTGTTCAGGTCAATGAAATGAAAACTTGATATTTGTACCTCAAATATGTATTTACCTTGAAAAATATGTTTGAAATCTTTTTTGAAACATGTATTAAAGGTGCAGGGAAAGTATTTTAATATTTTTTTTCTTAATGGTTACACTGCTTTACATTTGGAAAGTCATGAAATAATTTTTTTTGTAGAAAATGCTATAAATACTTTTTAAAAAATTATGAAACCAAATTATAGATTGGATAATCTATAATTTGCTGTCTAGATATAACATATCAAGATAAATCTTGATGTGTTTTGTAGACTAGTTTTTTAAAAAGAGACACATTTTTATCACTTTGTACAACCTTATTTGCTAATAACCCAAGCAATAAATGCATTGATATATTTAGTGTGAGTTTAAGTTAAAATATTTGTAAATGGAAATATCCTGAAATTTTCTTTTTCAGTACATGCTAAAAATATTTTATCCTTTTTGTGTTGTTTTTAACAGAGTGAATCAGTGAAGTATTTCCTGGACAACTTGGATCGGATTGGCCAACTGGTGAGTAATTGTAACTCTATTATAAATCTTCATAAAATATGCATAAAGAATGAAAAATTTTAACATAATATTCTGTTAAATAAATAAGCTTAAATTATTATTTAGATGATTAGAAAAAGTATATACAGTTGAAGTCAGAAATTTACAAACACCTTAGCCAAATACATTTCAGCTCAGTTTTTTACATTTAATCGTGTCTTAGGTCACTATTATATTTGTGAAAATAAAGAATGTGAAATGCCAGAATAATTTTAGAGAGAATTATTTATTTCAGCTTTTATTTCTTTCATCACATTCCCAGTGGGTCAGATGTTTACATCCACTTTGTTAGTATTTGGTAGCATTGCTTTTTGAATTGTTTAACTTGGGTCAAACTTTTTGGGTAGCCTTCTTTTTTTAAACTTTAAACGTTTATTCTCACAATAAGTTGCTGGAATTTTGGCCCATTCCTCCAGACAGAACTGGTGTAACTGAGTCAGGTTTGTAGGCCTCCTTGCTCGCACATGCTTTTTCAGTTCTGTCGGATTGAGGTCAAGGCTTTGTGAGGGCCACTCCAGTACCTTGACTTTGTTGTCCTTTTTGCCACAACTTTGGAGGTAAATGCTTCTGTGACTTAAGGACAACAAAGTCAAGGTATTGGAGTGGCAATCACAAAGCCCTGACCTCAATCCAATAGAAAATTTGTGGGCAGAATTCCAGCAACTTATTGTGAGAAGCTAGTGGAAGGCAACCCAAAACGTTTGACCCAAGTTAAACAATTTAAAGGCTATGCTACCAAATACTAACAAAATGTATGTAAACTTCTGACCCACTGTAATGTGATGAAAGAAAGAAAAGCTGAAATAAATCATTCTCTCTACTATTATTCTGACATTTCACATTCTTAAAATAAAGTAGTGATCTTAACTGACCTAAGACAGTCAATGTTTTCTATGATTAAATGTCAGGAGTTTAAATTTATTTGGCTAAGGTGTATGTAAAGTTCTGACTTCAACTGTAGATAATGAGTCATATATCTATATACACAAACACACACACACACTAGTGTTGTCACGTTACCAAAATTTCAGTAGTCGGTACCAATACCATTGAAATTTCACGGTACTCGATACCATTTTTGGTACCAAAGCAAAAACAGGTTACTAAACAACACTCCTTTATTAACAAAGTTAACAAAAAATTAACAGCAGAACTAAGAACAGAAATATGCCATTGAACAACACTTTAATTAAAATATATTATTTTTGAATTGTAACAAAACTGTACAATGTATGCTTCAAGTATTTTTGAACACTTATATAAGATTTGCTTCAACTTTTGCAACTTTTACTTTAAGTTTTTACCAAGTACTAAAAAAAACTAAATAAACAATCATACAAAAGAATGAATAAAGGCCGACTGCAGGGTGTCGTGCGGGAGAGCGAGATCGTTAGCGGATGTGTATTTCTGCTAACAGACTGTCAAAAAGATTGTCATGGAATGCTGAAGAGACCGCACAGATTTGACCTATGACTACATAGATTTCACAAATATCCGAATGATTAAGGTTGCAAAATGTGTAGTATTTATGTTTTAGGTTGCACAAATAGTCCTGTTTATATTTACTGTTCAGATACATTTTAAAATTCAATGTATGAAGATCTAAAACCTGTTTGATTTTTGTCAGCGATTCGTATGGAAAACAAATCTCAGTTTTTAACCTGTTCTCTTGCAGAATTATGTACCAAGCCGACAGGACATCCTCCTTGCCAGGAAGGCCACCAAGGGAATTGTGGAACATGATTTTGTCATTAAGAAGATACCTTTCAAGATGGTAGATGTGGGCGGCCAGCGCTCTCAGAGACAGAAGTGGTTTCAGTGCTTCGATGGCATCACCTCCATCCTCTTTATGGTGTCTTCCAGCGAATATGACCAAGTGCTAATGGAAGACCGCCGCACCAACCGACTGGTTGAGTCCATGAACATCTTTGAGACCATAGTAAACAACAAGCTGTTTTCCAACGTCTCCATAATCCTCTTCCTCAACAAGATGGACCTTCTGGTGGAGAAGGTACACAAAGTCAGCATCTCCAAGCACTTTTCTGATTTCCGGGGAGACCCTCACCGACTAGAGGACGTGCAGGCCTATCTTGTGCAATGTTTCAACCGCAAACGTCGCAACCGCAGCAAGCCTCTTTTCCACCACTTTACCACTGCCATTGACACTGAGAACATTCGCTTTGTCTTTCATGCGGTCAAAGACACAATTCTTCAGGAGAACCTTAAGGACATTATGTTGCAGTGAGGACCAAATGACTGTTTCATCTGTTTTCATCGTTGTTGGAAACAATTTTCTGAATGATTTGCCGTATCGTCCTGTAATGTGACAAAAAATACCTACTGGACTTCATTTTAGCCCTCATCATGCACACTTTTGTTTGAAAAAGTGAGTCATAAGAGTGCAGTGTCCAGTCCATTATTTCAAAGACATTGCATTCAGTGCTAAGAGAATTACATAAATTAGTGATTTTTTTCTTTTGTCACTCCTAATCGTTACTCATCTTAATGTTTTCCTGTGAAACAGGAAGTGTTGCTTGATGACAACTTGGACTATGGAAAAACCAGGAACTTTTGAGTGTATGAATGTAAATGCAAATGTTGTTTTTTAATCATAATCTCACCTTTTTCCAGCCTGATCTCATGAAAATAACATAACTGTTGTGACATTTTTGCAAAATGATACTACATGGTTTTTTGCACATATCACGGCAGTTCTTCTGTGAAATGTCCTGTAAGTGATGCTAAAAAAAAAAGATTTGAGACTTTAAGACTCCACCAAAACAGAAGAGGTTTAATGCTCTATCAAGTTCAAAATCAACAAAACCTACCTCCCTAAACTTCAAACCTAAAACTAACAAGTAGTGTCAAAAAAAACTCATTTGAGAAAAGAAACTGACTGGGTTTTTAAAGTTTATGCTCTATCGAGTTTTAAATTAACAAAACAAACCTCCTTACCCTAAACCAAACAATAGTGTCATAAATAGTGTCATAAAATGTTCAAATGTATGGCCTTACAAGTAAAAAAGTGTTAATATATCATAAGATTGCCATTGTGTGAGAAAAAGGGTGAAAATTATGTGTTGCATCACAAGTAATCTGCAGTTTGTGATTTGTTTGAAAGGCAATAAATAATTGTTGCAGCGCCTCTAGTGGTTATTTTACCAAGAAACTGCTGCGATACGTACAATGAGCCACATAAAGGTGTTTGCAAAAATGTAGGTATAGCAACATGATTCTATTAGACCAGGTTGCTTTTTCTCAAGGATAAACTCAAAACATGCACAGTAACTTCACACTGGCTCATCTTCCAGATAGCATCCTAAAAATAAATAGAAAAGGTGCAGTGAGCATCCTTCCTGTTTTTGGATTCTGAACTAAGAAGTTAGTTTCAAGTCACTTCCTTTTTGTTTACAGGTTATATTGATTTTGTCTAAGAGTATGCTTTATCTAAACTTTAAGTTTATAGATGACATGCAAAATTATTCTTAATAAATAAGCAGGGTTTTTTGTACATAAAGTGAATTGTTGCTTCTGTACATTTTAACTGTCTTACCTCTGCTTTTGGACTATGCATGTGTCTTTTCACATTAAGCTACAAGCTTTGATATATAGAGTAGTGTCAAATCACTGGTTTTTCACCTAACACCACTAACTTCAAATGAATAAATCATTAAAAGTGTTCAATAAATGTCATTTTTGCATAACACCTCTACTTTGTTTTTTGATGCTTCATATGATATAAAGATTCTGACGACTATACTAAGCCTCCCAACCTGTGTAGCTCATCACTTAAAATTGGACATTATAGAGAGACATAACCTGGAACTGGTGAATTATATAAGCGGATGTAAATATCCTAGTTTCTCCTTGGTTTTAACCATGAACATATTTTGGTCTCGGGATCTTTTTGAATGGCAGCAGTGAACAGCTGTGTACTTTTGTTTTTAGCTGATGTGAAATCCCAGTTTCAAATCCCGGACGAGCCCCCACATCCATGCTGCGTTTTTCAAACGAATAAGTGAATTTCCAGTAATGTCTGCCAAGGCTGAGTGTTTCTTGTGGTTGGTGGCACGATTTGGGTCATTTTCCAGATATCTGGTTTTATCATCTTAGGAAGTTACTCACACACTTCTACGAAAGTGAATGGTTTTAGGTTCATCACAGGTATCAGCTTGTCAGAATGTTTTTTTGTCATCGTTTTGATTCAAGGGAAAGCTTGCGATATGTCCTCATATGTGTCATCAAATAGTTTGGGGTTTTAATGAGTGCATCTTTTCTTGCATTCTTTTTTGTGTACTGAAATGGATATCAAATGTCTTTCATTTCTTTTGTAATAATGGATTGTAAATTTTAAACCTAGATATTCCCAAGAAGAAATCAGCATATAACAATGTTTTTCTACCCCATGGGGTATTTTTGTAAATTCTCTTCTTCCTCATAATCACTAATGGCACATGTTGCTTTACTGAAAGTTGGCAGGAAGGGTTTTTGATCTGAGATATCTGACACGCCCTGAACCATTGTCCCTGACAGCTGGAAAATCTCTGGCTCTTATGTAGAAAAAGATGCAGATTGAATTCTTGATTTCAAGCCTGTGTTGATGCTTGTGTCACTCTTTAAGACTATAAATTAATTGAGAGAGTTTGGAAGTTACTGTAAATAGTGGAGAAACACAAGCCCAATGTATAAATACAAAGAGTTTTAAAAGGAATGTTCTGTGTTCAATACAACTTATGCTCAATCAACAGTATTTGTGGCATAATGTTGATTATCAGAAAAAAATATTTTGACTCGTTCCTCGTTTAGTAAAGAAAAAATACACTTATGTTGGAAGTGAAGGGGGGCATAAACATTCAAATACACACGGTTTCAAAAGTATAGCCACAAGATGTAAACATTATATACTATTATATATAAAATTGCTTACTAACCTTATCAGGGTAAAGATAATCCAATATTTAAACTTTGTTGCCATGAAACGCCAGTAAATCATGTTAACTTGTATAATGTTTGTCTTGTGGCTATATTTTTTTTAAAACAGTGTGCATTTTCACATTTATTCACTTATTATAACCATGTTTTTATTACCATTGTTTTTTAATATATAATAAACGAGTCACAGAACATTCCTTTAATATTCTTTATATTTATACATTGGGCTTGTGTTTCTCCACTATTTACAGTAACTTCCAAACTCTCAATTAATTTAGTCTTCAATAATTTTTATGGTAATCAATATTACTTATATGCTGTCGATTTAGCTTAACTTGCATTAAATGTATAGAACAATCAAGCATATGGAGTGTAATTAATTTGATATAAATTAAACTGAGAATAATAATTTGAGAACCAAATTACAATTTAAATAATGCTATTTCAATCTACTGACAGTGAGTTAAATACGTTATATTTGCTGTTCTGCTGTTTTGTCACTCTTAGTGTCACATGACTGTCACTGTTAATAAGATGTCCATTTTTTACAGTATTTTACTGTAATTTAGTTTTTATTTTCATGTTACTTTGCTAATGTTTTACATTTCCAGTGATTGTAAAAAAGTGTGAAATTCCAGATTAACTGCATTATGTGTGTTTTGTATATAAGAATTGTATAAATATAATAAAAATGTTAATGTTGCGTTATATTTTGAAGTTGTTCTACTAGTGTACTACAATAACAATAGGTGTAACGCCATATTCTTCTGCAAGCTACTGTGAATTATTGTATATACCAATAGCACTTTTTGAAATATATCAGGATATTATTTCAGATTATTTATTTATGTTTACACACATTTTGTGTTAGTTCCTTATTTGTGAGAAAGTAGTAGTTTAAATCTGCTGCTGTTTTTCCCAAATGAAGAACTCTATTTTCCCCACACTATGCATTTCCTGGACATGGCTTTGGGAGCAAGTTGAAACAGAGGAAAATAAACAGATGTTATACAACAGTTAAGTGGCGGAGGAAGTGTTACCCCCAACTGGGCCCTGTGTTCCGTAAGCACCATTTTAACTTAAGGCATAGATGCATCTTTTTTCAAACTCAACCCCTCTTTGTAGTTAGCTATTTTAGGGTTTATTGTCATGTAATAGTTGCTTTGCTGACAGCCTTGCATTTCCTGTGAGGGGTCTAATGAGGTTCTATTATGGTAAGACATATCTAAAGAAATATTCTCATGTAAACCTTGACAAATCCCATACGCAAGGGAGGAGATAATGTCTAAGCATGCAATGCGTCTTTCTCTGGGACAATCAAGACTCATGACTTTTGTTAAACTTACATTTCCTCAAGGCTGTATTATATAAATGTGGGCAGCAGTATTTGCCAGATTATTTAACTGAAAACCAGGGGCGGATTTAGGCATGGGCAACATGGGCAGGTGACCAGGCTGGCATCCTGCGGCACGAGGTGGCGCCCTCCAACTCACATGTCCTTGGCGAGCCTAAGACTAAAGGAGTTATTTGTATAAATGATTGCCATTATAAAGAAAAGTATACACCTGTGCTAGCAAGCGAATGGTTCTGCACAGATTCAAGTATAATATTGTATTTCACTACACACACGTGCGTGTGTGTGTGATTACAAAACTATACATAAACCATATCAATAAAATAACTTGCCTGTTGACTAAGGAAAAAAGCCATCTCTAAGTTGCTTATAGATCTCGGAGTTGTCCCCATCTCTTAAAAGCCAAGCCGATGTTGATTCAGGTTTATTACGGACTCAGTGTTTATACAAATGGTGATTCCCCGGAGGTTTGCCGTTTTTAACAAATATGGATTTTTGTTGCACTCTTTCATTCATAATATTTTGTTATTTTTTAACCAAAAAATTAACCAATAATCAAAACAAGCAAGTACATCCCACCCAATATTTATACAATGATCAATGAAAACATGAGCCAAATCTATGCCATTGGGAGCTTTACTTAAAGTTATCTAATTTTGGCAGCCAACACATTACTAGAATGACACCAATGTTCAGTTGTGCAGATGGCAAGAGTTTGTTCAGGTTCAGACAGAACAAATCATGTGACTAGTATGAAATCTCACAAAGTGAAGCAAAACCAATGTCAACTTAAAACTTCTTGCAACAAGAGCACCTCCTATTGGTGAAAAACAAGTGTGTTTATTTTCTTAAGCGACCCCTCCTTATACAGTAAATCCTTACAAACTAAATCCCTCAAGAATTCCTTAGAGAGTCAATTTAAAAACAACAATATAAAAATAAAATCAACTGAAAATTAAATGATGCCTATATTCCTTAACTTTGAACACTATTTTGGGGGGCTTTGTTGATAATTTTGTTGTATAAATACAGTAGCGCCCTTTATCATAACAAGTTCAGTTTATTTGCCAACTAGTTCTTTGCTTAGATTTGATTTATGTGGTGAATTTAGCAAAGATTAGTTTAATTGTTTTGTTTGCAGAAATATGGCCATTCTTGAAATACTTTCTAATACTGTAAATTTGGAGCTCAATAGTCTGAACTAATGGAAAAACATGATGGCCAAGTAATTAATGCATACGGCATTTCTATTGATTCTACTGTCTAAAACGTATTATCAACCATAAGGCACCTAATTCTCCATATACCATAAAATCAGCAGAACAGACTTGAACTATTCTTAAACAGAGCACACATAATTAAAAGAAAACCTAATCTCCAAAAGAGTAACTTAAATTAAAATAAAAAAAAAACAAAAACAAAAAAAAAACATTGTATTTTCACATACAACTACATAATTAAAACAAAACGGAACTCAATGCAGAATAATAACAACCAATTACTTAAAAATGACAACTAATAATATTCCCAAACAGTCCCCAAACCTAGGATAATCAACAACAGCAGGAGTTAATAATATTGAATTTGTGACTGCATTTTCTTGAACTATGCTTTTATTTAAAGAGGGAGCAATAGATGTTGTACTATTGGCATTTTAGTAGTATACAGTTGAAGTATACAGAAGAAACACATTGTTAACTTTGATTTAATATCAGCAAACTGTATTTTTGGCAAGTCGTTAGGACATCTACTTTGAGTAGTTTTTCCAACAACTGTTTACAGACAGATTGTTTCACTTTTAATGGACTATATCACAAACTCAGTGCCTCTTTGCTTGACATCATGGGAAAATCAAAAGAAATCAGCCAAGACCTCAAATATAATTATGGACCTCCACAAGTCTGGTTCATCATTGGGAGCAATTTCCAAACACCTGAAGGTACCACATTCATCTGTACAAACAATAGAACTCAAGTATAAACACCACGTGACCACACAGCCATCATACCTCTCAGGAAGGTGACACATTCTGTCTCCTAGAGATGAACATAGTTTGGTGCGAAAAGTGCAAATCAATCCCAGAACAACAGCAAAGTACCGTGTGAAGTTGCTGGAGGAAACAGGTAGACAAGTATCTATATCCACAGTAAACAAGTCCTATATCGACATAATCTGAAAGGCTGCGCAGCAAGGAAGAAGCCACTGCTCCAAAACTGCCATAACAAAGCTAGACTACAATTTGCAAGTGCATATGGGGACAAAGATCTTACTTTTTGGAGAAATGTCCTCTGGTCTGATGAAACAAAAAATAAACTGTTTGGCCATGATGACCATCATTATGTTTGGAGGAAAAAGGGTGAGGCTTCACTTTATTAAGTAATATCGATTAAATGAGTTAGTTTCCACATTACATGATATTAAAGCTTGTTTAACAATCGACTACTGCAGAAACAGGTGTATAAAATATAAAACATAGTTCATTATAATCTCTTTTGATAATTGTACACCTGAAGCACAAGTGCTAGCGCTGCAGAATTGTTTTGCCAATTGGGTTGATAGGAGACATCTCTAAAAATAGAGAAACCCCTGCTAAGTTAACGGGAGCATTGCAGTTTTGTTTCCTTAAATGTCATCTTCTGAATATCGGTGAATGAATGCATTTATGGTCAGAGATATCAAGTAGGAATATTCCACATCCAACTTGAATGGAAAGCAGCATAACCGTGTACACTGACAAAATAAAATCTATTGCAAGCAACATTTAAATCGCAAATATTATTATATATATTTTTACCAGGTATTTTGACCTCCTTGGAAGATTCATATGAAAAATTATGATTTTCAAATGTCTGTTTGCAAGACGTTCATTTCACAAAACAGTCATGCTGCAGTTAAAATTAGACTTGCTTGAGCATTAAGTGTTGTTTCAAGTTTTGGCTTTCGTGCATGGACATGTTTTTAAAATGTCAATTGGTATTACTAGTTGACTGCCATGTAATGTATGATGGCCAAATGCATAGGGTGTCTTATTCATTGTGAAACTGTGTTTTCTTAATGGTATGAATCACACTGAAGGCCTAGACTTTAAATGCATGCCCCACCACTGACTCTGATAGAAAATGTGTGGGCAGAAATGAAAAAGCGTGTGAGGGCAAGGAGGCCTACAAACTCCATTACAGCAGTTCTGTCTGGAGGAATGGGCCAAAATTGCAGCAACTTGTTGTGAGAAGCTTGTGGAAGACTACCCAAAAACATTTGACTCAAGTTAAACCATTTAAAGGCAATGCTACCAAATACTAATAAAGTGTATGTAAACTTCTGACCCACTGTAATGTGATGAAAGAAAGAAAAGCTGAAATAAATAATTCTCTCTACTATTATTCTGGCATTTCACATTCTTAAAATAAAGTAGTGATCTTAACTGACCTAAGACAGGGGATGTTTTCTATGATTAAATGTCAGGAATTCTGAAAAACAGAGTTTAAATGTATTTAGCTATGGTGTGTGTAAACTTCTCACTTCAACTGTAATTCAATTAATCCTCTATTTATCATATTTAGTCCAATCTAAAACTATTTTTTAATGATTGTGTTCAGTTGTGAAGTTATAGATTGATCCGTCCTCATCACAAAAATGTACTGATGAAGCCTTTAGGAAACTTTTGCACAGGTATAACTTTACTCCTATACACACACTTTTGGAACATAATGCTGGTTATATGTAAATGCATAATGAATTGGATGATACAAATATTTTGGTCCAAAGTTTGTTTATTGGATGGAGTAGAATAATTTCCTTTATACTCCACTGTCCATAATACATAAATGCAATAAAAAAATAAAAAAAAAACCCATTTATTTTAATTGTGGTCGTTATTAAGCTGAGAAAGTTTAAAACAAAGAACAGAGAGAACAACCCTTTGTCCAGAGTGATTTATAATTGTATACTTTTGCTTTGAAACAAGTGAAAATGTAGTTAGTGTATATAGATTTAATTAAAAGTTTAGCTACATAGGCTAATATTCAATTTAATTTCACCGAATTAAAATAATAGGCTTGTTAAAAAGAATGAAGACTATTTTAGTATTGTGGGCCTATTAAATCCAATTTGTAATAACGGAAATATTTTTTAATTCTTGCACTATAGTGTCAGTCCCTCATGTCTCCAGAGCTGCATATGAATCATTTGACAATAAGAGCTAAATAACTGGATTTCTATTCACAACAGTCCTTTGTTCCTTGGAGGCAACTTGGAAGCAGGAGGATCAGAAAACTGGACGATAACCGGAGGAACCAACACATTAACACAGAAGAGGAGAACAACAATTAAGTAAATATCGACAAAATACAACACCAGGTAAGTACTGGCAAGTTAGTCAATACTAGGGAGTCCAACATTTCTGAGCAAACCTTGACTAAAACAGAAAAAGAGAGAGTGTGAAAGCTGGGAATAAATGCAGTCCTTGATTATTCGCTAATGATGTGCAGGAGCGTGTGATCAAAACTTCGGGGAGAATGAGCTGTGTGGACAGTGAAGGAGAGAGAGCAGAATGAGGAGTGAGAGAGGGAGGCCGGTGGATCCGTGACAGTTATTTCATGAAACTGTGGCCTTTAACTGAAGTTGTAGCCTACCAGTTAAAGGCCCACATTATTTTACATCCTGCACTGTAAAAAAACATAGGCCTACGTAAAATGTACTCTAAAATACCGGCAGCTGTAGCAGAAATGTACTGTAAACAAATGTGGTGACCATGTTTCAAGTTTTGTGGTAGCCTATGTAATGTTTATGTATATTACAGT
This sequence comes from Xyrauchen texanus, assembly GCF_025860055.1. NCBI lineage: Eukaryota > Metazoa > Chordata > Actinopteri > Cypriniformes > Catostomidae > Xyrauchen > Xyrauchen texanus. The sequence continues at coordinate 18,787,353 of NC_068287.1, read as the reverse complement.
TCACTACCGTTTATATTACTAAATTATATAAACTTGTCCTTCTGAAACTATAAAAGTCTGCTTTTCACTTTAAAATGTATTGTTAATAATCACTGTAGTAACTACAAAAGGCAACATGATGACTTAAAGTTCCAGGAGCATTAAATAATACTTGTATAAAGACAGTGGACAGTGTTATTCCATTAGGGTTACATGTGTTATACTAAAAGAATGCAATAAACAGGGTTTGAAATTAACTTTTTGGTTCACCGGCAGGGTTACTTATAGTTTCCAAGGTCGCTAGCCGCTCAACATTTTCCCTAGCCAAAATCCCTGCCTCACAAGAAGTGATAAAGATAACTGTACTGTAACTGCATTTGCATTTGTTTGGACATTTTATTTGAATGAGAATGATATTAGTTTAGCAAGATACAAGCCTAATTATTGAAGTCACCATATCTGAAGGCAAACATGGACAGTTGGAATAAGAGTAGTAGTTCTAATAAAAATGAACTCTAATAGATTTAATATGAATCTATAAGTTACAGTTAGTGCTACTGCAGTAAAAAGAAGAAAACAAATCAGTAAGGATGATGTATATTTTAAAAACTGATCATGTGATTTGTTTGTTTTTAGCTTGACCTCCTTGTGATGTTTATAAAGAAGGGGCTGTCTAGCAGTTTGGGAGGTTTGACTTCCTCCATAAAGAGCTTTTTACTAGAATGTTCTCATTGTTGGGAGGGTTACTTTTGACATGTATTCCACTACAGATTAAAGAATACATGCTGTAAAATGTCATTTGTAATGTATTCAGTTAGATTACTCAAGGTCAGTAATGTAATGTTTTCTAAATACTTTGAATTACTTCTTCAGCACTTGTAGATTTTTTCACTTGTTTTGACTATAAAAACTCTGTCAGTACAGTAAGACAAAAAACACATGTCAAAAATACATTCTCTGAAAAAACGAAATATATTATGCGGTGTTGTTTCTAAAACAAGTTAAATCAAACTGATCTTGTTTTAAAGATTTTTAGATATTTTTTTACAGGAAAACAATACAAAAATTATCATCAATAATATGATTTTTGCCCTAATATCAAAAGTCTTGCTAGAAAAAAGAAATTATGATCCAACGTGAATTTTCTTGATAAAAAAATATAATCATGCCTGGTTACATGTGCATGTAACTGGGGTTCGTGTGATATGAGTGCAAAGTGATAATCTGTGTTCCACAACTGCTTTCAGGTCCTTAAATATCCTATAACGTGCAAGTAAGGGCAGCCGGTGGACTTTCTGGTGCCCTCCTAGGGTAAGATGGTGCCCCCCTAGGGTAAGATGGTGCCCCCCTAGGGAGTTGGTGCCCTACGCAGACTGCGTATTCTGCTTATAGGGAGTGGGGGTACTGTATGAATGTAACACATCGTAAGAAAGTGTTTCACTGCCGTTCAAATGCACTTTGGATCACATCATTTATATGTATAAATGTTTTCCCTCTGAAAGGACTAAATATTAAATGAAACAAGTGGCAATAAAATGCAGTAATCTCTTCAGTAATCAAAATACTTTTTGAATGTAACTGTATTCTAATTACCAATTATTTAAATTGTAACTGTAGTGGAATACAGTTACTTATATTTTGTATTTTAAATACGTATTACCGTTACATATATTACATTACTCCCCAACACAGAATGTTCTCTGAAGGATTCAAATGGGTCACATATGTTCTATGGTCTCCACTGTCCACCGCGGTATCGAGTGCAGCCTGACTGAATCACACAACTTTCATTTTGTGCTGTCCCAGAGCTCTGCCGGTCATATCTCTGAAACATGATGTGCACTGTGTCGGTTCATGTGAAAGCACGCTTCAGAGGCATGAATACCATTAAATTTACTTCAGCAGTGGCTCCAAGTAGGCCGACATTCAAAGAATTTTCAAAGCAGGAAAAACCTTGAAAATTTCACCCGCCAAAGTGGCTAGTTTTCTACTCCCATTTGGTGGGTTGGCAGGTGTTAATTTCAAACCCTGCCAATAAACATTAACTAAACAACACAGAACACCCAATGTACATAACTGATAAAAATAAGAAGAAACACAACTATTCCTATAAAATATAAAAAAATTTGATGGGTCATGCAAGGACTTTTGGGAATGCCTGGTTATTTTTTTTCACCATCATTTTAACAGTTTACTCTAAAAAGTACATGTATTCTCTTGTTAAACATAATATACATTTTTAATTATTCATTATATGGTTAAATAATACTTATTTAACATCTAAAAAAAAACATTTATTGTCTTATTAAATATATTATAATGTTTTACTGAATAGGTTTAAGGTAGCTACCCATTAACCAATTATTAAAGGTAACTCTGGTATTTGTGTCATATTGGACTTACACTGACACCTAGCGACTTGGATGCAGCATCATTTAAAATCAATAGATTTCAGTTTCAGATGCTATTGTGGACATTTAGTATTCACAGTCAGCCATGATTATTTTAATCAATGAGTGAAAGTGTCAAATAGTCATGTGACTCTAACATGGCAGCCCCCATGTGCAGACCGTCTCCATGTAGAATAAAATAGCTTTTTTAAGGTTACTGCTATCACTGGAGTCTTCATTTTAATGTGAGTTCTCCTGATTTCCTATATATTGCAAAATTACAATTAATTTATTTAGGAGTTATACTTTTTTAATGAGGAAAACATTACTTGGTTCACCTTTAACTTTTTTACTGTAGCATTTTACATTCTTTTATCATTAAAATAATGGAAATCTTTTCAGCCCATTTCACACACACGAATTTTTAGCTAATTTAGAATGACTGGTATATATGACTTATAAAATCTTCAAAATGTCCCTTTATTGATGAAACGAAAAGATACGTATTAAAGAAGGTTAGGGTGGAATTGTAGTGGAAAGCTCATCCTGTCACATGAACAGGAAGTTGAGCGCGATAAGCCGAGGGAAAGACCAATCTTACCATAAAGGGGTGAAATATGTCATGTTGGTAGTAAAATAACACATTTGAGTAATTTTTTTTAATCAAGACTAAGATTTAAAAAATATGTTGTTATAAATTAAAAAGTAATTCTATTATATACACTGATACTAACAGTTGTGAAAGAGCGGTCATATCGTCCTCGACACACATGGTACGGCCCTTCTCTGCTCGTAGTGGTTGGCGCCGGCTGCCTTGCACATGGCCGAGTGAGTAAAATCTCTGGATTGCCGCAGTGACACTCTTTTACCAGCCCAGACTTACAGCAATCGATCTCTAAATGCGAGATACGGACAATATGGAGGCCGATCTGGAGTATGATGACGAAGAAGAGCCTTCGTTTAGTGATCCGGAGGATTTCGTTGATGACATCAGTGATAATGGTAAGAGAGGCCTGTCTTTAGCTCGAATGCTAACGTTAAATCAGCCACACTAAACACTAAAGATCATCATGTCCGCTCGGAACTAACACGAGCCCCTTTCAGATAAACTGAAATTCAGATTCAGCTTTTATGCTGGTTGTTTGTTCTATTACAGAGTTCACACTAGTAAAGTTTTACTGTTCCAGCATATGCGCAAATAGGACGAAAGCATTGTAACATCAACAGGGAAATTGAGGCGCGTGTCATCAGATTATTCTAGGTGCACAATGTATGGCTCTTGAATAAGCACCTTTTCAAAGTACATTGTGGTGATATCACACCTGCAGCATCTTAAGATGTGTCTGATGATATATGTCATTTATTGGATGGTTTGTCTTTATGCAGAGTTGCTTGAGGATGTTCTCCGGGATAAACCTCAGGAGGCTGACGGCATCGACTCGGTCGTTGTGGTTGATAACGTCCCTCAAGTTGGACCAGAACGACTAGAGAAACTGAAGAACGTCATCCAGAAGATCTTCTCAAAGTTTGGCAAAATCACCAATGAATTCTACCCAGAGGCAGATGGAAAAACCAAGGGGTAAACTACTTTGGCTGTATTGTTGAAACTAGGGATTTATCATATATATATATATATATATATATATATATATATATATATATATATATATATATATAAAATTTTGTCTAATAAGATTGGAAGTCCATTTCCACTACACACACTCAATTTTTCTGCTTTTGTAAGTAAAAATGTTGAGAAACAAAGTCCTAATTATGAAAAAAAAAAATAATAATTAAATTATGATATACTGAAGCTTAATTGAGATGCTGTGTCATGGTTATGAGTTACTAAATCATTATTATGGGAGACATTCATAATTATCAGATAAAGATTATGAGATACTAAATCAAAATTATTAGAGGAAAAGTTGGAATTACAGTGTTTCCCACATGATTTTGTGAGACTGTGGAGGGTGGACCTCGGGGGAAATTTTGTAAATTTGAAAGTTAAATGCATCATACTGGTGCACATTGAGAGCCAATTTAAGAGGCTAGACCTATGAAGAACTTAGTGCTCTAGTGAACAATGTTGTGCTCTAGTAGTAATTTAATCATTAACACATTGGTTGTATAGATTAGGGCTGCAACTAACGATTATTTTGATCTAACAATTAGAATGGTTATTCTGCGGTTATTGCAACAATTAATCATTTTGCCTGACATAAAAGTTTGTATTAAATGTGCTTACTAACAATAAAGAGGACAAAATCATCTTTTAAAAATACCTCTAAATGACATTCACTGAATTAAAGGAAAAAAATACTTTTAAGTTTAATTCAGTAAAGAAATTCACTGCAAAATGTCCCATTGTTACGAAGTGTTTTTGTCATGTTTTCCATTTAAATTGTCTAAAAATCCTTAAAAAAGAAACATTTACTTGAGAAGCAACATATCAATGTATCTTAAATAGTGTATTTTGCGTAGAAGTGTATTTTTTCACTTGGTTATTCTGCGAGTGCATTAAAGACAAAATATACATGTATTAAAAAATGAAATTTGTATGCTAAAGAAAATGTACATTGTTTTAAAGGAGTTTGATATTTATGAGAAAACAAGCCAAATCAAAATGTATATTGTTGCAGTGTATAATGGGGTGTAGACTAACTCTCTCACCTTTTTGTTCTCTTCAATCCATCTTTTACTCACAAAAAATCTCCCTCTTATTACTAAAGCTGTGTATTGCCAATTACCTTCATGATAAGAAATGCACAGTGACACATAGGCCTATATTCTGATTCAAGAAATCACGAGCCATCACGTTATAATCTAGTTGCAGCAAGTGCACGCTTGGGACGAGCGTCCTCACGACAGTGTGTATCAGCCGGGTTCAGTTTCAAATTCTCCCCCTTTGATTGTGACACTTCACGCAACTCATAGAAGAGGCGCTGACTGAATAGAGAAATGCCAGTTTGGGAGTTTGTAGTTATTTACATGATCTGCTTCTGTATTATGTAAACATTATTAAAGCAGTAACACATTCAATATAACTGCATTTAAGATGAAACACCGGGGTGTTGCTTTTTAAAGAGCTCCGGCTCCTTTTATTCCACAATGAGAGTGTGTATGTATTTACTTGGTATTTTTGTATAATTCCCTCATACTTTGCGATCTACAACACCTGAAGCTGTTTGGAAAGTTTAGAGTGCATTTGGACTGTGATCTGTGTAATTCTTCCTCTTCTCAGTCAGGCGCGAACTGCAGTGCTGCTCTCACGCATCATCATTAGAGTTTAATGCGATCTCATGTTACATTTACATTAAATGAGTTCAAATTACTTTTCGACAACAGAAATTAACGCATTAATGACCCTAGTATAGATATGAAAGGTGATGATTTCCAGAGGCTCTGGTAATTTTGATAATGTTAGATAATTAGCTAACGTTAGCTAGCTAGATAACATGTTGCATACGTTATACATGGTTTTTCATGACAAGCAGCCGAATATGTCAGTCGACATAAGCGAGGAGACTGACAGCTAACATTAGATTAACATTAATTATCAATGATAACTTCTACAGTAACATTACCTGTTTCCTATCGTACATTGCTAATGATATAAATGTATTGTGAGAAGTGTAAAAATATTTTCGGTTCATTATGAAACTGTGGCAGGACAAATTAGATGGGGATGCCACTGTCTAGGTAATTAATGGGAAACACTGAATTATGAGATCGTGAATCTTAATTTGAGATACAAAGTCATAATTTTGAAAAACTAAATAAATTGAGATGTCTCATCTAAACCTTTTGACTTACCTCAAAATGACAACTTGATCTTATCATTTTGACTCCTTAGTCAAAATTAAGAAAGTTCATATTTTTAAATATCTCAGATTTTTAACTCTCATTGTGTTTTTCTCAATATTGACTTTTTATCATAACTTCTATTTTTTTTATCTAAATTTTTATTTATAATTATGACTTATTATCTCAAAATTGTGAATTTTTATTCTTATATTTATGATTTAGGATGTCATATTTGTCACTTAGTATCTCATACTTGTGACTTCTCATAATTTTGACTTTCAATAATTACATTTTTAATCTCATAACTAACTTTTTATCTCAAAATTATGAAGTTGTATCTCATAATGTTCACTTACTAAAGCACGATTTGTTTTTCTATGTGGTGGAAATGGGCTTCTATAGATAACCAAAATGTTGGCCAGTGGGGTTGCAGCGGTATGAGATTTTCACGGTACGATTACACTCTGGGAAAATATCACTGTATATGGTATAACACAATTATTATAATTTTTTGGTTGAACAGATGCTTTATTATAATTGAAACTTGAAACCATTCAAACCAAAAGTCTTCCTTTTGAAAATAAATAGAAAAAATAAGAAAGCTAACAGAATTATAATAAATAGAATTATAAACATGATAAAAAATATCATGTAACTATAACATTTTATATAACTAGAGCATGTTAGTTTACATATTAGCATAGCATGTCAAATGAACTGCTAAATGAAAAATAACATTAGCTGTGTGAGCTTTTAAAGTAATGTCCTATGATTATTAATAATTAACATATACTGCTCCTGTCTGTACCTTTAACTCAGTGGCTCTCAACTGGTTTTGTTTCAGGACATAGATTTTACATGGGAAATCAAGTGGCGACCCACCATAGTAAAATGTAACCTTTATTTAAAGTATCCTGGGTCGCATTTCCTTTTTATGTTGCATAGTTTTGTTCATGGTTTTCAAGTACAAGCACATGCATCAAGTGACATTATTTTTGTTGTTGACATAAAAATAGGCTCCTCATTACCATGGTTAGGTCAGTGTAGCTAGTCTTATATAATGGCAATAATAATAACAAATTATAATATTTATAAAAAAAATAAGTACTAGCTGAAACGCAACTTGAAACTAACTACAACTGCCACTGTTGATATAAAATGAGGTCTAATAGATTGTACCTTTTAGATTATTTCATATGAAACTATATAGATGCAACCCTACTGGCCAGTATATTAGATCTTTAGTGTTTTGCCTGTTGTTTAAAGAACTGTTCACACTAGAGCTCCATTCTATATTTGTATATGCTGCAAGCAAAATCAGGCATCAAAATATTATAATATACAGTAGAAAAGATATAAATTTTCTGTTTGAATTGAAAAGTAAAAGTCTAGAAATTCTGTTTACTGATATGATCAACAATAAATTGTGCATCCTGAATGCATGGTTGTACTTGACTGTTAGTGTTTTAATAGTCAATAATGCTCTTCATCTTCACAGGTACATTTTTCTGGAGTATTCTGCCCCAAGCCATGCTCTTGAAGCAGTCAAGAATGCTGACGGCTACAAGCTGGACAAGCAGCATACTTTCCGTGTTAATCTGTTCACAGACTTTGACAAGTATGTTGTGCTTAATTGCAATAGCATTTGTGAATATAGAGAAACATGGACCGTTTCGTGGCCTTACTTTCTTGTCCTCTTTATAGGTACATGTCAATCTGTGATGAGTGGGAATCTCCTGAGAAGCAGCCCTTTAAAGATTTTGTGAGTATTTATTACCAACTACTGTTCTGGGTATGGACAATTAAGTAGTGAGAGCAGAGACCTTAAAGATCTTTATAGAACTATTTTCCAAATATTTGTAGCCTTTTTTAACTTGGCCCATATTTATTCAATCACAACATGAAAGATATGTCTTCAGTAATGGTTTTGTATATTTCTTTTACTTGCTTTATTTGAGGATGTTAAAATACTTATGTCTGACATTATAAAATGATATGCATCAATGACAGAATGTAATTGAATCCAGGGCTCAATGCTAAGTATTTTTTCTACTGGCCCAGTCAGGCCAGTGCTTCAGATTTTTACTTGCCCTGCCAAAATTTCACTGGCCCTAAAAGAAAAAACTAAATGGCTTTAAAAAAAAAAAAGTGTCAGAATCTAAATACATGTTATATCCTGTATATTATATTTTTAAGACATATTATTCCCCCAAAATTGTATCACGTTTATAATTTACAAGATACGATTTATGCCTTATGTAACCCCATATAAGCACTTAACAGTTATTTATTAATTAATTCATCACATTAACTTCAGCCGTCCTGCCATTTAAACATGCGCTTTTAAGCCACGAGTTCTGTGGAGCAAATGGGCCCTTTGTAATTTTTTCACAACCAGGATCAAATATTTAGTCTCGGAGTTAAAGTTTTTATTATAGGCTTAATTAAATAAACTTGAGAATCCCTGAAAGACTTGCTGCTAAATCGGTTGTGATGTGTAATATATACTAGGTAGACATTAGGCCTAATCTGTTAATTAAAAATATGGATATAAACATGAAGTTAGACAACCCAAACAAGACCAATACTGACTGATACACAAAACACAAAGAAAATACCAGTAACCAGAGAGATTTTGCTGCTTTTTATATCAAATAACATTATCATGTCAAACTAATGTTTGAAATATTACCTAATTAAATTTATATTTACGGTTTGGATATGAGCTCATTATTCTCAGCCACGTGTATAACCGGGGTTTAAATAGAGATGAATTGTGGAAAGAAACATAATAACCTTAAAGGCAATTTATTTAGATTTTAATTTACTGTGGGAACAATTCAAGTGCTTTGTCCCTTTAAGGGAGTGCTTGCATGTTAAACAGCAACTATGCTGCATGGAGAGAGATGCACAGACAGAGATATACAGTCCAGTAGACACAAACTTTTGATTTCTTGTGTTACTTTGAGTGGATTACTAATTTTAACAACATTTTAAAGTGAAGAAATGTGGGAATTTCATGCACTGTGAACATGGAATGTGTTGGGATATTTCAAATTAGTGTTGCACTGATCAGGCAATTTGAGGCAGATACCTATCTTTTAAAAAGTGCCCTTTGCCTCACCTTTGCAAGTAATATTGTGCAGTTATTATACGTTTATGCCCCACACAGTAAAATTACAGTTTTGAAAAAAACCTGTAGTTAACATGAAGTAATGATCTTAATACTTGTAGCTAATACCATGGTTACCACATGAAGGGCCCTATGATTTCTGCGACGTGGACAGCACAGATGGAATCACTGAATCCACTCTTAAAAATGGTATTTGCTATAAAACGCGTTGACACAGAATTTCAATGAGCAATCAAATTCAAATCGGGACATGTCCTAGTGTGATTGTTAAACCGCAAAAGGCTGCGATTTAATTAAACAACTGTATAATCTGCATGCGCTGCACTCTTTAAAATGAATGTGTGAAGCCGGTCTCTCATACACTGAAAACACTGCATTATGATCATCACAATCTTTGTTGTGTTGTAGATGACCGGGAGCAGAGCTTCAAAATAAAAGCTTGATTTAAATGGATGTGTGAAATTGTAAAAGACAAAAATAAAACAATGTATTAAAGCAATGTTTTATTTCCGTGAAGTTCTTTTATGCAGCACTTTATTTGACAAAACTATCTCCAGTGTTGTTTTGGATTATCCTGTAGCATTATTTAAAAGCACTTCATTTAATAAAAAATAAAGTAATGTTGAAGAATTTAATTTCAATAATTCTATTTTCATTTGATCCAAGTTTTAATTAATTTGATTAGACACCAATTTGATATTGAAATGAAATTAAACTGTCAAATAGTTCCGAAAAAAATAACCACAATATACGTCATGTCTGCTTGTGTGTTTTTGCTTAAAAATTACTTCCCTTGGACACATAAAAAGTCCTAGAGAATTGTACATTGAAAAGAGTGGAAACCGTAGTATTGCTTTTGTTAATAATTGATATTTGGTAATTGATAAGTGACGTTGTTGACTTAGGGAAATCTCCGTCACTGGATGGAGGATTCTGACTGTCGTGATCAGTACAGCGTAATCTACGACTCTGGTGAAAGAACGGGCATATTTGCTAATGATGTCAAGGAGCCCATTGAAGTGGAGGAGAGAGCAGTGAGTTTTCACCCACCTGTCCTTAAAAATATGATAACCATGTACTGTATAAAGTATAACCCCATGCATTTTGGATTAAGTCTTTGTGTGCGTATTTGTTGTAGCGCTGGACTGAGACTTATGTGCGCTGGTCTCCAAAAGGCACCTATCTGGCCACATTCCATCAGAGAGGCATTGCTCTATGGGGGGGTGAGAAGTTCAAGCAGATCCAGAGGTTCAGCCATCAAGGAGTTCAGCTCATTGATTTCTCTCCCTGTGAAAGGTATGTCATGTATTCATGTGTAGAAATGGGTCTATGACAGAGTGTGAGCTGTCCTGCTTATGGGTGACTTGAGTCCGGTCTGGGTGATATTCCCGTTTCTGTCCCCTCACGGTCACCCCTTGATTTGTGTCTATCAAAAAAAATGTGAGATTGCCAATAAAATAATGATAATAAAAGAAATGGATCCGTTTACAGAGCAACCATTTTTCTTTAGTTTTTTTTTATGGTTGATCACTTGAGAGCTTGGTGCCTAATGTCTGATTTACAGTGCATCCAGAAAGTATTCACAGCGCTTAATTTTTTCCATATTTTGTTATGTTAGCCTTATTCCAAAATTGATTCAATTCAGTATTTTCCTCAAAATTCTACAATATGTGATAATGTGAAAGAAGTTTGTTTAAAATCTTTGCAAATTTATTAAAAATAAAAAACGGGGGGGGGGGGGAAATTACATGTACGTAAGTATTCACAGCCTTTGCTCAATACGTTTTGAAGCACCTCTGGCACCAATTACAGCCTCAAGTTTTTTTTGAGTATGATGCTACAAGCTTGGCACACCTATTTTTGGGCAGTTTCTCCCATTCTTCTTTGGGAAGCAAAGGAGGACCTCTCAAGATCCATCAGGTTGGATGGGGAGCATCGGTGCACAGCCATTTTCAGAGATGTTCAATTGGGTTCAAGTCTGGGCTCTGGCTGGGCCACTCAAGGACATTCACAGAGTTGTCCCATAGCCACACCTTTGTTATCTTGGCTGTGTGCTTAGGATCGTTGTCCTGTTGGAAGATGAACCTTCGCCCCAGTCTGAGGTCCAGAGAGCTCTGGAGCAGGTTTTCATCAAGGATGTCTCTGTACATTGCTGCATTCATCTTTCCCTCCATCCTGACTAGTCTCCCAGTTCCTGCCACTGAAAAACATCCCCACAGCATGATGCTTCCTCCACCATGCTTTACTGTAGGGATGGTATTGGCCAGGTGATGAGCGGTGCCTGGTTTCCTCCAGACATGACACTTGACATTCAGGCCAAAGAGTTCAATCTTTGTTTCATCAGACCAGAGAATTTTGTTTTTCAGGTGCCTTTTGGCAAACTCCAGGCGGGCTGTCATGTGCCTTTTACTGAGGAGTGGCTTCTGTCTGGCCACTCTACCATACATTGATTGTGCTGCAGAGATGGTTGTTCTTCTGGAAGGTTCTTCATGCTGGACCTCTGTCAGAGTGACTATCGGGTTCTTGGTCACCTCCCTGACTAAGGCCCGATTGCTCAGTTCGGCCGGGCGGCCAGCTCTAGGAAGAGTCCTGGTAGTTCCAAACTTCCATTTACGGATGATGGAGGCCACTGTCCTCATTGGGACTTTCAATGCTACAGAACTTGTGCCTTGACACAATCCTGTATCGGAGGTCTACAGAAAATTGCCTTTCCAAATCATGTCCAATCAACTGAATGTACCACAGGTGGACTCCAATCAAGTTGTAGAAACATCTCAAGGATGATCAGTGCAGCTGAGCTTAATTTTGAGTGTCTTGGCAAAGTCTGTGAATACTTATGTACATGTGATTTTTTTTTTTTTTTTTAATACATTTGCAAAGATTTCAAACAAACTTCTTTCACGTTGTCATTATGGGGTATTGTTTGTAGAATTGAGGAAAATAATTAATTTAATCCATTTTGGAATAAGGCTGTAACATAACAAAATGTGGAAAAAAGTGAAGCGCTGTGAATACTTTCCGGATGCACTGTAATGCAGATATATGCATAATACAATCAAATAAGACATACAGAAAATTGCTGAAAAAAGAATGCAACAGAATTTGGACCTGATTCTTTGGGGAAGTGTACAGCCAAGCAGAAATGGTTGTTGACCGGTGTTTATTTCAAAATGATGAATAATTTGCGTATAACTAGTTCATATATTTCAGAGATCTTCTACAAAAGGATAAGGGATCAGTCATTTCATTATTTTACCTTAATTATCTTATTAAATAAACCTTGTAACTTTTCTTCACAGATATGTTGTCACATTCAGCCCTCTTATGGACACTAAAGATGACCCTCAGGCAATCATTATCTGGGATGTTCTCACAGGACACAAGAAAAGAGGCTTTCACTGTGAAAGTTCTGCTCACTGGCCAATTTTCAAGCAAGTTTCACCTGAGATTATTTTGAAACAACTTTGCTGGTTATTGAGCTGTTAGTAAGTCATTAGTATCTAATTAATCTTTAAAAACTTGAATACGCTGTTCAGGTGGAGTCCAGATGGGAAATTCTTTGCTCGAATGACACAGGACACCCTGAGCATCTACGAGACACCAGTAAGTGTCTTTTAAGAATTAATGGTATAATAAGTGGTGTAGACAGCCTATTGGTCCTGTTGTTTAACGCAGCCTTTTTGTTTTTAAGTCAATGGGTCTTTTGGACAAGAAGAGTTTGAGGATAAATGGAATTAAGTAAGTAAAACAAATTTTAAAACAAGTTAAATTATTTTGCTTTATATTTGCAATACTGATATAATATAATTTTTGCTACAAATATTTAAATGATTTCTTTCTTTTAATAGGCCCTAATATACTAATTTTAGGTCCACTAATTTTATGCCAACAGGGATTTCTCCTGGTCACCTGGTGATAATATCATTGCATTCTGGGTTCCTGAGGATAAAGACATCCCAGCAAGAGTAACTCTCATGCAGCTTCCATCCAGGAATGAGATCAGAGTCCGCAACCTGTTTAATGTTGTGGACTGCAAGCTTCACTGGCAGAAAAATGGAGACTATCTCTGTGTAAAGGTGGACCGAACACCCAAAGGAACACAGGTACAAGAATTGTCTTTAAATTGCACTTTCAAACGATTGAGACTTTTCTATCCATTTGCTAAAGTGAAACTCTGCACTTAACTTTGTATCTCAGGGGGTTGTCACCAACTTTGAGATATTCCGAATGAGAGAGAAGCAGGTACCTGTGGATGTGGTGGAGATGAAAGGTAAAGAAAAAAACATATTTGAGCAAGGACTTAAAATGGGTCAAGGAACGAAAACTGAAAACCAGCTTAATTTTTTGCAGAACATAACAAAAATTGGGATCAAAGTCCCCTTCAATTGTTCCATAGTGAAAACTTTATTTTTAAATGCAGGTAACCGTTTTTTTAACATAATTTCATTCAAAGACCAAAGGGTTTTGATTGAGAACCAGATATGTATATATTGAATCGGCTACTAAAAATTATTTTATCATTAAGTTTCGAATTGGGAGGTCTGTGGCAAATCCAAGCCCTACTTATTACAGCTAAAGAGCAATGAGTGTGTGTTCCCTTCTCTTTTACTCTTTTACTGATTAAATCAGTTATAAAGTTGTTTTAGGACTTTTATTAGCTCCAGAAGAATGTGGTTTGTGCATGTGCTCTCTGTGGGGATACCAATGTTTAAAAAATTATTCAGCCTGCATATGGTGATGTTTAGCCTTGACGCACTCACGCAGTGTAGGGCTGTTAAAAGGACTGCAAAACTAAATTCAAAATTTACCTTAAATATTAACAAAATTTTTTGTAAATTTGAGATTTCAAGTCCCCAGGTTTTTAATTGTTTCCTTAGTCAACAAGAGGGTGCAATGAAAACATGTGAATCAAGGAGTAAAATACCTGGAGAGAGCTATCCGTTAGCATTTCCATTCATCTCTATTGAGTTGCTCAGCTGTCACAGGGTCCCCCAGACTCCCGCAAAAGGGAGCCTGATCTTGGCACAAGTTGTTATGTGACTTGCTCTGCAGCCGCAGAAAAGTTACGTCCTCAAATTTCATAGCAAAATGCGTGCTACGGTAATGGTAGGATACAGTAATGTGAATGTGGCCTGGGTGATCAAATTAGGCAGAAAAATAATTAAATGAATAACTATAGCATAAATAAATTACTAATGGAATTTTCCACCAGACCCTAAAAAGTGGTGATTAGCACAATCAAAAGCTGTCTTAGAGGCATCATTCCATAGTGAGATTTCATGAATTATGCATTACAAATGAATTCACTATATTTTGTAACATGTTGCTGTAATCAATATTTAAAAACCATAAAACACAATACTGCAAAATCAAGAGTTCCCGTTTTGTTTATTAGATTACTCAGGCTGTCAAATGCATGAGATACACATTGATGTGTAGGAAACGTGTCTTATCGTCATCTCTTGTTGTCTCTAAAACAAGGATTTTAAAGTTTGTTACCAGCCTCGTGCGAGTGCGTGCTTAAGCTGCTTGCTGTCGCTGCTTTGGTGCTTTCTCTTCAGGCTAGTGCTTTAGGTGTGACGTTAATTGTTTGATACGGGTAAAAACAAGTTAATTTTTTTGCAAATAATATTCCTGGCTGTTAAAAAAAGTGCATTAAACATTAAACAAACATTTCGTTTTCAGTCCCTGAAGACAATTTTCCTCTGCTTGTCTTACAGAGGGCATCATTGCTTTTGCTTGGGAACCGAATGGCAGCAAGTTTGCTGTGCTACATGGGGAATCTCCCAGAATCAATGTGTCGTTCTACCATGTGAAGAACAATGGCAAAATTGACTTAATAAGTAAGTGTTCTCATTGTTAAACCATATACTCTTAACCAATTATTTGTATTGATGTTTAATCCACAAAATGTATTGTTTCAGAAATGTTTGACAAACAACAAGCAAACAGTATCTTCTGGAGTCCACAAGGGCAGTTTTTGGTACTTGCTGGGTTGAGGAGGTCTGTACTGTACTAAAAAAAAGATTTGTTTCGGTGTGTTTGCGTTTAGATTTGCTCTGTATAATGTTTTTTTATTTTTTCTCCTGTAGCATGAATGGAGCTCTTGCTTTTGTGGACACTTCAGACTGCACCATGATGAACATTGCTGAGCATTACATGGCATCAGATGTGGAGTGGGATCCAACTGGACGATATGTTGTGACATCTGTCTCCTGGTGGAGTCACAAGGTGATTAATCCTCACATTTTCAATAATTAGAAGTGCGTCTCAGAAACACACTGAATAATTAGATTTGCATTTCCTAAAGGAAATACAAGTATTTGCAAGGCAGCAAAAGTGATAAAGTGGCTTTGCTGTTTTTATGACCGCATGCTCTTATTTTCCATCAGCTGTGCTTGAGTCAACACATCATTAAACACAGCTTTAAGTGGTTAAATAGATGAAAGAATTAAAGACCATTCACAAACCAGTATGCAAATATTATGATGACATCAACGTTATCTGTTAGAATGTTTGAATGTATCGGGGATTTACAAATTATTAAATCTTCCATTTCTTAAAGTATCAAATTAAATGGCACACATAAGACTCAAATAAGCCATTCAACAAAAAGCTTTGAATAGAGCCTCTTCATTAAGTGGTTCTGATTGAATAAATTGCTGAGAAGACTGGAGAAAAATTTGTGGTTAAAGAATAACAGCACAGTGCGGCACTCTAATAATAATCCACACTTTGATTCATTCAGGTGGACAATGCATACTGGCTGTGGACATTCCAGGGTCGTCTGCTGCAAAAAATCAACAAGGACCGTTTCTGTCAGCTGCTGTGGAGGCCCCGCCCAACCTCTCTTCTGGCTCAAGAGCAAATAAAGGTAATATGAGGTCAGATGCAGGGTCACAGTTATTATTCTGTCAGCTCACTTCAGAATGAGCTCTTATCCTACCTCGTCTGTTTAAACCCACAGCTCATAAAGAAGGATCTGAAGAAATACTCAAAGATCTTTGAGCAGAAAGATCGTCTCAGCCAGTCCAAGGCATCCAAGGTATTTAGATGAATCTGTTTTTATTAGTGGTCGACTGATATATTGCCAAGGCTGATAAATCAACTGATATTCTGACTTTTTTTAAATTATCGGCATCTGCTGATAAGTTTTCCCATTTGGCAAATTAAAAAAAATAATAATAATTGTTTATGGTGCTGAAAATCGTTTTCTTGCATGTGAAGTGAATGAGACATGTAAATGACCAGTCACAGTTTGTTTTGTTGTTACGTGCCATCCTGCTACTACAATAGTAGACCATGTGCAACGCTGTGTCATTTAAACGGTCCGCATATCGGAGACGCGACAGATGCGTTTGAGCTCCATAATGTTAAAATGCTCGCCCGTTTCATTCTCCCTCTCTCTCTCCTCAACAGTTCCTTGTAAATTTTAACTGTCTCTCTTGTCTAAGGATCAAAAGGCAAATATCAATAAAATTAATATCATATACCATCTGCAAGTATGTGAATATCTTGTTTTAAACAGATGTAATAAACCAACCTCACACAACTTCAGCAGATCCAGCATCCTGTGGAGTGCTCATAATCTTCCTCTGAAGCATGTATTCTAACAGTCTCTCTTTCTAATGATAAAAGGCAAATATCAATAAAACTTGAAAATGCTGACTCTGGAGGCTGTATACCAAATTAGGATGAAAATTAGTAGTTTTTCAAACTGTTCGGAGACCAGTTTCCTTAAGAGTTCCATTCATTCAAAACGGCTATCAGTTAAGCCATTAACTGATTAAGAAGCAAGGTACCAAGTCAGCTGCCTATGTTTTCAGAAGCAGCCCAAGTATAAAGGGCTTCACGTGTGCTACAAGTAAATGTATTTTTCACTATGCTTTTTCACTATATTTTTTTAGCAAATTTGTTTATTTACTATATTAAATTGTGTTCTCTGTTGGCCACTGTGCTCTCTGAAAATCTGCATTTGCCATTAAAAACCCCATAGCGGTCGACGACTAGTTTTTATTTACCTGGCTGGTTTGATTATATTATGGCTAAATCAGTGTTCTGTGGTCAGATTTTTACGAGTGCCATGTGCTTTACAGGAACTGGTGGACAAGAGACGTGCGATGATGGAGGAGTATCACAAGTACCGTGAGAGAGCCATGCAGATGTACCAGGAGCAGAGACTTCTCCGCCTTGATCTCAGAGGAGGTCATTCATGCAGAGAGCACATCTCTCTTCAATATTTAACTTGATCATTAATCATCATTAGTTGCGGCCACAGCCATTAACGTTTGGCCTTTCTCTGCACTTCCCCTTTCACTAGAGTATTCCGAATGCAATAATTACATGATTGCGATCATGAAAAATTACGGAAAGTCTGTTTAGTGCAAGTTTACATAGAAAAACATTGCTTAGAGAAGCACAAGTTGAGAGAGAGAGAGCAGTGAACAAGGATGAATTTAGGATTTATTTCTTTTTCAGAAGAGAAGATGACTGTTTTTGAAGTACTAGGATAGGATCAAGTGCCTGCGAAAAATATTTCTTTAGATGTTTCTTGAAGGTAGCTAGAGAAACAGCTGCTCGGGTGGGGTTTGGAAGGTTATTCCACCATCGAGGAACGGATGAAGTGAAGGTCTGGGAAAGTGATTTTGTGCCTCTGAGATGGTACCATGAGCTGCCACTGATCTTAAGCTTCTGGATGGCACATAGAGTTGAAGTAGCGAGTGTAGATTGGGGGTGCAAAGCTAGTGGTTGATCTGTAACCAAAAATGAGTGCCTTGTATTTGATGCAAACAACCATTGGCAACCACTGCTGTTTGATTAAAAGATATGTTGAAGTCATTAATTTTTTTTTTCTCAATCATTCTAGGTGTGGACACAGATGATCTGGATAGCAATGTCGAGGACTGGGAGGAAGAGACCATTGAGTTTTTCATCAATGAAGAAATTATTCCAATCGGAGATCTGTAATTCCAACAGCAGGTACTAGTGATATGTCCGGTGATATGAAAATGCTCTTTTAAACACATTGGTGCAGTCATGATATTTATGTCAATGCATTCTTGTTTTCAGCATCTGATTTTTAGTGGAGGAGTGTGGACTTGCGTTGGAGAAAAAACTGAGATATATAAAAGATTTCCTTGTTATCAATCCAAGTGCCTTTTAATACTGGGTCCTGCAGAAGGAGAATTTTGTGCCACTGTTTACTGCTTCTTTTAAAACATCATCATCGAGCTCTCTGGAAGGACTTGCCCTGCCAACATCATTCAGGCCTACTCTTGGTGGATCTGATGTAACGTGATTTTGTTTTTGCCTTGGGTAGTTCTACCTCATCAAAAGGGCGTTACCATGGCACGAAATGCCATAAACTGTTTTTACATCACACTGAAGGAAAGCGTTTTGTTTCCCAAGATTTTCCATAAGGCGAACTTGTACTCTAGTATGCGAAAATGGCACTACAGTGGGCTTTATCCTCCTCCATTCAGATTACCTGATATTAAATGCACAACAAGGAAATAAAGTTGAACTGAAATCAAATCCTTTGTTGATTTTCTCTGAACGTGAAACAAAAGTGCATGCACATTGTTCTGCGTTACTGAACTTAAGCTAATATGCTTTAAATACAGTAGGGCTCTCACAGATCTGTGTATTTTTGAAGGGGAAAGACAAGGAATAATGTAGTTTATAAAAACCAAAATATAAATATAAAGTTTTTGCACATGTCAAGCAATATCATGAACTTTGGAAAATGTGTCAAAGTAAATAAGTAATAGCATGAATGATCTTTTGAGAAGTCCAAGTTCATATTTGGTATTTTCTGCCCTCTGTTTATAATTTATGAATGGGGCTCATTTTCATTGCTCTTTGCACAAAACATTTATGTAGAGATCTGTACATCTTTGGCTATCACATCAATGACCCAGTGGTTTAATTTACTGATCACATCATTGATCAGTTACATCTGATTTTGGATGCATACAAACATAAATTTTTTGGAGTAACGTAATGGGCAAATTGTTTTACTTAAACCGGGTGAGAGGCTTGCAGAAACTGTATAATATATGGGGCACTATTTCACGGAAAACGTTTTCGCTACGTATATAATAAATCGGGTATATAAAGTAGCATTTTAAAGTTTAGAATCAACTTTTCAGGGATTTTGATTTGCGTTTAAAACTATTTATATATGCCACCCAGAAGGAAAAGCATGCAAAACAAATCAGAAAATGTACATAATTGTTTTTATATATTAAAAAAACTGTATTTTGGATTAAAATAAGACCAGTACGTTTACAGCTTTCGTGAGAATTAGCCAACGTTGGTGTTTTGTTGGAAAATGTGTTTTTTAAAGATACTTTTATAGTTCTGTAGATGTATATGATAAATCAGTTACTTCTCCATTACATAGCATTTCTCTTTTGAAAAATCGAACCTATGTTTTAGTAATGGTTCGTGTTTATTTGGTAAAGCATGTCCTCAACACAAAAACGTATTTAAATGTATAGCTTCAGCAGAACGGTTGCTTTGAGCACGCTTAGACATCTCGCGATATCTCAGTGGGGCGCTCGAGAGCACATCATCCCTCCTCAGCTGACGCTGTTGGTCTGCCGAGAGAACATGACTCCTGCGATGAGGTGAGGTCTCCGTTACAGCCACGTTACTCCTTCATTTGATCATATTCACTTAATTAAAGCCTAGTATTCTGTGAGCTGAAGTCATAGCGGAGCCGTTGGTTGTCAGGAATGTGTAGCTTCAGTACATTTCTTTATGACTTCCTATGGAAAAAGTGCTGTAGATATGCATGTCTTTGCACTTGCTCCAAAATTAGGTCCATATCTTGATCTTATCAGTGGAAACACGATCGATTCAACATTATCCAGTCCGAATGAAATCAGCTGCAAAGTGAAATGCATTGATATATCAGTGGCTTACGGTGAGTTTTCACAAAAACGCTCGAGTCTTTGCAGCTTCCTCCTCCCACATTCAAATGGTGTCAAAGAGCTACTGTGTGTCCAGCTGAATGTGAGGGGTCGCTTTGCATTTCATCAATTAGTAGGATATGAACTTAAGAGCATGTTGAATTGTTCCTTTTCAGTGTTCTACTCAATGTTGTGCTTTCAGACTAACAGTTGACCTGAATTTCAGTATGAAATAAACAAAGCTAAATCACTTATAGTCATCACGTCAACACTTGTGTCAGTTTTTGAATATTTATTATTTGACGATACAAGGCACGAGTGCGCATAATATTTTGCATTTGGTAGCAAGCATTAGTGTGTTGTATTTAGAATAAGTGTTGATATATCGAAATGAATATTAAGCGGTGGCGTAACTGTACAAATTTCTCACGCTTCGGTTTGTATCACGGTTTTAGGGTCTCGGCTTCGGTGAGGTTCGGTATTTATGTTCAGAAATATATATATATATATATATATATTAGGCTACAACGGGGCTAAAGGCACACCTTAAGGAAAATTGGCTCTTTTCTGTTCACAAAATGTATCAAGATTGAAAAATGATTTATTTTTATTGAATATTGATGGAGCAACATAATTTGTGTGAAAATAAATAATAAGGGTAGGGGAGAGTGGGGTAAAGTGAGACATTTTTTACATTTGCTCCCCTCTAAGCGAGCTAAAATGATATAAGTAAAATTTACACATTTCCCATTAATTCAGGATGTTTCCTAGCAATGGACATTATCAGAATATATTCAGGACGAAGGGCAGTGAAAATATGATTGTTTTTTAAAAAGTGGTCTTGTGTCTCACTTTACCCCAGCTTAGGGGTAAACTGAGACAGACCAGAGAAATCAAAGGGGTAAAGTGAACCAGCTGGGGGTAAACTGATCCACTTACTTTTTCCACTCTGAAACTACCATAACAGCACATGATGTTACAGTTAAAATCCTGACAGCTAGCTTGACAACCACACATTCAAAAACTAATTTCGGAATAGTAACAGAATCATGGGGATTGGTCAATTAAGCACATTGTTTTTCTAAACACGTGAAAGTAATTCTGAACAAAATCAAATACAACATAATATAATTCAAAATGTTTTAATTAACATTCAAATGACAGTCTGGGGGTCAGAACACAGAACCCTTAGAGCCAGCTAGTGTCTGGGGGTCAGAACACAGGACCCTTAGAGCCAACTAATGTCTAGGGGGTCATAGAGATGGCGACGTGCTAGGAAGCTGCCAAACCAATCTTGTTTTGATAAGAATTCAGTTTTTAAAAAATGTCTTGTTAATTTCAAACACATCTGGCATTTCATAACATCTCAAGTATTTTATAAACGTATTAATCTCCACTGATATGATCAGTCAATGTGTGCCCAATTTGAAAATTTTCCTAACAAATCTGTTTGCTTCACTAATGAAAAACAGTGTGTTTTATGCGGGCCTTTAGCAACAGGGGGGCTTTTTACCCCAAATATTATCCTTTCACTTATTATAAAAACTTTTGATTTAATGACCTTGAACAAAACTAAAAATTATAAATAAGTAGAGTATGGATTTGTCAGTAGGATATAATGGGGCTAAAGGCTCCTTTAGTCGTTTTTGTTGGTATTAAAGAAATTGTTCACCCAAAAATGTGAAATCTCTCCTTATTCACTTACCCTTATGCCATCCCAGATATGTATGACTGTCTTTCTTAAAACACAAATTAAGATTTTTAGAAGTTAGAGCTCTGTCAGGTCCTTATAATTCAAGTAAACGGGTCCCAGAAATTTGACGGTACAAAAGTCATATTTAGGCAGCAATAAAGTAATCACACGACTCCAGTCAATCAATGAATGTGTTCTGAAGCAAACTGATGAGTTTGTGTTAAAAATAAATTGATAATAAAAACGTTAACTGTTAAAAAGCGCTTCCTGGCAGCAGCTGACACGAAGCATGACTAAAGCACGTCAGCAAGTTTGCGCAAGATTTTAGAAGTTAAAAACGTACAATTTTCGACTTAAAATAAAAAAAATAAACCCATCGATTCTATTCAGAAGACATTAATTGATTGACTGGAGTCTTGTGGATTATTGCTGCCTAAATGTAACTTTTGGACCGTCAAATTGCTGACACCCATGTTTTTCCATTATAAGGACCTGACAGAGCCCTATCTCCTCCTAAATATCTACATTTGTGTTCTGCTGAAGAAAGATAGTCATACACATCTGGGTTAGCATCAGTGTAAGTGAATAATGAGAGAATTTTCAATTTTAGGGTAAACTATTCCTTTTAATAGCAACAGAAACTACTAAAGGAGCCTTTTACCCCACAAAGCCTTTTGTTTGTTGTGTCCTACTGCCAAATCCAAAGTAAGAATACTCTATTTTGTTAACAAAAACTTCTAACAGGTTTGACCTTAATAAAAATTGCCATGGTTTTACTACAGTAAACATATTTTATCTGGTATTTTCAGAATGTTCTGAGTGAAGAACAAGAGTGACTCACTTGTATTATAAAACTCTGAAGTAGTAGCACAGCCAGCTTTCGCAATGTCTCGTTCCCTTCATCTCATGGAATCAAGGTTACATGTGTAACTGTAGATGTTCACTCAGTTCACTCGATATTGCTGCAAGCACTATGGGGAATGATATTCCATCACGCCACACTACATGACATTACACTCCCAGAGTTTTTAACACTAAATAGATAGATTCATAAGGAGTCACAGGCCGATGACTTATATGTCATATGAAAGTGTATTTGAATATTCCTATGTGGCGGATGCCTAATAGAAGCTAATATAGTCTGTTCTCTATATGAACCATATAGATCAGGGGTGCCCACACTTTTTTGCGTGATGATCTACTTTTAAATGACCAATTCAATGAGATCTACCAACTAAAAAAACTGTTTCATTTAAAAAAATAAAATAAATACTTGTTGGGACTACTGCATGTATCCCTACATGGAATTCATCTTCAAATTAATAATAATAATAAAAAAATAATGTTCAATGTATCCAGTTTTAACACTAAACCCAAAACACATACAGCACTATAGATTACAATAGCCAGGTCATTTACCTTATTCTGATGACTTGCACTGAATGGAATCAGACAGTTTTGCCTAATCCGGGCAGTAGCTAGCTTTGCAGTTTTGCGCTCTGTTCTCAGAAGCCCTTGGCGCGAACATAGTTGTCATGGCAACTGAATAAACAAAAATCTCGCTTGGTCAAAATTTACTCGTCAAGTTTAAGTCAGACAGAAACTAAAAGAAGGAAAGACATTATATTTATTTTTATTAAAATTTAATGAAAGCACATTTACATTTTGTGCGATCTACCAGCATTGCCTTTGCGGTCGACTGGTAGATCGCGATTGACGTATTGGGCACCCCTGATATAGATATACACAGTATGGATTATTAACTCTCTCACAACAAGTTTGGGAAAGTAGGTTTTCTTTCTTATGGAAGTGCTTATGACTTTAAAAGAAGCAGCTCAACAGCATATAATTAGGTGAATGTGTTGATTATAGTCGGTAGCTCACCCATAATAAGGGCTTTGGCTCACCGCTTGACAGGAAGAAGCACTCTATACAGAGAGGACTTGTTATAAAACCTTGAAAACTTGTTTTGTGAGGACCCCATGCCTCTGGCTGAATGTGCTTTGACATCAATAGGGCATTTTGCTACCTGTGATTCCTAAGCAAGGCCTTTTTTTGCATCCTTCATAACAAATAAAGAGCTGATCCGACAGCCTTAACTGATGGGTACGCTCAACATATGTATGCAATGCCCTCACTGGGCATAACATATACATAGGACGTTGATAAAACCTGAAGCACATAAACCTTTTCTAGGTTTAATGGTGGCTTTTGACAGATCTGTACCAAACTCCAGGCATGAGTTGTCAGTCGACTGCACTTGCCTGTCACCCACCTGTTTAAATGAGGCCAAAGCCAATAGGAGTGCAGACTTTAAGGAGAGAACCCGCAGCTCATAAGATTCCAGTGGCTGGAACTGGGAAGTGCCTGAAGCATCAGATTCAATTCCCAAGTCGGCACCATAGCAGGGCAAGGGGGATTCAGACACCTTGCTCCCCTAAAGAAAATTATGACTAGATTATGTTTGCCTATCGAAGAGCCAGCCTCCAGGACATGGTATGATGAGATAGTCGCTACATAAACCTTGAGCGTTGACAAGGTAAGACCAGCATCCAAATGCTGTTGAAGAAATGTCAAAATCTCAGCTATGGGACAATTCACTAGGTCTTTACCACGTGAAAAGCACCATTTGAGTGCATAGAGGCATCTCGTGGACTGTGTTCTAGCCTGTAAATCACCTACTACTCTATGTGCTCCGTTCAGGGGCCACACCTGTAGGTTCCACATCTCTGGCTGGGGATGCAAAATCGTGCTTTGTGCTTGTGAAAGAAGGTCTCTCCTTATCGGAATTTCCCATGGAGGGCTGCCAAGTATTTCTATCATCTCCGGAAACCAGGACAGATTGGGCCATTTTGGCACAATTTCCAGAATGGTTTCAATGTCCTCTTGGACTTTGCTGATAACAGAATGGAGGCGCACCATATGCATTTCCCCCGGCCATATGTGAGCCAGCACGTCCACACCAAGCTGGGCTTGGGACATGGAGTACCTGAGGGGACAGTGGGCACAGTTCTCCACGAAGGTAAATAGGTCACTTCCGCTTTGCCGAATATTTCCCGAATCCTCATCACTGTTTGAGGATGAGGTCTCCATTCCCCTGGTAGTGCTCCTTGGCATAATAACAGATCCACTCTGAAATTCAGACGGTCCAGGACATGTTTTGCACACAACGAGATGAGATAATGCCCACTCCATTGGAGGAGGCATTGTGCCATGCTCATTAATTGTGGCGATCAGAGTCTACCCTGACGATTATCCGAATGAATCAGAATGTGGTGATTCACAATGTCGGAATGAAAAGTAGTTCTATGCGGTTGATGTGCCATGCCCGAAAGTCGGGCATCCATCACACAACATGCCCCAACCTGTGTTTCTTCTGAAAATTTTAACGAATGTAACACCCTGTTGGTAGAAGGCGGGCACTGTCCACTGTCCAACAGCTGGTTACCTTGAATGCGCATTCGCTCGAGGCTCCAGGTGCAATGTGGAATATGCTGAGATGAACCCCTAAAAAGGAGATTTGCTGGCTGGGGAAAAGTGTGCATTTCACCCAGTTGACATACAGATCCAGATTTTTTACATGGCTGTGGCAGGGCGGAGGGCGAGGCTGGGGTTGTGATTATACACACCCGGTCCCTTATCAGGCTAATTAAGCCTCCGAAAGGGATAAAGGCTGATTGCAGATGGTGATGCGACGAGAGAGAGATACCCGTTGTGTGTGTTTGTCTTTTGCTTCAGTTTTATATTAAACCTATTATTTAAATTATCAAGCCGGTTCTCGACGCCTCCTTTCCATCTATCTATGTTACAATGGCACAGCAGCAAGTCTCTGTATTTATTCAATAGTGCCTCTAATTGGGCTAGTAATAGCCAAGTGTCAAGGTAATTCAAAATACGCACACCATTCATTTTCAATGAACATGCACACCATTCATTTTCAACCTTCAATTTGAAGGTGTGGGGAGACAGACCGAAAGGAAGTACTTTGAATTGATGGGTGCTTTGCGAGGGTGCGATTCAAGCATCTCAGATCTAGAATAAGCCAAAGCCTGCCATATTTCTTCGTAATGAGAAAATAATGGCTGTAAACCCCGCTGTGTGTGTCGACATTCTCTATCGTGTTTTTTGCAAGGAGACTGAATCTCTGCGTGCAACACTGGCGCATCCTGTGGTCGGACCACAGATTACAAAACGCTGGTGAAGCAAGGTGGCCGGCTTACAAACTGAATAGTTTAACTGTGATCGATCATTTTTAACAACCAGTCTGACATGCTCATGAGGGCTCGTCATGCGTTCATGCAACGGGACAGTGGGCTTACAGGTTGAGCATAGTGTGTGGGGTGTATGATACATGAAGAGGAAATGGCCCCTTTTCTGTACAACTGTAATTTTTGTACAACTGTTGCATTTTTCTCTTTTGTGAGAACAACCTCTAAGTAATACACACAGAAGCAACATTTTGAACAATGCCCCATTCCCAATGAACCGTAATGGGGAAGAGGGGAGAAACACTGTGCGCCTCAAATCAAGTCTTCTTCAGCTCTGAGCTGTGAATAACAGCAAGCTCTGGGCTTCTCTTCACAGGGCTGGGCATGTCAGGAACATTTCTTCTGTCCTGAGACGGTGAATGCTTACTCTTGGCCATATTTTGAATGGCTTCACAGATGGCTCAGCAGTAGTTATCGGCAGCAGTGGGGCAGCAAGAAATGGATACTTTGTCAGGCGCTGACCAGAATTAGATCGGGAGTGTGCTGGGAAAGGGAAAGTGCTACTTCTCTTTGGCAGAAATTTTTTAATTGCTTGAAACTGCTTTTGCACCACAATGAAGCACTTCCAAAAAGTCTTCCATGGCATTGCCAAAGAGACCGTCGGGCAACACCGGGGTGTTGATGAGGGTGGCTTGCTTTGCATCACACATCTCCGTGAGAGTTAGCCAAATATGCCGGTCCAGAACCACCAGGCTGGTCATCGCTTTGCCGATGGCCTGAGCAGTAACTTTCGTGGCTCGCAGCTGAAAATCTGTAGTGATGCGGTGCTCTTTGAACAGCTCTGGATCAGGGCCTTGCTCATCCATTTGTTTGAGGAGCTTAGCTTGAAAAATCTGGATCATCACACATACTGAGGTGTGCTAAACCAACTTGGCCTGCTGCTTTATAAGCTCTTCCAGCCAGTGCGGATGTCAGTCAATACGGTTTTGAGGGGTGGGTGGGAATGATTTGCAAAAACCATTCATCCAGGTGAGTTTTCTGGCTTTTCTGGAGGGGACCACTAAAGACTGAGCTCTTCAACCTCTCTCATGAGAATGCGAAAAAGCTCCTTGTCCTTGGAGTGTGCACGTTCTTCACCCTCGCTAGGGGAAGAGGCAGCAACATCTTCTGTGAACCACTCGCCTGAAGCTGTGAGTGACACAGCATCATCTCCATTATCAGTGCTGCCAAACATTATAAGACAATTTTGCCAATAGAGGGCTGGATCTCATCACGTGCATATTGCACAGGCGAGGACATTAGATCGGAAGGCTCTATAATTCTTCCAGCTCAAACTTACTGCCCTGCCGTGCCTCCTCATGTGGTCCCTCATGTGGAACTTGATACAGAAGAGGCAGGTGGGAGGGCACAAGAGGCTGGATCTTCCCTCAGAACGAGGTTGTTGTATATAAAAAGGATACAGTGACTTAAACTGAAGCGCTGTGCGAAGCAGGTAGAATTTTCTCTAAAGCGCCGCATTGATGAACGACGAGCGTCTGAAGCGAAGAACCCGTTTACCAAGAGCGTCTTCTATGACGATGTGGAGAACTCTTCACCGGAATACACAGGGGAGTTTAAAGCCTTGGTGCAGGCGCTGACCACAGGCACCCTGTTCGCATCTTGCTGAGATGTTCAGTCCACTGTAAGTGTATATCGACGGTGAAGCAGAAGGGTTCCAAGATGAAAAACGAAGTTTGTAGTCTTGAAGGAATTAAATTCAGAAAAAATGGGCACTGAGCGCCCGCTTATATAGGCCAACTGCGGGCCTAAATTGGCGGGGCTCAGACACTATTGCCAATCAGAGGATTGCCGTGATTTAAATAAGGGTTTCAACATGGTTGTCTAGAAGGACTCCCCATAGTGCTTACTACAATATCGAGTGAACTGAATCGAAGGGGAACCATGATTAATTGTATCAAATCCATGATTTCTGCTAAGAAAACCACGGTGACTGCAGTCTTGTTTATAAAGGTCATAGTTACTACAACATTTCTATAGTAAAACTGTGGTTAATTTTCATTTGGGTCCTTAATAAAAAACAATTTCTCTTACTAAATCCAATTATTAATTTAATACCTGCACAATTATGTTACATGCATCAACATAAAATGTATTTCAAACTAAACATACATTCAACATTAGAAAGCTTTACATCACTAAAGAAGGAACATTTCTATTAAAAAGGATACAAGAAAGTGTGGTAACGTGACTTGAGTATTTTAATCATACACAGAAATTCCACATTTTCATCAATGGAGGAAGCTAATATAACTTTGGCAATGAAAATGCCAAGCACTTTAGTTTTTGTTACATATCTGTCCGAATTAGCACTGAGTGTCCGCTTAAAAACGTGTGTGCAGTTTCGGCTTACCTGCGGCTTCACCTGGGTGATATCAGTGCAAATAGCTAATCATATATTGATGTATTACCATTAAACAGCACCTGCTTTGGGCAATGTCTGTAAACAGGGCCTGTTTTGTAAAAACTTTTGACCATCTCAGTTGTAATCGACTGCAAAAATAAAATGTTCCCAGACAGAAGACCTGAATGACGCAGGGGGCTTCTCTATCTTTAGCTTGTTTTCTGCACTTGCCATTTTCAACTACACTCTAACGTGTGCAAAAATGTGATGTCATCATCAACTGATTTAACATGCTAACTAATAGGACAGCTTCTCTCTGCAGAAAGTTGACTCAAAGTTGACAAATTCTTACCGCACTGTGGGTGGCATACCGAATGGTTCGTTTTTTTAACAGAGAACCCCCCTAAGTTACACCCCTAATTTTTAGTTTGCATGCCTATTTGTTCACATTTATGATTTATGATCTATTTATTGTAATTTATGAGCTATAAATAAAGTTATTGCAACTGAACTGTTGAATTTATATTGCTTAAGTCTATATTTTCCTCACTCTTAGGTTTGTCTGTTATAACCACTGTTTGCAAATCAGTTATTCAGGTCTCTGTAACAATTTTTTTGTTTTGTTTTTGACACCAATAAACCTTATTTTCGTAAATGACACTGTTGTGCTTATAATTTAGATGAAATGGAAGAAAATAGACATGGCTGTTAATTGCATGATGCATTAATATATATAAAATGTAATTTGTTTCTGTATATAATAATGTGAAAATGTGACAAGTAATGACTCTCAGTGCTTTTTCCAGTAGTGGACTAACCACATTCAAATTAGCTTGTCTTGAATTCCGTCAAGGTGTTTTGCTTGTGCATGTTCCAGTCGTTCAAAAAGTAGCTCATCTAAATCTGGCTTACTCTCGACAGCATGTAACTTTTGAGATTTGACTTGAAATCCGTTGACAAGTTATGCAAGGTAAAAGCTTTGTGAGCGTTGTGTATGTTTATTGCATAATAATGTTAGCTGCATTATTACAAAATTTGGTTACACAATCTTGACTTGCCTTTTTTTATTTGTTTTTCCTCTACTTTAAGATGTGATATATCCTGTCTGGGCTGTTGATTGTGACATGGAGTTGAGGTGAGAATGGCACTTTCTCAGTCGAAATCAGCCAAAATGGGAAAGTCAAGGCTATTCCGTGTGTTTATGATTGTGAGTGCAGTCTTCATGATCCTTCTTATAATCATATACTGGGATGATGTGGGGGGCTCTAATTTTTACCTGCACACAACCATATCTGGGTCTCATCCATCCCACCTGCCTTCACATGGCCGTTCGGACCCTGAAAAGAAAGCAGATGAGAACAAAGGGAGCTCATTTTTGACAGACATAGATGCATTTGTCAACCAGTTTTTGGAAGGAACTGCAGACCCTACAGAACAGGTGAGAGGAGAACCGCCCCCCGGAGAGTCTCAAAATCAGTCCTCTGAGAAATCTGAGGAAAAATTTGTTCCACGACGAGAGTGGAAAATCCATCTCACTCCAATTGATCCAGAGAAAAAACAGAGGCAGGAGAGTCGAAAGCAGCTGATACAAGATGCATGCAGCTACAAAAGTCTCTTTGACTTCCCTGGAAAGAACAGGACTTTCGATGACATACCCAATAAGGAACTGGATCACCTCATTGTGGATGACAGGCATGGGATTATTTACTGTTACATTCCGAAGGTGGCCTGCACAAACTGGAAGCGCATTATGATTGTGCTGAGTGAGAGCATGTTATTAGATGGCGTGCCCTACCAAGACCCTCTAGATGTTCCTCAGGAGCTCATCCACAACAGTAGCCTGCACTTCACCTTCAACAAGTTCTGGAAGCGCTATGGAAAGTTCTCACGGCACCTCATGAAGATCAAGCTTAAAAAATACACCAAGTTCTTGTTTGTCCGGGATCCTTTTGTAAGGCTGATCTCTGCGTATCGCAACAAGTTTGAACAAGAGAATGAGGACTTCTACAAGAGTTTCGCAGTAGTCATGCTAAAAAAATACAGTAATTACTACAATCCACCAGCTTCGGTGGTGGACGCTTTTGCAGCTGGGATTCGACCATCTTTCTCAAATTTTGTTCAGTATTTATTGGATCCCAGCACTGAGAAAGAGATGCCTTTTAACGAGCACTGGAGACAGATGTACCGCCTGTGCCATCCTTGCCAGATAAATTATGATTTTGTGGGAAAATTGGAGACTTTGGATGAGGACGCTGAGCATTTGTTGCGGATTCTTCGAGTCGACAATGTCGTTGAGTTTCCGCAAAGTCACCGAAATCGAACGGTTAGCAGTTGGGAGCAGGACTGGTTTGCCAGCATACCACTGGAATCTAGAAAAGAGCTGTACAGGCTCTATGAAGCTGACTTTAAACTGTTTGGATATTCCAAACCAGACCAGCTGTTACATGAGTAATGCATTTATGATGAACAACTACTTCACTGGGATGCTGAAAAGCTTTGACAGTACAAGAAGAGGAAGAGGAAAATAGAAGTTTCTCCTGCCTGGTTCTTAATGTTCAAATGATAAGAGTCTTGTGGGCATTGAAAGTGGTTTATACTGTAGCGAACATACATCCCTTGTATGCAACTAATTTACCCAGTCCATTTACCAGTATTTCCCTAAATGTTACTATTATTTATAATGGCATTTTGATGATCATTGTAATCAATGCACACTTTTTTTTTTATTTAGATACTGAACATTTAAAAAAAAAAAAAAAAAAATGTAACTCAATATTTTAATTATAAGAAAGGATGTATGTGTATGTGGAAATCCCACCAAGTTTAGTCATTTATTTATTATTATTTTTTAATTAACAAAGAACCACCAAACTAAAATATCAAAAATGTATTTAGGCAGTGCACAGATTATTTTAGAATATTTTTGTACAATTTTTCAATTAAATGTGAAAAGTCAAGGCACTTTTGTCTTAAAAGCTAAATAAGATTTTGAAATGCAAGCTAAAGTTTTTTTTTTTTTCTTCAGCATAAAGGGATCTTTGCTCAGTTACATCAGTTTATTTTCTTTAAAGGAATATTCCAAGTTCAAAACAAGTTCAGCTCAATCGACAGCATTTGTGGCATAATGTTGATTACCACAAAAATGTATATCAACTCTTTAAAAAAGAAAGCCCTAGTGGAAAACCAGCTTAAGGTGGTAGCTGTGTTTTGGAACATGATAGCTGGTTTAAGCTGGTCATAAACTGGTTGACCTGCTACCATCTTCTAAAAACCAGCTAGAGCTGGTATGACCAACTGGTAGCTGGTCCAAGCTGGTCTCTCAGCTCATGGCCAGCTTGGACCAGCTCATGCCAGTTTATGATCAGCTTAAACCAGCTATCATGTTCCAAAACACAACTAAGGAAAACAGGAGGCGGCACTTACAATGAAAGTGAATGTGGGCCAATCTGCAAATGTTAAAATACTTACTGTTTCAAAAGTATAGTCAAAAGATGTAAACCGAATGTGTGTTAACATTTTTTTGTGCGATACAGTCGCTTCCTAACTTTTACTATTTTGTGGCAAGTTATAGCCAATTTTACTATGTTGTTGCCATGACGATTTAGTCAACAAATGACAGTAAAAATGACACATTTTATAACTTTACAGCTTAAATAACAAGTTTTAACAGAAGAATTAATGAAACTGCTTTTATAACATCATAAGCTTAGTATTTCTGCTTAAACCCTCCAAAAATTGGCCCCATTCACTTCCACTGAAAGTGCCTCACTGCAGCTCACTGTTTAGCTTTTTTTAAAGAAAGAGTAACGAGTTGAATTACTCGAATTACTCATTCAATTACTTGAATGTCGATTGACCTTAACTTGTATTGAACCCATGAATTTTCCCAGAATTGTGTATTTTTAATGTCTCTCTGGATTTTTTTATTTGTATTTTTTAAACATGAAATTATTTGAAACCTAATTTTGTTTTAGTTCACAGTACTTCACAAAAATGCCAGTGTTCTGCAATGAAGCACATCTTTACCACTGTATTTGTGTTACTGGAACAAAATGAAATTCTTTTGCTGATGAGCAGCAAGATAAGTACCTGACAGCAAAAAGTAATTTCTTTGAAACCGAGAGAATATCACAGGAAGATTGTGGCCTGTTCTTGTCAAGGGTATGTTTTCTTTCATCATTTTGATCTTTTAGTGTGTAGCAGGGACTGGATGATCCCTCTGATCTGCAGCATGCTATAGATGTTAGTATGTGTGCCTTGCAGTCCTTTTCATAAATATGCATCACTCCAAGAGTACTGTAGCAAACACAACTCCACATTTATTTTTCTCGGTAGGCTTAGAGTGCAAAACAAAAGCTTTGTTTGCATACTATTTGAAATATAATTGCAGGCATAAAGTATTTATTTGGTGTAATGCTTTAAAAAGTTTAAGCACAATTGTCAGTATTGTTTATAGTTCCTCCTCTAGTCACAAGTTGAACTTGGGCATGTGGGAAAGCGTAATTTATTGATTTATAAGTATTAACTCCTTTGCCAAGAAGGAATTTCTTTTAATTCCCATCTTGTTTTTGTGCTGCACTTTGATCACATGTATTAAACAGATATTTAGGATGGAGAGATGAAGTGTTTTTGTATTTGGATCTAGATTGTAGATGGTAAAATGAACTGTGGAGCACAAGTGTAGCATGATTGATCTGAAATGATGGGCCAGAGGGAACAAGATGCCCCAGTTTAGCGAGCTCTCAGGGGAAGCCAGGATTCTGGAATCAACGGACGGTTGGGCCCATTTGGTAGCAGTGCCTTTTGACAAAAGTTTACCACAAAAAAAATTAAATCATAATAATTATTGCATTTTTGGCTGCAACTCTGGGTGGGCTATTGAGAATTGTAAAATCAGTTCCAGCGTTTCTCTGAAACCACAAGTTCTGTTACAGAGGGAAAAAAAGAAAGAAAATGTGCAGTATGTTGCCTGTTGATTTATGTTGCGAAATGTGGACCTGGGTTTTGTTCACATTTGGTGCCACATTGTACAAAGAAAGGTGTTATAATGTTTAGTGATTGTCTTGATGTCAACATTAAAACCTTTTTACTTGGACTTTTCAGTCATAGGAATTTCTTAGTTGCATGAAATATTTTTCAGGAAAACATGTAAAAAGCAAAAGGGAAACATTTGTTATATTTAATCAGGTCTTAGTCTAAAAACAAAAGTGTTTATGACATTTTGTTTGCTTTTTTTTATGGCAATGTACATAGCTCTTATTTGATTTATTATGTTATTATTTAATGCTTCTGTTTTAAAAGAAAAAGTTAAATAAAGTTCTATGCATGGTGAAAACTGTTAAACTGTTTCAGACCATCATTTATTTTGCATAAATGGTATGTTTCGTTTATTAAAACACCCATATTTATTCAGAGAAAGACCAAAGCTGATTTTGGAACACGAAAAATAAGTCTTTTAGAAAATCTTTTATAGAGAAAATATTTGTGGAACAATTACAGAACATTGGAAAGAGTTGTGTTAGCCTTGTGATGAGCTACTGGCATAGTTCATTAGTATGTAGACATCTTCATAACCACTAGATGGCACAAAAGTACACAAGTATGCTGCATATTCATTGGAAATAAAGCTTCATGCTGTAGTTTAGCAACAGCTTGCATGAACTGCAGTTCCTTGGATGTCTAGTTGGAGGATTGTATGACTGTAACACAAAAACAGCATTTAAGTTTTGCAGTGTTTAACAACTTAGGACTTGCTTTGATATTTTAGTGCAATTTGTATGCCTTTTGTGTGTGTTGTAGGTGTTGCTAATGTACTGAGGACAGATAGAAAATTCTACAAACGATACCCCATAACGACAACATGAAAGAAGTTTGTTTGAAATCTTTGCAAATGTATTAAAAATAAAAAATGAAAAAAAAAAAAATCACATGTATTGTGATTCACAGCCTTTACCATGACACTCAAAATTGAGATCAGGTGCATCCTGTTTCCACTGATCATCCTTGAGATGTTTCTACAACTTGATTGGAGTCCACCTGTGATAAATTCAGTTGATTGGACATGATTTGGAAAGGCACACACCTGTCCATATAAGATCCCACAGTTAACATGCATGTCAGAGCACAAACCAAGCCATGAAGTCCAAGGAATTGTCTGTAGACCTCCGAGACAGGATTGTGTCGAGGCACAGATCTGGGGAAGGGTACAGAAACATTTCTGCAGCATTGAAGGTCCCAATGTGGACAGTGGCCTCCATCATCAGTAAATGGAAGAAGTTTGGAACCACCAGGACTCTTCCTAGAGCTGGCCGCCCGGCCAAACTGATCGATCAGGGGAGAAGGGCCTTAGTCAGGGACAGAGGCGTTTCCAGCATTGAAGTACATCCGGGGCTTAGCCCAGACAATTTTATTTTCACACTAGCAACCACTTCTCTGTAGTCCAAAGCTGGTGAGAGGGTATTCTTTGAGTTCTGCTCTTGCTGGGCCTGTTTCTA
This sequence comes from Xyrauchen texanus, assembly GCF_025860055.1. Classification (NCBI taxonomy): domain Eukaryota; kingdom Metazoa; phylum Chordata; class Actinopteri; order Cypriniformes; family Catostomidae; genus Xyrauchen; species Xyrauchen texanus. The sequence goes on along the minus strand of NC_068287.1, from coordinate 18,752,332 downwards.
CAGTTTCTAAATCTTCCACTCTAGTACTATCCTCAACATCCTCTCTCCTCCCTGAATCATCTGTGATGCAAAAGAACCGATACAGCATATAACTTATTGCAAATCAGCTTCAAACAACTAATTCATCAAGTGCTACATATTTCAAATTGTAGACCAATACCATTGAAGAAAATGTATTGGGAAGAGCAGATCAGTGGAATTGCCCTAATATCTATCATGACTCTTGAATTTTCATGTACATTACAATAAAGTCATCACAAAAGAGTTATATTATAGTGAGTAAAGTGAAGTAAAAAAAATTATTTATATAAATAATTACTTTTTTTTTTTATGAATAGTCAAAATGATGTATAAGATCCTAAGGTAAAGCAATACATGAATGACTTTAGTCTAAGTTCATTGACACACCATGGCATCGAATTGTATAATTCTCCATGTTCATCTGTCAAAATCCTTTCCTTAGGAGCATTGGGATAAGAAATGTTTCACTTTTAACTTTCTGTAAAGTAAAGTGACTGATTAATTGTTACCAGTTTCCATGCCTGATTCTGGCACATCTTTGCTACCCTCAAAAGTGTATATTTACAACAAACTAATATCACAAAACAAGTCACACATACATTTTATGCTAATGCTTATTGGTTATCCTTAGAGAAAATAACACCTGATAAACAAGAAAATCATGCTCCACACTGGACGCGAACCGCGATCTCCAGCGTGATAGGCAGATTCGCTAACCACGAGGACAGAGGTTATAACATGTAACATCAGTCAGTAGCTGACGTCTTGAGGTTTAGCCTACTGTGGGTGAAAGCCAGCCAGATGATGCTCTTTAGACTTTAAGGACAAAAACAAATGCGAATTCTTACCCACTGACTTCTTTCGTAAATTTTAGAAGCCTCATTTTTGCTGTCTTTCCTGCTAACTGCTGTTAACTCGCCACTAAGTAAAGTAAGTTGATGTCAGCTCCTCCCCTACCTGCTGCATATTCAACAGAGAGGAAGAAACGGAGTCGGCCATAGGCTACCGACTGCAAAAGAACTTATTCTATAGAGATTGCTAAGACATGTGACCAAATGGGCGGCAACGTCATCAGAACGCAAAGGATTATGGGTGTGTGGCCCGTTTGAATGGGCTGGCATCGCATAGCAGGCTGTTCTGGCATGAAAATAATAAAAAATTAGCGTGAAAAACAGAATATAATCCTACAAAATGCAGCGGTCTAAAGAAAACATTGTCGGACCATACCGCCTAAAACTAAATCCTAATGCAAAGACGAGGTATGACGAGAAAATAAAGGGAATCAAAGGACTGGATCCTTACGAGCATAGTGACTGGTCAGGGGACATCAACCTGTTGCCCAACTTCCAGCACCCATATATATATATATATATATATATATATATATATATATATATATACCCACAGACATGTGCATGTATGCACTAACACTTAATATCATGTAGTCGTGTATATATATATACACACGACTACATGATATTAAGTGTTAGTGCATACATGCACATGTCTGTGACTTATCACCCACAACCTACCTCATACATTTCCAGTTATGTTTTCTATGGTCTATTTATAATGTAAATGTAGTCATCTAAATTTATTTACATGTTACATATGTAAAGAAACTGAAATTAAGTTGGTTGTTACTACTATTTAAGTTATGTAATTGTATTTGCAACCAAATAACACTGATTTTGCACAATTCTTCCTTAATACAGACAAAGGAGGCAGAATTTCATTCAGTCTTTGTGTATTTTATTTACAGAGATGGCTAAAAATCATTACATGTGAGAAGTGACATTACAAAATCTTTTGAAAAAAAAACAAAACATATTTACATATTAGATGTGAGCATGGTGTATAATTCTAACACGACGGCTTCACAACAATACTTGGACACATATTGGTCAAAGCACAGCACTCCCAAACCAAAATTATATCCAGCTAAGTCTTATCCTCCACCTCTCAAGGCACCCCAAATCCCAGGCGTATTGTGTCATTTAATATGTTAAACTTAGAGCGATACACCCGATCACTCGCTCCACGTGGATCCTGACATGAGCTAACTTCCTGGTCTGTGGCCCCTGGTGAAGGCAGGTATTTTCAGTGTAGCACCCACAAGGGCAACACTTTCTTTAATATCAGTGCCCGGCGATGGGGGTGGATTCACGGGACCTTCCATCTCAGTTGCAGGTGTAGTGTTGTCTGACAGTAACAATAAAAATATATTGTGTCATATCACAACCTTTAATCCAAAGTAATCCAGATTAGATATACACAGGGGGCAACATATATTGTATTATTTTACTATTTACCTGGGTATAAAGGTGCTGCATTATCCAACTCAGCCTCAGGACCAGTGTGGTCAGTGCCTGGCGATGGGGGTTGATTCATGTGAGCTTCCAACTCAGCCTCAGGACCAGTGTGGTCAGTGCCTGGCGATGGGGGTTGATTCATGTGAGCTTCCAACTCAGCCTCAGGACCAGTGTAGTCAGTGCCTGGCGATGCTGTTTTTGTGACCGCGTCGCTCTTCTCCTAAACCGCTTGAACCGGTCTGTGTTCTTAGCTTTGACCTCAGTATGGCTGAGGTACAGAGAAGGGGCCCAGTCAGGATCACACTCCAACATTTCATAGGCAGGTTTGCCTGCAAACAGTCACCAAATAAATTGCTATGTAGCCTAGATGTACAACATTTTCTAGCCATTTCATGCTAGTTAACAGTTAACATTGGCCTAACGTCAAATCTAATGGTCTGGTTAAATCAAACAAAACACGCTGGTTATTTGCCCACAACATAACATTTACAGAGAGTAATTGTAACTTACCTTTGTGAAAATGCTTTGAACACACCATCATGTGTGGTGGAGTGTTATCGAAGGTAATCTTGGGCCTCCTTACTGCTGCTATCCATGCCATTCGTCGCCTTTTTGTCACCTCTGAAACGTGGCTTGTACTATTATTTTTCCACGCTGGAAAACGATAAAAGGATTTTCCGTTCTTAAGCTTAATGCCACTTCTATCGTGAGAACGACTATTGCAGTTTATAACACAGCAGGTAGACGGCATCTTGAACACTGCGTTCTTCCCTCCATGCAATCAAGTCTGGCGCCTACTGTTTGTGCCGCGGATTCCCAAAATGCTTTGCATTCACCACTGGTAAAACGTCATGATGACGTCACATTAGCAATCTCTATAGGCTAGATTATGCCTATGTCTATTTTTACAGGCTGTATGTAGTATGTGCAAAGCCAAAGCACAATGAAATAAGGCAACTTATGATTTCGGAGGTTTACATAGGCTATTGTCCGGTTTCATATTTGTCAGTCAACTTTTCAAAATACATTCGGGGCTACACTCAAAACATTCGGGGCTGAAGCCCTGGCAAAATCGGCTGCCGCCGCCTCTGGTCAGGGAGGTGACCAAGAAGCTCTGACAGAGCTCCAGCATTTCTCTGTGGAAGGAAGAGAACCTTCTAGAAGAACAACCATCTCTGCAGTACTCCACCAATCATGCCTGTATGGTAGAGTGGCCAGACGGAAGCCACTCCTCAGTAAAAGGCACATGACAGCCCACCTGTTGTTTGCCAAAAGGAACCTGAAGGACTCTCAGACCATGAGAAACAAAATTCTCTGGTCTGATGAAACAAAGATTGAACCCTTTGGCCTGAATGGCAAGCGAGGAGGAAACCAGGCACCGCTCATCACCTGGCCAATACCATCCCTACGTTGAAGCATGGTGGTGGCAGCATCATACTGTGGGGATAATTTGAGCGGCAGGAATTGGGAGACTAGTCAGGATGGAGGGAAAGATGAATGCAGCAATGTACAGAGACATCCTTGATGAAAACCTGCTCCAGAGCACTCTGGACCTCAGACTGGGGTGAAGGTTCATCTTCCAACAGGACAACGACCCTAAGCACACAGCCAAGATAACAAAGGAGTGGCTACGGGACAACTCTGTGAATGTCCTTGAGTGGCCCAGCCAGAGTCCAGACTTGAACCCGATTGAACATCTTTGGAGAGATCTGAAAATAGCTGTGCACCGACACTCCCCATCCAACCTGATGGAGCTTGAGAGGTCCTTCAAAGAAGAATTGGAGAAACTGCCCAAAAATAAGTGTGCCAAGCTTGTAGCATCATACACAAAAAGACTTGAGGCTGTAATTTGTGCCAAAGGTGCTTCAACAAAGTATTGAGCAAAGGCTGTGAATACTTACGTACATGTGATTTTTATTTTATAAATTTGCAAAGATTTCAAACAAACTTCTTTCACGTTGTCATTATGGGGTGCTGTGTTTAGAATTTTGAGGACAATAATGAATTGAATCCATTTTGGAATAAGGCTGTAACATAACAAAATGTGGAAAAAGTGAAGTGCTGTGAATACTTTCTGGATGCACTGTATATGAAACACCTAGATAGAACACACAGGTATCTGTCTGTCTTTACTTCTTGTAGAGAGAGACCATACACATAAACATGATCAATATTATTTATACATGCACATTAACAAATTCTGCATTAGAAAGACTATTTTTAACATTCTATGGTACACATTATGTTATAACATCTTAATATTGAACAAATAACCAAAGAGCACTGGTTCTTGATGGGTTGCAGGTCTGATCTGATATGGGTTCAATTACAGCATGGATAAACATGGTTTGTGCAAACCACAACATGTTTTGTGCAGTTAAATATTGATTTGTGATAAATAAAGGTGATAATACATTTCAATGATTGATTTTAAGGACATTTTTTTTATGAAAGTGAACTGTTTTCAGATACCACTTTATGTCAGATATAAAACCTGAGGCAAAAGCCATCTGTGTATCCTTCTATCTGTGCAATAGAGAGTTAAAAAGATGAAAACCTGAAGTGACATTATGAATGATACTGCTGATGCTAGTGGTTTCTTGCATTGTAAGCTGTAGGCTCTTTTGGAAATTAGAAATTCCTGCTCAGGATTATGTAGGGATGTAATCTTTCCTTTAGTGCCATGTCTTCCAATAGTATTGTAAGGCCTAAATAAAAATGGTAAAATAATGTCTTCACAACTCTCAGCATGGACTATTACTAAGTAGAAATTAAATTAAAAATGTATCATCATAAAATGGTGTTATATAAAGTTGACACAATCTTCTTGGATTAAAACTCTATGGGTAGGTTGCATTTGTTTCATCTTGATGCCCTTAAAGAAAAATGAGTTTAGATCCAATGGCTGTACAGAGAAGATTATCACCTTTTTAATGGCTGCTGCTACACAGTAAAATCTTAATTAGGTGACCTAGCTTAGTTTAAACAAATCAATTTACATTGCTTTTTTTAAGTAAATATACTTATTTGGCTCAAGTAAACTGTAAAACTGTGATTACAGTAGAAGGGACATTATGACTAGAATTTCAGTTAGTCATATGGCACATGGGATACTCCTCAGTACTTTTTTGTGCACATAAATCTGCACTTTTGTAAAGAAAAATTGAGTAAAGAAGAATGTCTAAAATTTTACAGGCTCCAAGTTCACCAGAGGTAACACTAATCACCCTAATAGTGATTTCACACAAACCACAACTATCAGCCAGCTAAAACAAAACAACAACAATAGTCATAAGAATTAAAACCTTTTACATTTTTAAATAACAATTATTATTTTTCTACATAAGTCCCCTTGTATTGAACAAACATACATAATTTATTAAAGTGCAAATGGTCATGGGAATTCCACACAGCTGCAATTTTATACTTGATAAGTTTTAGTTAGAAGCCAGTCTAAAGAATGTTTAAATGTTAAATATTTTCATTAATGACAACTTATGGGTTTAGAGAGGAACAGTGACTTAATTAAAACTAGTAAGAATAGTAAACAAAAAGCTTAAGTTGAGTAAACAATTTGTTTTTACAATTTGAGATAACTATTATTATTTACAGTGTACCTGCTTAAAATAACAGGTGTATTTAATTGTCTAAAAATCAATATTGTTCTAATTATTATGTCCACATGGTTTGTTTTTATAGAATCTGTAAAACACTGGAATCGGACTAATTTATTCATCGCAAAAGCATTTTGAATGAAATATGAAATAATTTCATTTTCAAGTCCAGTTCTAGCTATTTCCCTGCCAATATTAACACTGTTAAAGACCTCCGTCACCATCCTCTCAGGTTAAATAGAAAATTAGATGCCCGTTGAGATCTGGTTCTATGTGCTAAAGGTTTTGCTATCGGATTGCTATTTTAATCCATTAATCATCAAAATGAAATGTCCGTATTTGAGCCTTTATTAATTGAATTAGAACTGCCAATTGATTTCCTGCCTTTCCCTTTTCTAAGAATGTTTTAATTAATGTAGACACTCCTTAAATCAGTAGTGTCCGTGCATGTCACAGTGATGATTTTCAACAGATCTCTAATGAAAAATGCTAATAAAAATGGTCTGCCGATATAGGTTGAATAGACCAGGGGCATTAAGTCAATCAGGTTTTTATTTTCTTCACAATGAAATCAGTGGTGTCAAATAAATATCCTGCCCTATTATTGAATCAGACACCGCTAAAAAGGGCTCAGCAAAGGTCAGTGTCACAAGAAGTTGAATTTTACCTGGTGTAAATGGAAGAGACAAATTCAAAGATTTTGAGGAAGTATGTTGCTCAGTATTGTAGCTCAGGAGATATTATCTCTCTTTAAAATCAACATGAAACTGGGAAATGATTGTATTTTGATAAGTGGGATCTATTTGTCATGTAGTTGGAGAGGAGGAGTTGATAAATAGTTAAGAAATAGTTTTGTGACGTCACCCAAACAGGACAGTCGATTCAGAGGCAGAGCACGTTTCAAGAAACATTACAAAGACATTTACTTTCTTTGGAATAACATGCACTGTGTGAAACAAGACAAGCACGATTATTCCTTGAGTTTTGAAAGCAAATAAGATCAATTTTGATTTAATGTTCACATTGAAAAGTTCCTAAGAAATCCTAAAACCAATAATTGTGGGATAGTTTTGCCACTTTTTGGGGAGCAAAGAAAGCACAACCTGAATTCACCTAGAGTGGGAGCACCAGCCAACAGTCCCTATGAGGAAAGTGGCTTACAAAACACACTAAATTATGTCTTAAAGCTACATTATGTAACTTATGGCCCTCTAGAGGTTGAAATGGCAAGTTACTTGCGGGGGAACATTGTTTTGGTAATCACGTGAGTTGGGCTTCTACTTTGTGCATTAATCGATGGTTTGAGGTGTACCGGTGTACCCTATCTGATAACTTCAAATAACATAAATGAAGATTATCCTACTTATCATAAAACATTCACTATAAAGTGAAACAAAACAACTAGCTCAAGAGACAACATGTTTAGCTGGAAATGTTCGTTAGTCAGCTAATAAGATATATGAAGACGTAGGTAGTTTGCATACCCATAAAGCTTACATTTTCCACTGTACTTCCTTGAAAATGAAATCAAGCACTGCAGTATCAAAACCCATAATAAAATGCCCCATTAGAATGGTTAACACTATGTAACGGACTACCACGCTAATGTTAGATAGCTACCTGGATAACTATTGGTCCAGTACCTGTCGAGCAAGAATAGAGGCATCACTGGTTGGTTCTAAATCCTTTCAGATCTCAGAGTTGTCTACACCTCTGAAAAGCCAAGCCGATGTTGGTTTGCGTTTTATTACGGGTTATGTTAATTTATTATGCTTTCTCTTTATGCTTGCAGACTCTTTTCTGTTCATGGTTTTATTTTTATGTGTGATCCCCCCAGAGGGTTGCTTTTTTGAATGATCCATGGTCAATGTTGCCCAGTTGTTGTGGATACAAGCTTTTAGCTTCAAGCTACTACCACACCTTTCACTGCACCACACACACGCTAAAGTAGCCGGTGTTGCCACCTGTCCCGGTTTTACCGGGATTGTCCTTCTTTTTAATAACCTGTCCCGGGAAATTTATCCACTCTCCGGGACACTAAATGTCCCGGTTTTCGAAAGGCTACGTGAATATGTACATTCAACTATCTATTTTCTCTCCACTTGAAATAGCCTATGCGTTGTGCACAGAGTGGTCCGTGTCTCTTGTGTGTAGAATCCGCTATCATTGGCTCTGGGACGTGTGACGTGACGTAGTCTACGTCATCTAGCGCGTCTGTCTTCTTGGCAGCTAGCCAGTTACTACAGGCGGCAATTTGAGAAGCAGTGTGAAGAAGATTGTACGTCAACGTCGTTCGTTAGCGTTAACATGGGTGGCGAGACGGAAGATGAAGATGACAGTGTGTTCACAAAGACGGACAGGCCAGTAAAAAAGAAAATGAAACATTCGACATACTTTAATAATGACTGGTTGAAAAATGACAATTACTCCACATGGCTAAAGCCAACACCAGGCGACCCACTTTATGCTACCTGCTCCGTATGCTCAGTTAAAATTCTGGTTAAACATGAAGGCAAAACTGCTTTGGATGACCATGCTAAAACAAATAATTTTTTTAGCAAGGCAACTGAATCCACTGAGCTGTTGAAAGTAGTTGCTTTTGTTTTTTCCATACCAGTCAGTAATGCCTATGCAGAAAGAGTGTTCAGTCATATGGAGGATGTTTGGTCCGATAAAAGAAACAGACTGCAATAGTTGCAATGGTGAAGTCTGAGCTTCAGGTCAGATTGAATTTCAAATTGTCATGCACTGAATTCAAGACATTCATTGAAGAACAGAAACCACTGATAGCTGCAGCAAAGGGAAACGCCAAGTATAGATGGAAGACTAGGTAAGCTAAGGCCCATTTATGTATGATTTTGTTATTCCAATGTCTGATTGAGACATACTAAATAAAAGTGGCTATAGATGTGGCTAAGGTATGGTAAATGCAAATCTAATGTCATCCCTCTACTTATTTCTTTAGCAAAGCAAAAGCAAGCACAAGCACAGTATCTAAGCAACCAGGTAAGCTATAAGTTAAGATAAGTGAGAATACTTGAGATGTTTAAAATATTCACGACTATGCACAATCTTACTGCACAACGACCAATTGTGTCTTCTGAGTCTAATGTCTAATGGACATTTTCACTTGTGAGCAAAGCGGTGGCCGGGTCATTGATTTGTCCAGGTTTTTTATCAGACATAGGTGGCAACCCTAAGCCGGACCGGCTTCATATATGGACATGACGTAAACACACATGGACGAATGATGCAAAAATGCAAAGGTTTCTGTTAGGGGTTTGGTCTAGTTAAAAGGTAGGTTAAAATATTTACCTTAAGCAGTTTTCTAAAAAAAAATGTAATTTTTTTTTTTACTTGTCTGTGAGCTTGCTTGGCTGAATAATCTGATGTTATATCTTAGATATCCAGATCAAAATATGCCATCCAGCAGGAAAAGCAAACATATCATCAGAAAAATATGTTTTCGACAATTGACCATTCCGACCATCATTTTTCAGAGAAGCTGATGTTCACCTCTATTCTTCCAGGTTTTAATAATGCATTGGACAGTTCTTAACTCAATTACAGTGATTTCAGCAGTCTCCTTGCTGAGTTGTTTTCTTTCTTGATGCAGGCCAATAATTTGCCCCTTCTGAAACACAGTAACATCTTTTTCACGACCACTGGATCTGTCTTCCGACATGGTTGCTTAAGAATTGTGAAGCTACACACTGCATCTGTTAGGGTTAAAAGAACTGTTGTCAGTTGTAACATATTAATCACTGCAATCATTATTCAATTATAAGCTCAAGGATCAGTTCATTTAAATCCAAATGCCAAAGCATTCTTTGGCAAAGCAGTGTATAACACAAAGGGGAGGATCTCAGCAAATGACACTTAAATTTCGATGAAAAAACAAAGGTGGTGCATGAATTTAAAATTAGACTGAATGTTTATGGACGAGCAAATCTTTGTGGGCTAAAATGAGTTAGAGCGCCACCTACATTTCAGATGTACAGATATTGTGATGGAATGTGAAAGTTTTCTAGTGCTTGCTGCCATCCAGTTGAATGAAATAAGACTTTTCAAAGAGAGCTAGAGTGAACAGAACCAGAATTACATGTTTTCATGACAACAACAAAATATATAGTTTTGCAAATAGTAAAAAAACTGTTTTGGTCCACAGTATGTGTGAATGGAGTGCTTTTAAATTTGAGTGTGAAAAATGAGTGTGAAAAATTGTGGGCGGCAACCCAAAAATGCACCAGAGTTAAAGGGGTAAAGTATTAGAACATACATTTACATTTATGCATTTGGCAGACGCTTTTATCCAAAGCAACTTACAGTGCACTTATTACAGGGACAATCCCCCCGGAGCAACCTGGAGTTAAGTGTCTTGCTCAAGGACACAATGGTGGTGGCTGTGGGGCTCGAATCAGCATCCTTCTGATTACCAGATTACCAATTATGTACTTTAGACCACTACACCACCACTACCGTTAGATATTTTTAAAAGCAGTTGAAGTCAGTGATTGAATAAACTGGGTTTGAAAAAAAAAAACTTGGACAAAGAAAACAGGTTCATAAAGGGAATAAATAATGCTTTATTTCACTTTTAAAATTTCCAAAATTTGGCAAATTCATGATCAATACAAGTTAAAGAGATGTCTGCAGTATAATATAAAGACATTATATGTTTTTTGTTGTTTTTAAAACAATGACAATAAAATCTATCTATCTATCTATCTATCTATCTATCTATCTATCTATCTATCTATCTATCTATCTATCTATCTATCTATCCATCCATCCATCCCTGTCTGTCTGGCTGTCTGTCTGTCTGTGTCCATCCATCCATCCATCCATCCATCTATCTATCTATCTATCTATCTATCTATCTATCTATCTATCTATCTATCTATCTATCTATCTATCTATCTATCTATCTATCTATCTATCTATCTATCTATCTATCCATCTATCCATCCATCCATCCCTGTCTGTCTGGCTGTCTGTCTGTCTGTGTCCATCCATCCATCCATCCATCCATCCATCCATCCATCCATCCATCCATCCATCCATCCATCCATCCATCCATCTATCTATCTATCTATCTATCTATCTATCTATCTATCTATCTATCTATCTATCTATCTATCTGTCTGTCTGTCTGTCTGTCTGTCTGTCTGTCTGTCTGTCTGTCTGTCTGTCTGTCTGTCTCCATCCATCCATCTCTGTCTGTCTGTCTGGCTGTCTGTCTGTCTGTCTCCATCCATCCATCCATCCATCCATCCATCCATCTATCTATCTATCTATCTATCTATCTATCTATCTATCTATCTATCTATCTATCTATCTATCTATCTATCTATCTATCTGTCTGTCTGTCTGTCTGTCTGTCTGTCTGTCTGTCTGTCTGTCTGTGTCCATCCATCCATCCATCCATCCATCCATCCATCCATCCATCCATCCATCTCTGTCTGTCTGTCTGTGTCCATCCATCCATCCATCCATCCATCCATCTATCTATCTATCTATCTATCTATCTATCTATCTATCTATCTATCTATCTATCTATCTATCTATCTATCTATCTATCTATCTGTCTGTCTGTCTGTCTGTCTGTCTGTCTGTCTGTCTGTCTGTCTGTCTGTCTGTCTGTCTGTCTGTCTCCATCCATCCATCTAAAATACTTTTTAATACAGTACATATGAAAGAAAAATTTCCAGCAATATCTGTGGATGTTTCCAAATTAAAGCCGCCCTAGTTAGTGCTGTCAGTTGACCTTGGTTCAAACGCTTAAGGGTTTTTGGAAAGGCCAGCTGGCATCTTGCAGGGAAATGATTGCAGATGTATGCATGCAGCAGCCATACTCTCCTCTCTTGATGGAAGACTATCAGAGCTTAGGGCAATATGCACACAGACAGAGGGTTAATATGCAAGCCATTTCTTCAAAACAATTTAATAAAAATACCATCACACATCTGCTGTGTCACTAAAGTAAATTCTTCCACCTATAACTGTATCATAGGAATAGATTTGCTTTTATCATGCTGTCACCACAGGACATAATTGTCTTGTAAACATACTCTTTAAAAGAGGTCAGGTGGGTTATGGTCTGCCATGCCACAGCATTCTCAAATACAGCCAAGAATATTGAAAACTTGAGTAGTGGTTCTCAATGGACCCAGATTTTACATGGGATATCAAGTGGAGTCTTAACCCTGTACCAAATATAATTTGTGTTTTGGGTTTGTTTATCCAAAAATGAAAATTCTCTCATTATTTACTCACCCTCATTCCATATGTGTATGACTTTCCTTCTTCTGCTGAACTCAAACAGAGATTTTTAGAAGAATATCTCAGCTCTGTAAAAGCATATAATGCAAGTGGATGGCGATCATCACTTTAAAGCTGCAAAAAGCACAGACAATCCTAATAAAAGTAGTCCATAAGACTCCAGTGGTTAAATTAATGTCTTCTAAAATGATACGATCGCTTTGGGTGAGAAACTTAAATATTTAAGTAATTTTCACTATAATAGTTTACTTCCAGTCGCTCTCCAAAGCACTTCCAAGAGGATACTCAGTTCACGCTGCCTCTCACGCGTAACACGTTGACGTTCACGGGAGAACTGGAGAATAAAACCGGAAGTGCAGCTTGATTTTTTTTTACAATAGAACAATGTTCACAAGCTTCATTGGTTTTGCTTTCATTTGAACCCTAGAGGCAGTGTGAACTGAGTCCCCTCGTGGACGAACTTTGGAGAGCGACCAGAAGTAAACAATAATAGTGAAAAGGGCTTTAATATTGTTTCTTATAAAATCTGTTTCTCTCCCAAAGTGATCGTATTGTTTTAGAAGACATTGAATTAACCAATGCCTTGTATGGATTATTTTTTATTAGGATTTGTGCTTTTTGGAGGCATCCATTTGTATTGTATGGCCTTACAGAGCTGAGATATTCATCTAAAAATCTTTGTTTGTGTTCTGCTGCTGAAAAAAGTATTAGCCTACTCATCTGGGATAGCATGAGAACGAGTAAATGATGGGAGAATTTGTATTTTTGGGTGAACTATCCCTTTAAATATATTCTGTCATATTTTGCTTAAAACGGATGGTTCAGACTCTTAAAGCCAATTATGTTTTATGTACAGTCCCTCTTGGAAACAGAACAAGGTTTAATTTATCTGTTATCAAAGAGAACTTATCTAGAAATGTAGACATTTTGAGGCAGTAGCACTTAAACTGTTCAGTAATTGATTTATCACTTAGAATTTGTGATTCAGGCTGGAGATTTGATGATGCAGTCATTTGTTACCTGACCGCATACTGATATAACGATAGCAAAGACTTAACTTAACTCTATCCTGTCGCATCCATTCTTGATTTATTTATATTCTCTCTGGGCTTCTTTTTAACGTTTTGAGAGAATTTGTTGGTGTGAGTTGAGGTGACACAGCTAATGGATTAATGCAGAGGAAGAGATCTGAGAATGTGTGTTGACCATATATCATCTGAGTCCTGTGATGTCACTTGTACACATGATGTATACTAAACCAAAGTGCAAATAGCAGATTTTTATGTCTTAAAATGGCATACTTGAAACACAGCATGGGTAGGCATATGTTACTTATTTAGAGCTAGGCTAAAGCATGGCATGGCATAGCTTATCTTTCGTAGATGGCCTTGAGGTGTTTAGGGAGAAACAAGTAGTTAGTCCATCAGGAGTGCACTCACCTCCTTTAACACATTGCTGATTAGGTTGTGGGATGTGCTCTCGAATCTGGACTCTACTGACAAGGATTTATCTTGGGAAATTAATGGTATTAAAGGGAATGTAGAAAATGGAATTGGTTGAGTATATAAGCTTAGTCCTGGATGATATGTGAAAGTGAACACTGAGTCACTCTATATTTAATCGTGGACTCTCCCTGCTGGGGTTAATGGAAATGGAGCCAGGATTAAAAGCGAGTTGTATATTGCAAGTGACCATAGCACTTTGAAGGAGGGTAGTCTTTCCCTGAAAAACCATTGATCAGATTGTTGCAGGTTGGATCAATGGGAATTGATATGATAATGATGATCATGGTGATTAGGAAGGCAAAAAATCATTATACCCTCTGCCAGGGCCAGACTGAAAGTAAAAATCGGCCCTGGAAAATCCAGCCCATCTGGCTCACACATTCCCCTGTGCTCCTGATGGTTAGTCCATCTCTGCCCTCTGCTTCTCCCTTTCCATTATGGTCATAATTATGTGACTGGGCCAGGGCAGTCTCATTTACTTTACATTTACAATATTGCCTTGAAACTCTTCTGCCAAATTTGTAAACACTATATATAAATGTATTTACATTAAGTCATTTAGCAGATGCTTTTATCCAAAGCGACTTACAAATGAGGAACATAGAAAGTAATTTGTCATATAAAAGTCAACAGTAACTGCAGTATCGCACTGCCAAGAGTGGCTGCAGTAGTTTAGAAGCTAGCTCAGAAGAAAGAGACCAACAAAGAATTTGGAACTGTGCTCTGCTTCTATTTTAATAATGTTGCTTAAATGCATGAAAGAAAACTTAATGGATCATAATATGATAATTTATGTGATTTGTGTGTGTGCGTTTCACTTGCTATTTGCCTGTTTCGAAGCAAAAAAAAAAAGAAGGCACTTAAAATGTTCTTACTCTGGCAATTTTGGCATTACTAAATGCCATTCATGTGTGGTAACAGATTAGACCAGTTATATTTTTAAATCAAGATCTCAAAAGTTGTCACAAATGCAAAAGCGCATTCATGTAATTTTATTCCAAAAGCAATTCGCAAATCTAAAACTAACTTTAAGGCACAAATGCAATCGGTTCACCATATATGTGTGGATCAGGGTTTCCAATCAATTTATCAATAAATTAAGAACAATTTACTGCAGTTGCTTGATTAATATGTAATCATGTACTCCATAAAAAGTAACTGTAATCTACTTTTGATCATTCTGAAATGTAATTGAATCTAATTACAAGTTTGTTGTTTTTAAAACAATGACAATAAAATCTATCTATCTGTCTGTCTGTCAGTCTGTCTGTCTGTCTGTCTGTCTGTCTGTCTCTCTCCATCCATCCTAATTACTTGATTTGTAAAAGATTACATGTAATCCATTACTGCCCAGCTCTGGTCACTATTTACAACTATTATATGAAATCAGCAAACAGAACATCCTTTTAAATACATCCTGTTTTGGACAAAAATTCACACAGTTCTTTCCATACAACAACAGTTTATGGTGTCCATGTCTGTCAAGATCCAAAAAGGACAAACAATACCAAAAAAGAACCATCTTCAATATGATTAAAACCTTTATGTTGCAACTTGCGTGCTGCATTCGGTTACAAATCACATGAGAACCAATGGTGTTTGTTAGTAATGGTGGGATACTTGGCAAGACGCATCAACACGCCATCTTTGAATTTAAACGGCAATGAGATTTCAAAACTCGATGGAGGGCAAGATTAACAGAATAACTATTAAAATTTTGGTCTGTTTTTCACACAAAGCTAAGTTAGATTTTTACAAAATCCCTAAACAAAGGCTAAAATTATCAAGAGAAACTCCAACTAGAGCTTTAAGGCTACATTTAGAAAACTTTCCACAGACCTTCAGACTGTTCTGACTTAGTGTGCTATGTCTTTTCTAACTGATTGAACTTTGAATCCCCAAAACTCAAACTTTTACTTACTGTATCTAGTTTCAATTGTTCTTCCTTTCTGATATTGCCAGCATTATCAATATGTATTTTAAAGATTCAGAAGGGGAAGTCAGTGCCTTTAAATAAAATGTTGTCTTTCATGTGAAGTCAGAAAGGGAGAGAATGTAGTGCAAAAATCACCTAATGATTTTCCACATAGGTTTACAAGGTTAGTTCCTCCAACACTTCACCTTCCAAGAACTATTTTTTTTTTTTTCCCACAAAAGCATTAGCAAAAGCAATTTTTTTTAATGTATTTCTTTTAACTGAATGATACAGTATATGCCTATATAAGGCAGACCAGAGTCCCCCTGAAGGATGCTTCCACATGCTGTCATAATTCTGTGAACACTTTCACAATTAATGCAGAAAATCACATGCACTAAATAAATGTCCTTTAGAACATAAATTGTAATTTTTTCGAAGCAGATATTTGTAAAGAGGCAGATATTAGCCTATATTGTTTTTATATATAAAAATGGTGAAGATAATTAATTTGTAATGCCTGATTGGATTTCAAATTCAGCTGTGCCAAGATTGGGTAAATGGAATTATTCGACTGCATAATTGAAAAGAGATAAACAAATGCAACACAGTCCTGACTGGACAGCAGCATGAGAGACTGAAGTAGTTGCAATGTAATTGGCCATTGGACTCTCTTATAATACAGGACAATCACACAGCACAGATTATATTCTGATATCAATAGCATGGCACTTTTTATTTGATATACAGTAGAATAAATAATGCAAGAAGATAGTTTGAAGGTATATTAGTTGTACTAATCCAAAGACATTTGAGTCAAAGATCCATGGTCACTCAAAAAGGAGTAGTTCACTCAAAAATGAAACATCTCTCATCATTTACTCACCGCCATGCCGTATCAAACTCATATGACTTTCTTTTTTCTGCAAAACACAAACAAAGATATTTGTCAATGATGTCCAAACTTTCAAGCTCAAAAAGGACAGAAAGTCACTCAAGTGGTTTAATCCATGTCTTCTGAAGTGATATTATAGCTTTGAGTGAGTAACAGAAATAATCCGGTCCTTTTCCACAAAAGAATCTTTACTTCTGCACAGCTCTCCAATCTACATTCATGAGAGAAGCTCGTTCATGTGTCCCCACGGTTGACACATGCGTGTTTGCATGTTCACGCAAGAACTGATGCATGCGTGATAATATAAGATATAATATAAAAAAGGAATTAATTTTTGCTTTCTCACTCAAAGTTATCATATAGCTTCGTGACAGTCATATGGATTACTTTTGTGCTGCCTCTGTCTTTTTTGGAGCTTGAAAGTTTTGGACCCAATTAGGGCTGGGCGATATGGCCAAAATTGTTACCACGATAATCTTTTTCATATTGTTCGATATCGATATTTATCACGATATACATTTACACATTGCACTTTCTTTTTTTATTTCAAAGTTGATGGAAGAAAAGAAGAAAAAATTTATTCTAAACAGTCAAAATAGTCTCTACAAAACTGCACAGGGGGTCCAGAGATGGCCAAAGCAGTGGGGTCTGCGGGATCTTTTACCAATTTGACTGTCTTTTACAGTTTATCAATTGAAAATGAATGTTAAAAGATCATCTGTTTGTTCTGAAGCATAGTGACAACTGTCCATATTTGTTGGAATATTTTTACATTAAAATGAAATATTTTTTTTATGTTTCTTTAGATTCAGATACCCAAGTATGGGGCATAGAAGCTCTTGTGACTGTGGAATGTGGGTTCAAGGGTGTCCCGAGAGAACATTTTGAAAACGTTTAAAACATTTTTTTTTAAACATTTGTATATTTTCATTAAAGTGAGAGACTAGTCTACCAACTAGTAATTTTAGTCTTTCCTTATCCATTCCAGACATCTAATACATTTTCACAAAATTAGAACAGAATTCGATTTGTTTATTATTAAAGGCTCATAGCATGCCAATTAATAAAGATACATTTAGAAGGGAAAACATTTTGGTCTAAAAGGTGCTTTGAAACCACGTTAACTCATGCCACGCTTCATGTCTTCACATGCAGGGAAAAGAGGCAACACGTGTGGAGCGGGACAGGGCAGAAATGATGCATGTTTGGTGCCAGAGTACAATATTCAAGATTACAACGCAGAAAGATCAGAGCTGTTGTCCACATCACTGTTGATCTGTCGTGATCTTCACTAGAGACGATGAGAGGGCGCAACCGTTGTCATGAAGTCTTGCGGTGCGGATGGAATCAATTCGGTGTCCGACCTAACCTAATTGTTAGCAAGGCAGCTAGCATTAGCAAGTTCATTCAGTCTGACCCTACGTTACCACTGGCGCGTTGTGAGCGAAGCTGAGAGCGTTTTCAATTAGTTCCTATGAAAGCAGAGCTTCATACTTGCAAGGTAGATCATAGGATTGGCAGCGGTGCGGAGGAAGCTCTCTCCTTGCTCTTTGAGCGGATTTCGTCCGCCCCAGTGGAAATGCAGCCTGAGAAAGCCGAACTGCTTGTGTTTTAGTGACTCGCATTAAATATCGAAAATTCCTCAAAAGCTTATCGTGGATTTTCTTTATCGTGATATATATCGATATCGTTTTATTGCCCAGCCCTAGACCTAATTGATTTATTTTGTAAAGACAAAAACACATCATACATACATCAAAATGTCTTTGATTGTGTTCCGCAGAAGAAAGAAAGCATGAGGGTGAGTAAATAATGAGAGAATCATTTTTGGGTGAACTCTCCCATTTTTGTACTTTAAAGGTTATCACATGAATTTTTGAAATTTCTTAAAGAGAAAGTGCACAAAAAAGAAATCACTTAATCTACAAAACATTCATGTTTGTATTTGATTTTATAATTTGTATATATGCTGTACAATTACACAAAAAGGGTGAACATATACAATATGCAATAGTTCACTGCATATGTTTTTGTAACTGTTCAGTAAAGCTGTGACTATCAGACAATCACAGCCTATTGTTTTTTTCAAAAAAACAAAGCACTAAATTTGTCACATTCAAATTAATTTAGTATAAACAACAATGGCTTCACAAACTCACATTTTCCTAAATTATTCAATGCAAATGCACTGTAAATGTACATTTAATACACATACAAATGTAATTGTATACAGATTGTGTTGGTTTTACGTTATATAAAGAGATGATATTATCTGCTAACCAGATATTCATAGATTCTGTGTTTTTAATCAAGAAGTGCTCCTTGTTCTATCTAGTTAGATGTGCACTGAGCTCAGGCTGATAACAGCCTTTAACTCTCCTGAACTGAATTACTATTCATCAAGTTCTAAACTCTCCTCTCAATAGTTACTCGTTCGTACGAAAGTGAAATACTATTACTGCATATTATAGGCTAATCAAGCCCTATTCTGCAAACTCACTGAAGTGACAGATCCTAATCAGAATTAGCATGAATATGAAGGGTACTGCCAAAGTTGGTGCATAACATGTGTGAAAGGGGAAGAAGAAGAGCTTCCTGAGAGGAGGGATGCATGACTGTGAATATTTGAATGGTGATATGAAAAAGAGATTGTCTTTGCCTTTATGTAGAGTTTTATATTGCGGTGTTATTGTATTTTTCCACTAGGTAATCTGGATTTCATCAGAGGAAGCTAAATGCACTGGATTCTGATCATATTATCTATCAGACGTACATGAGTTGTTTTGTGCATCTCTTGCTTTTATAATGTTATTTTGTAATTGTGACATGTGATATGTGTTATGATAAAATAAAAGAAGAGATTCAGAGGAGATAGAAAAGGATGGTTTTGTACAATATTCTTTTAATTTTTTAGTGTGTGGATATATTCCTATCAAAAGAGGCCTTGTTCTAAGCTAATCAATGAACAATCTCATTTGCAATTCACATTGATTTTCATTGAAAAAAGCAAATATAAATTACATAGCACAGGACCTATACGGTAGCCTACATTCGGTCTGCCCTTAATTTAATTCACGCACAGATCTTCTTAACCTGAACAAAAAAAATGCTACTAAATGCAGATGTATATGTCTATATATATATATATATGGGAATTCAGTGTAATGCACTGTACAGTTCAAATTGATTTGATTTGTTTCCGCTATCATTTAAAATACATCTGTCCTAATTTGTTGGTGATTGAGCATTTATGTACCATCTGTGTGAGCGACGTCTTCACAAAACAGTGAGTCTGATCTCACGGAAATGACGTGACTGTTGCGACTTTTTGCAAAATTAGATCCTTAAACGTATTCTGGCAGTTCTGAGGTGAAATGTCCACAGTGTGGTACTAAAACCGAGTTAAATGATCTCCCAAACAGATGAGAATTTTTAATGACACTTTCGGTTCACGTGTTGACTTTTGTGCTCTTCAGGACTCGTACCACCATTCTTTGCATCGCAAATGCAACATTATCCATGGAGCTACCATGCATTTTGATCGTGTTGGAAGAAGCTATTAAATGTTATGTAATGCAAATATTAACATGCACTATAGTAAATATAGTGTATAGTATAGCATAGCTTTGTACAGTATTGTATAGTATAGTATGGTATAGTGTTAGAATGTCCTAAGCACTGTATAAGGAACAGAGTGAAAGGTAAGCTTTAATGCAAAGATACATTTTACTTGTATTTTGTTGTACTCTATAGTGTTAATTTCACAAGGAAACTGCTGCGATATGTAAAACCAGCCACGTAAAAATTATTTTGCAAAACTGGAGGTATATTGATGTGATTCGATGAGACCAGGTTGAAAACAGTGCTCTTTATTTAGTCACAAAATCAAGAGACGAACATCTTTTATTCACGTACAATGTTTGTGATGAGGCAATATAATTGGACAGTTTACAGATGCAATCAAAATGCTAATGTTGTATCCAAGCACTTTCTTTGCAGATTTTCTTAGAATGACTAGTGGCCAGCCCAGTGGCATGCTATTTTACAGCACTAAAGGCAAATGAACAATACTTGAAGGAATAGTTCACCCAAAAATGAGAATTCTCTCATAATTTACTCACCTTAATGTCATCTCAAACTCGTATGACTTTCTTTCTACTTCGGAACAAGATATTTTGATGAAGATATGAAGTGTTTTTGTCCATACAATGCATGTCAATGTGGTCTAACACTTTGAGGCTCCAAAAAGCACATTAAGGAAGAATAAATGCAACCCATACGACTTGAGTGCTTTAATCAATGTTCACTGAAGCGATATGATTGGTGAGAAATGTAACTAATTTCTCACTGTAAATCTCCTTGGCGATCATGGTTTGGTCATGTCATGATCCCGAAGGTGACTGATTTGACCAGATACAGTGAAAAAAAAGGAACGTTTTGGTGCGTTTCTAACCCAAAACTGATAGTATGCTTCAAAAGACATGGATTAAACCACTTGAGTCATATGGATTACCATTATGCTGCATTTGTCTTTTTTGGAGCATGCATTGTATGTACAAAAACACATTACATATTTATATGAAAATAACTTTGTTTGTGTAACACAGAAGAAAGAAAATCAAATGAGATGGCTTAAGGGTAAGTAAAAGATTAGATAATTATAATTTTGGGTGTAATCTTCCTTAAAGTGCCCTGTGTCTTTTCAGTTAATGAGTAGCCTTACTACAGGTTAGATAACTCAAGATTGCTTCTAGACATTATCCTCAATGAGATACTTTGGAGAGACACCATCTGGCTGTTATTGGAACACCAATCAGAGAGGGTCTCCATTGACACCTGGCTTACTGCACCTTGTCGCCGGTCAGATTGCTGCTGTTTGAGAGAGAAGACAAGGTTTCTAGAGCTGGAGGATCTAAGAACAGAGAGCATCCTCTGGTGATATTTTGACCTGACTGCTCTGGCAGAGCGGTACAGATCGCCTAAGAAACAATAGCAGATTGGATTGAGGCTGGAGTTAGTGAGGCCCAACCACTGGGCAAAAGGACGAGTCTGCAGAACCCAGTGAGGTGGATGGACCTCCTGGTCAATCAGAATATCTGCCATATAGAGTGGGAGCCAGGAGACAGCGAACAGAAGGACCAAAGTGACCACCACCTTGGCGATCTTCTTACGCATCTTCAGACGTGAGGCGTGCATGGCCTGGCTGTGTGGATCAAAGTCAGTGAAATGTTGAGAAGCCCTCCAGAGCTTCCTGCCCGTTAGGAAGCTGATAATCAGGTTGAAAGTCACGGGTATACAGTAGAGAGCAATAAAGAGAAGAACATTGTAGGCTTGCTTGAGAGTCACCTGAGGCCAGAGCTCTCTGCAAATTGGCACGACAATGTCAGTCAAGTGGATCTCGTCCAGCTTGATCATGAAGAGTAAAGGTGCACAAATCGCAGAGGACACGCCCCACACACCCACAATGGTGATGTAGATCTTCTTCTGAGTGAAGTAGGAGAGGGAATTCAATGGACTGTGAACACTGTAGTACCGGTTAACACTGATGACGGTCAAGCTGAGGACACTTGCTGAAACAGACACTGCCTGGATGAAGGGAACGGCTCGGCACAGGAGGTCTCCGTACACCCATGCGGTGTAAATTGTGTGGCCAAGCGTGATGGGCATACAGATGCAAACCACCATAAGGTCACACACTGCCAAGTTGATGAGTAAACTCCGGGTGGCACTGATGCTCTGTATCCTATTACTCTTCTGGCAGGAAAGCATTCGAATGGCCATGAGATTTCCAATGAAGCCCACCACAAATGATAATGAATACATCACGGTGAGAGCGATAGTGGTAGGCTCCTTGATTGTCAACAGCAGCAGTTTCTCTAGTTCTCCACCCTGGTGGAGGAAAAAATCACTTTCTAAGTCCTCAGCTCCATGGAGAGAGCTGTTCAAGGACAGCAAGGCGTTCGAGAGCCGCAGCTCTTTTTTCAGGTAGCCTGTAGTGAAATTCATATCCCCTTTGTCTCTCTTAGGACTGCGAAATATATGTCATGTTTTATTACGCTGTTATTGTGAATCCAAAGTCTATTTCAAGCATCCCAGAGTCGATTACTAAAGCTCACTGCATCTTCATCTTCTGACAAAAAGAGTAAGGTAATGCAATCCATCATTTAGCCAGCTGCCCTCTAGAAAAATCAACATGACATACATTTTAATGGTAATTCATTTGATAACAAAAAGTCTAAGCAACTGGGTTAAAAACACAAGAAAATAAAATAATTTGTATTTTGACCAACGAATTTCAAGCTGCATTTATACTATAAGCCTTAAATTGAAAGAAACCAACTCTATGCACAGACTGCACCTCATTTATAAATATCACAAATAATATTTTTATTTCTCTTTAGTCTTCTCATTTGTCACACAAGATTAAATTTTGTCTTATGTAAACTCTCAGGGTTGAACATAAAACGCATGATTTGCAACCACAAAATATCAGTTGCTTAAATGGAGTAAATTGATAATGGGCTATACGAAGGGTGTAGCTACTGTTATATTACGATTAACATTATAAATAAAAACAAATGTAAGTAGTATTAGCGATTTTTCCTTTTCCTTTTATTAGCGCATTTTACGCGTTTATGTCTATAACTTTTCTCACTTTCTCTTTTGCAGCTTCTTTCGTTCATTTAATTAATTCAAATATGATTCAACATATCTGAACCACTCTACAGAGCGTCGTGAAAAAAAGGTAATTTGAGAAATATAAATACATACCAACGATGTTGAAGTATTTGTGAAATAGCAGGTGCGCTTGCGGGAATGTTGTGTTTGCTCCTCAATCTCAAGCTCTTCTGAAGAACTGAGCGGCTGCGGCACGGAGGAGAAGTCTCTGCTGGCGGAGGTGATGCGTGTGCGCTGATGTGATGGGAGACGTTTTCTCATTCACCTCATCGCTCCGCAAATTGAGGTGTTGATCACTGTATAAATAAAGATGTGGGAAAGGCGTGAAATAAACTGAGAAAGGAAGGTCTGGAAAACACTGTGCAACCTTTAACCTTGTTTGTGTTTTGTTTTGTGTTTTCCGTTAAATTAGTTGATCCATTTTTGTTGATTAGTGTTAGAACTGATATATCAGTTAGTTCGATATTTGACCTTTTTGAGATTAGGCATGGTATATTATGGTGCATAGTCGACAGGTTAAGAAAAGCGGTCATAATGTTGGCTTGACAAAGACAACATACTATAATTATACAGACTTGGTTTAGGGCTTCCATCCATTCATCCAATATAATGCCTGATTATTAGCTAGCTAGCTTGCTGTCTGATTGTTACCTTCATGAGACTGATGTGTAAATGTTTTGTAAAGCAGCCCCTAATAAACATGTAATAAATAAATAAATGATAAAAAAAAACTAAAATAAAAAATTTGAGATCAAATAATCTCCCTAAAAAATTGATGTCCAGATATGTGGACAGCAGGACTAAGTTGTGAAATAAAAAAAAACAAGTTATAGAAAGTCCGATTTCTTTCATTAAATTGTTATCTATTCTTCCAGGAGTTTTGGTTATTCATGCTTTTGAGACGTTACAGCCATTACATCACAAATTAGTATAAAAAATGCCATCATCCAATCACTGCCAACCATGTCCAAATAAAATTATACAATCTAAATTCTGAATCTTTGTACTGATTACCATTGTCCCATTTCTGCCAAACATGTTGAGTGGTCCAAACATCATTTGCAGCCTGAAACTGAACTTTTGGTCGGATTTTATCAGTGAATGCACTTTGCTGTGTAGAGAGTTATAGGATGCTCCCTTGTTCCCTATTTAGTGAATGACTTAACCTCCATTGTGCTGTCTGTCTGCACTGGTCTCAGAACAGTTTGAAATGCACCTTATTTTCATCCTACCTCCATATAAAGCCTCTGAAAGCAATTTTTTTCTGCTTTTGGATGAACCCATTGATTCTCAATGTGATAATGCACAGTGAATATAGGATTTCTAAGGAAAAATGTGCTTAAGTACACATTAGTGTACATTGTGTGTAGCAGCATAGTGTTTCCCGATAAACCGCTCAAATGTAAAAAATGGCATATCAGATTAAAATAGTGACTCTAATCTTTTGACTGAAACAGGTTTCGATGTAAAAACTTAATTAGGTTTCTTACTAGATGTAGTTTTGTTGCCGTTTCTCCCAAAGACAAACTCTGCTATGATCAGCACCATGTGATACACATGACTCTGTACATCAAAAGTTGAACCATTTACTGACAGCCCAGAGTCTCCAGAACTGAGATCAGTCGGTTTAAATGAATGAAAATTATGCGTTGCGTATATCGAAAATACAATGTCCATGCATGTATACACAGGGTTATAATGCCAGTATAATTAGCTAAGTTAAAACTTATTTAAATGACAGTTCTTTGTCAAGCCAACATCAAAGTTTGTTATTATCAAATATTTGTTTTGTATGGAACCCCATTTTGCCTTTGGGTTTTTACTTTTTTCTGTCTTGTTTTCTCGTGATCACGACTTAATTTTCTTGTGATCTCGACATAACAAATGTTGTTTTCTTGTGATCACGACATAAATGTTTTCTCGTGAACATGACTTCTCTTGTGTTCTCGTGATTGTGACTTACAGTTCTTGCGAGAAAACCGTCACAGGCACAGCATCTTCAGTTTACGCAACAGTATGGCTCTCTAAGTCAAGGAGATGGACCTGCATCTCTCACTCATCATCTGCTATCCATGGAGTAATGATGGGGAAATTAAGCTTTCTGAAGCAGTGGGGCTTTCATTAAAAACATATTGAAATTGGTTTCGTCACTTAAAGTTTCTGTACACTGTTAAATGTATTGCCATCTAATGTTTCAAAAATATTAGGCACAACTAGTATGCTGCTGTGACACAAAGTTTTGAAGCAATAAAATGTAGTATTAAAGCTTTTATGTCTTTTGTAAATAAAGTGTTTATAAATAAATAAGTAATAATCAAGTGAAAGTTCAAAGGCTTCACTTATGAGTTAAAAATTCACTGTGTTGTTTTAATACAAACAATGTTTGAGAGTAAATTAATAACTAATTATTAACACTTCAGTTGTTATCTTAAGAAAACATCTTTTGTTATCGTGATCTCAAGAAAATTAAGTCATGATTACGAGAAAACAGCTTTTGTTACGTTGAGATTAAGAGAAAACCAGCCAGAAATATCGATAAACAATAGACAAAATGGGCTTCCATAGTTTTGCGAATGTTGAGTAAGTATTGATTAAAATTCAGCAATTTTGTCTACATTAAATGTTTTATATAGGGGCATTATATCTGCCATTTGTCACCCGGCTCTCTAAAAATATAAATACCAGCATCAGCCATTAAATAACCCAGGCTATCAGTCAGTCACTAGTTGTGATCAAACATTTAAGCAATTTAAGTTATTTAATTTTAATTTAACTATATTTATCATACCTATGGCCGACAGCTTATATAGACTGTCAGCCTCACATGCACTCTCAGTCATGTGCGCTCTCAAAAACCGGTAATATGTTGCTTTATTGTTGTCTATTTATTGTCACTATATGTATTTTGACCGATTTGATCTTGCAACCACTTAGAACCACAAGTCACTTAGAACATTCTAAGTAGATGAGTCTTACAGGACAATTTTCATACCTCCCATTTATTCATAGATTGATATGAATATGGAGTTCAGATAAGGCATATCAATACCAACAATCACACCTTTACAGGCAAATAATAGGATGATCAGGATAAGAGTCTGAATAATAGGATAAGAGGATAATCATTGGTATTTAAAGGTGTGTAAACAAAAATGCAAAACGTACAATAATCCACTGTAAACAAACAAAGGCTAGTTCAGATTATTCTTCTCATAGCTCTTTTTGCCTTATCGCAAAGCCTCAGTAAAAATGTTTTTTGGTGATCTCCAAAGAGGAGATTTTGACGTCATTCACCACTTGTACTTTAGTGATGGTCTTCAGGTCTTCCACACGATGTTTGTACTGCATGATCTTGGAGTCGTCAATGTAAACATGGAAGTTATCCTTGTCAGAGTAAATCTCAATCTGTGGAGACATATGAAATCGATGCTGATTAAATCATCCTCAATCATTATAAAACACAAATCCTGTTGCTTGTGATACTTTGTCAATTAAAAGTCACAACACTTTGTCACCTGGAAAGGCTCCTCTATTCCAAGTGGGAAGTTGCTGCACTTCTCCTCCTGTCCCCAGTGGTTTGCCATGAAAGAGTTGCAGATAATATCAGACTCAGTGAAACGGGGGGTGAACTGGAAGGCTATTTTGTCATCCATATCACACAGGAAATTAATCTCAAACCTTAGGGACAGGAAGACACATACACTATAATGAACAAATCATGTTGGCTAATACTGAGTCTGAGTCATAAGATACAAACTTGCCTTTGAGTGTTTCTTTATCACTCTTCTTAAAGTAAAGTATACGTGAAAATCACGTTTGACCCAGATTATTTTTCATCTTGTATCTGTCTCTATATACAGTATGAATAATGATTGAACATCATCAGGATGAGTCTCGAGAGAATACATTGTTCTGAATAATATTGCATGTTATTTTAATTGCCATTTGAAAGTTTGATTGTCGCATTATTATGTACTACTCTTCCTACAGCCCTGCTTGATTATAGACTTGTTTACATTGGGGTTATTCTTTATAAACAACCTGATGAATGAGTCATTTCAAAGGACTTAATAAGTTATTTGTGCAAAAAGCTTCTAGATCATTTTGCTAAAAAGAAAAAAGATACTATGAAATCAATATTACAGTTTTCTGGCTCTTAGTCAGACTGATCTCATGAAAATGATGTGATTGTGGCAACATTTTGGCAAAATGAAATTATGTGTTTCATGACATGTCAGTTCCGATGTAAAATGTCCACTGAGTGGTGCTAAAAAAGAGTGAAATGTTCTCCTAGACCTAGACAGATTCGATTTTAAGGTCAATGCTCTATCGAGTATTAAATCAACAAAACCTACCTACCTCTCAACCATAAACCTAAACCTAAATAATTGTGGTGGTGGGGGCGTAGTGGACTAAAGCACATAACTGTTAATCAGAAGGTTGCTGGTTCGATCCCCACAGCCACCACCATTGTGTCCTTGAGCAAGACACTTAACTCTAGGTTGCTCCAGGGGGACTGTCCCTGTAATAAGTGCACTGTAAGTTGCTTTGGATAAAAGTGTCTGCCAAATGCATAAATGTAAATGTAAATGTAAATTGTGTCATAAAAGCAAATGTGATATAATAAATGCAAGTCGGTCAATGTGCGTGCTCAATGTGCAAGTCAATGTGCATTCTCTGCTGGACACTCTATTGGTCACACATCCTCTCGTCATACAAATTCATGGTTCAGAGTTCACCAAGCTTGAACTTTGGTTCGCAGCGCCATACGGAATATATTCATACAAGCTTGCGTGTCCGGTCTCCTGTGTTCGGATGCATTTGAATGGGAGTGAATAAAGCACAAAGTGCAGTGTGACTGCCCCTTTATAAGTCATACACTACAGTAAAAGTGTTTTGATGTCATAAGATAGTATAGTGTGAAATAGAGTGAAAAGTAAATGTTTTATGAACTGATTATCTGCCATTTTACTCATGATTTGTGTGAAAGTGAATTAAAGTCATTGTTGTTGTTGCGCCTCTATTGTTAAACTGCTTTGATATGAACAACAAGCCACATAAAACTTGTTTTGCAAAAATGTAATTATAATAATGTGATTCTATGAGACTAGGATGCCTTAGTCAATGTATGTTTGCTTTGAGGCCATCTATATTTTAGTGTACCGGTACTCCTAAACCTAGACAGTATTAACTTTTCATCAGATAAATGCATTTAAAATGTACTGTCTGTCTCCTTCAGGAAAATTAACCAAAAATATTTATGCACTGCACAGATTTTTGTCCAATCAAACACTCTCTAGTATCAAAGTCAAAGTATACTTTAGGCTCCCCAAGGGGAAATTTGGTACGGACTCCATGTTGTTACATGTAGTATACAACTGACAAGCAAGTAGCAATTCATGGTACATGGCTGTGAAGACTTCTTTCTAAAGCCTAATGGCTATTTCTATGAAAAAAGGGGATGAGCCCTACAATATGTCCTGTTGTTCCAAAAGGAAATATATAAACACAGAAAAGTAAACTAGCTAGTCTTTAAATCTGCTGGTCATTAAATAAACTTTAAATAACTGAACGGCCTGGTGCTGATATTCCCACTCTCATAGAATGAAAAGTTTTGAATTGAGCAGGTGGTAAATAAAATGAAAAGACAACACTGATATGCTTAGCTGGTATATTTAAAAAAAAATGTCTTCCAAGCAGATGACCGTATTACATTTATTTGCCTATGGTTTCTCTCTTGCATGGCTCATTGGTCGCTCTCATAGTCCATTCTGAAGAGGCAAATTTCCTCTGTTGCTCCATGTAAATACAAAATAAAAAGTCTTATCAAAGGTTTCCCAATAGCAAACACCAATCCTTTTCTGTTTGCCTAATTGTGTTTTGAGGTGTTGAGTGGATTTGTTTATACATTTTGAGGTCAGGTTGATGACAAATTCATATGCTCCAAGGAGGACTTACTTGTTGGCTTCTGCTGGGGTTTCTCCTTTCAGGATGACACTCCATCCTGGACACAGACCATCAGGACAGGAAGCTTCAAACTGAAGCATTAGAAACAAAACAATCATCATCACTTTCACTAAACAATACAAAGCATTTATGGGCTAGAAAACCCAGTGTGTTGAAGAGCTTAGAATTGTCCAATCTATTTGAGAATCTCATCTCTGACTTGATCAGGAATTAATAGATATCTATTTTACTGCATAAAACAAATGGGGAAGGTAAAGCAATATTCTCTTGCCCGAAGCTATATATGACATTATATAATGTAACAAGTGGTAGTAATTAATATGGATAGCTTTCAAGGACTTTGTGTTCTTGATTTAGATGATCCATTACTGCTGAATGAGATTATTATCATTTATTTATTGCTGGGCAGCCAAAAAAAAACAAAGATAGTGTAAGATGGTCTCCCGGTCTGACCAGTCGACAAGTGTCCAAAACACCTGGAAACCATCAAAAAGATCAGTTTGATCAGGGTGGGATTCCAGCTAAGACCACCAGATATTTTGTTCTTAAATATGCAACAGTTTGTTCTGGTCTTGAATCTGACTGGACGAGAGATGTTCCATGAGTTATAATGTCTCACACCATCAACACTGTATCACTCAGCTTGTGTTTGTGGTGTTCTAAACAAAGACCAGTCCAAATGTGTAAAAAGCTAGATGTATGTCTTTTCATTTTTCCCTGTGACATTAAAGGTACTGTAATATTTTTTTTCATGGAAAGGTATGCAATAAAAGTTCCTACTCCCTGAAAGATATGAAATAAGTGAAATAAGTGCCATGTGATATTTCACCAGTCTCTGTGACAGCTGTTGGCTCTGTAAACATCAAACAAATATGTGTCTTCTTCTACGGTCTCTGATGCTTTCTGCCTGTCAATCATTCTTCGTGTTCTCATAGTATTGTAGTTGCAGCTAATTATTGAGGCTTAATGCCATTTTTATGCCATTTTGCTCATAACAGTTATCAGTTGAGGGTGCTATTTTGCTGTTGTTGTTTTTAACAACAGTTTCTGCAAAATATCAGTCTCAATAAAGCTAATTTGATATCTTTGGAGAGCAGGGATTTGGAAAGAGTGGCATTGCTAATTCAGTAGCTCAGTCTGGTGGAAGCAGAATTGCTAAAATCACTTACAGCGCCTTTAAAGATTTTAGCCAGCAGGTGGCAATAAAAGACAATTTGTATGTATTATGAGCCGGTAAAGTTTGACGTGCATTGAGTCAGCACACATCAGTCAGCAAACAGCTTCTACAACATTACTACTACAACATTACAGCTGGGAAATATAGTTAAACTAACATCGTCAGCATTAAGGCTTTTTACAGCTGACAGACACAACAGATGGAAAAACAAAAACATACTCAAGGCGCTTAGCTAATTTTCCATATGGAGTTTCCATATTGATGAGATCTAATCAACATGGAGATGGAAAAAAATGTTTCTATAGTGAATAACTCTTGTGCACCAGCAGGGCTGGACTGGTAATCTGGCATACTAGGCATTTTCCCGGTGGGCCAACGCACTTTAGGGCCGATCAGGGGTGGACTGGCCATTGGGAGAACCGAGCATGGTGTGGGCCGGTGAGGCTTGTGCACATCTTTTGAACTAGCAACGGCACATTCTGATCCGTCGCATATGAATATAGTTCCATGCAAAACTGCGGTTTTTGTGGCAGTCCTTATTTTTTCCTCATTTTTTGTTTACTTATTTGCTGAACTGTTATATAAGCAATATCACACTCGCAATCATGCTGTATGGCACTAAATCAGCATGGCTATACTTACCTGCGGCACTCAGACTGCGGCCTTGTGTCTGCGGCCAAATCACAGCCATGCTGATGTAGGACCATACAGCACTCTTGCTCATTTGATATTGCTTAAATAAATATTAAATAAAAAATTGCATATAAATACTTTAAGTAATTTATTTTTAAATATCTGAAATGTGTCTTTCATGAAAACGATATGCTCTTTAGCATGTTGTATTCTCATGTTATGCTGTTTTTTTATGAAAGCAGTTTGAACAGATAAAATAAAGCATTATGAAGATACAGGGCTAGCTGGCAACGAAATCAGGCATGCGCAAATTAAAATAAAATTTAGAGATCGGTGGAAGAACATGAGAGGACATCTTCGCTTTGAACAGAGGTAAGAGACGTCAGTGGACTGTCTCTTGTATTCGCATTATCATTTCAGCTCCATTGGCCAGCACCTGATTTACCAGAGTCTTTGATGTGCTTCAGGGCTATGCCACACACACTGTTATCTCGATTATGTGCCACTTTTATAAAGCTTGGTACCACAGACTGCCTGTGAAGACTGTTTAGGTAACCAGGGCAATTGCAAAACCTGTCACGCTTCCTGTGCTCATCATTCCCTTCAATAACTGGCTCCGGCTCAGGCACTGATATCTGTGCAAGATTTCACGCCGCAGCATTGCAAGATAAATGAGCATGCTTTAAGCAGCAAACAGTGTATTCAACTGGTCCTGAACTGCAAGTGCTGAATATTAAATGTCTGATTATTTAAAAGCCCTCGCATGGACATTTGCAAGAAAACTCATTTCTGGTATTTTACAGGTAGTGATAGAGTGCTCTTTAGATTGCCGCTGAAGCTGAAGCTATAATGTCCCAATTACTTTCTGTGCAGCCGCATGGAAAATAATTAAAACATCATTAGCTTAGCAAGCGCAGAGAGAGAGAGTGTGCGAGAGAGAGAGACAAAGTGATGAGCTATGCAGAAGAGTTAAGTCAGGTGCTGCCCTCCTATAAGAAGGTGTGCATTTTAAAGCAAACATCTAAAGCTGTCTCTACAGTAATTATCAAATCTAAGAACTGAAGCCAAATCACAAGCTC
Organism: Xyrauchen texanus; assembly: GCF_025860055.1. NCBI lineage: Eukaryota > Metazoa > Chordata > Actinopteri > Cypriniformes > Catostomidae > Xyrauchen > Xyrauchen texanus. Next base: position 18,720,254 of record NC_068287.1, on the reverse strand, counting down.
TTTAATATGAAAAACATCTGCACCTTATGCAAACACTTTCCTTTTAGTGCCAAGGCATATGCAGTGTATGAGCAAAATAAAAAGCATTGAAATACTTGGGTTTTACACAACAGGATAAGTCAACTTTATACTATTCTTTATACAGTTTAGCAGAGGGTGATTTCCTTACCTGTAATGTCATCTTGTCAGTAGCACTGTGTTTTGATCAGCTTCCCGCTGGATGTGTTTTGGCGCTGAGAGATCATTTAAAAAGAGCGAGACACCACGTGAGGGATGAGCTTAACAGGATCAAGGCTGTTAAATGTGTTTTTGTATGCGCTGAGTTAATCTATAGAAACTCCTCTGCATGTAGAGTAGAAATATAATATAATAGAGATTTGTATCTCATGGCCATGTGGGATGCCGGTGATACACAACAAAGAATAACATTAGGCCAAAATTATGAGCATTTCAGATACTTGCAGTTGCACAAACACTATATCCAGGATTTCATATATAATGGATATTGTACATAACAATAATGCCATACCATAAAACTTTGATTAATGAGCCATTGCTTATTATGAAACATCAGTATTGAAATGAATCATGGAATTAGTTTTTCAGACAATGGAGTATATACATTATCCGGGGGAAGATAATGTGATTTTGATGACCATGTTTCAGCCTTTCGCAACTAGAAATTGTTGACATCAGCAGTGAGTGAGAGGTGCCATGTGACGTTTTTCAGGTTTTATTTTTCTGTAGCGGTGAACGATTGTCTGCTGATCCTGGGGATTAATCTACTATCCATGTGGGTTTCTGTTTTGGCGTTATAGCCTATCAAATCTGCCAGCCCTCAGGAATTTCCTGTCTGTGTTTAGACACAATGACTTACTAAAGCTCCACAGGCCTGAGTGTACGGCCCTACTAACAGATGCAAAATACTCAGCAATTCTATAGAGCCCAGCCTGCTGAAATGCCTAAACCAGCCCACGGTGGTTTGCTGGTTTTAGCAGATTTAAGCTGGTCCTCAGCTGGTCTAGCTTGTCAGCCAGCTGGTCTCCCAACCTGAACCCAAGTGCCTGAAACCCCTCTAAAACCAGCAAACTAGACTGGGCTAACCAGACTCTCTAAGACCAGCCAAACCAGGCTGAAAAATGCAGGTGCTGTCATCTCCATTCATGCCAAGGGCTCCGTCCTCATGTGAGGCTGTGAGGTGCCTCTAGTGTACCACAAGCCCAGACACACAGCAAGAACAAATGACTTAGAACTGTTTGGCAGACTAAACAAAGTGGTAATATGAACTATTAGCTAATACGTGCAAACAACCCATTGTGACACATTGTGTCTCTTCTAATGTTTATGGTGTTAGAAGATATTAAACACTCTCTGGTGAAGTCAGATTTTTGCCTGTAGGAATAAAGAAGATGTAAGTATATGCGTCATATGTGTAACAGATATTATTCATAGACCGACAAGCAGAAAAACAGATACATAGACAGACAAACAGATGGATAGCAGAGTTGCCTCAACAAACCAAGTGACCAAAACCTGACCAAAACTAGAACAGTCCAACCTAACAGGGAGACCATCTAAGACCAGCAAAACAGTTTTATTTCCAAACAGGTTTGCTGTTTGTGCTCAGAACCCATCTAAAACCAGCAAACCAGACATGCCTAACCAAACTGGGAGACCATCTATGACCAGCAAACCATCTTAGGCTGGTTTAAGAGGGTTCTTTCCAGCAAGTTTACCTTACCAACCTAGGTATCAAAACCCATATAAAACCAGCAAACCAAATCAGCCTAACAAAACTGGGAGAATGTTTAAGACCAGAAATCCATCTGAGACTGGTTTAAAAAAAAAAATTCCCAGCAGATTTGCTTCATTAACCCACGTGCACAAAAACCTTCTAAAACCAGCAAACCACACCAACCTAACCAACCTGGGAGACAATCTAAGACCAACAAACCAGCATAAGCTGGTTTAAGATGCTTTTCCCCCCACCAGGCTTGCCTCATTAATCCAGGTGCACAAACCATCTAAAACCAGCAAACCAGACCAGCCTAACCAAACTGGGAGACCATCTAAGACCAGCAGACCATCTTACCAGCAGGTTTGCCTCATCAACCCACGTGCAGAGAACCCCTCTAAAACCAGCAAACCAATATAGGCTGGTTTAAGATTTTATTTACCAGCAGGTTTGCCTCATCAACCCAGGTGCAGAGAACCCCTCTAAAACCAGACCATCCTAATCAAACTGGGAGACCATCTAAGACCAGCGAACCAGCTTAGGCTGGTTTAAGATTTTTTCCCCAGTGGGTTTGTCTCATCAACCCAGGTACCCAGAACCCCTCTAAAACCAGCAAACCAGACCAGCCTAAAGAAACAGGGAGACTGTAACAGTTCAAATGGACATATTTACTTCAAACAAAAAAACAGAAACACAAATACACTCACGGCAGCTGCTTGTGGCTCTTTCTCTCCCAAACTGGCATGGAAAGCAGATGCACTCACTCAGTTTAAGTCTAGACTAAAGACTCATCTATTTAGCCAGGCATACACCTAATTTATCTACCAACTCACAATTAGGCTGCTTTAGTTAGGTCTGCCGAAACCAGAAACATTTATCATGCTCTATAACACCAAAAATGTAATTGCGTCTACGCTACTATTATTCTATTTGTTTCCATGTCTCGACCTCGGGATTCATACCCCAAGGTTACCAGAGCTGACCAGATCCACCTCCATTCCTGCTTGTTGTCAGACTCCACTGCTATGTGTCCCTGTGATGACGACTATATGCAGTCGGTGCCAGCTATACATCACTTCAGTCTATTACGATGGAATTCAGGGGATGAACTGATGCCAACTCCAACCATAAGACATGGGATACTTCATTTGCCACTGCCTGAACCTTGGACTTAGGATAGACCTCACCGAAATTACCTGCTGTTTGAACTGTGATGCACCTCACTGATCTCTTCTTGCATCACCTTGGTCTAATGATTGACTACACTCTTAAAATGGAATACATAGACTATCAATTAATTGCCAACAAAAGCCTTCATCAGCCATTTAACAAAGGACAACTGCATCACTGTTAACTTCTGCAGTTAATCCAGGCTGAACTTCAAAGACATTGGACATTAATCTTACAGCTCATACTGGCCCCCACAGTGAGTCTGGTTTCTCCCAAGGTTATTTTTCTCCATTAATCTACATTTTATGGAGTTTTGTGTTCCTTGCCACACTTCAGCTTGCTCACTGTTCTAAATACAATTATTATTTAACTATTTAATTATTTATCTTTAAAGATAATTTACAAACATATTTAATCAAACTAACAATGAAGACTTTATAGATATTACAGTTTAATATTATGTTAATACATGATTTTCTGTAAAGCTGCTTTGAAATGATGAGTGTTATGAAAAGCACTATACAAATAAAAATGATGACTTGACAAGTCAAAACAAACTGGGAGACCATCTAAGACAAGCACACCATTTAAGTTTTTTCCCCCAGCTGTTTGCCTCATCAACCTAGGTGCCAATACCCATCTTAAACCAGCAAATCAGATCAGTCTAATACAACTCGGATACCATCTAAGACCCTGAAAAAAAGCTTAGGCTGGTTTAATAAGTTTTCTTTCCTGGCAGGTTTGCCTTATCAACCCTGGTGCCCACAATTGCTCTAAAAATAGCAATCCAGACCATCTTAACGAAATTGGGAGACAATCTAAGACCATCAAACCAGCCTATACTGGTTTCAGATGGGGTTTTTTTTTATAGCAGGTTTGCCTCATCAACCCAGATCCACAAAACTCCTCTAAATCAAGCAAACCAGACCAGCCTAATGAAACTGGGAGAACATCTAAGACCAGCAAACCAGCTTAGGCTGGTTTAAGATGTCTGATTTTTTTTTCAGCACGTTTGCCTCAACAATACTAGAAGCCTGGCAATAAAAAATATCACTGCCTTATGTAAAATATATCTAAAACTATCCATCATGTTAGTGTAAATCATTGCAGCATATACAGTTTAACAGTTACATTTAAAAAGAAAAAAGAAATCAAACAGCTCTTATAAGGGAAGACTTTTTACATTATGGCATTAGAAAACACAGAATGTCCAAAATTACTCTGAACTATAAAACTATCATTGGCAGAGAGTGAAGTTTAGTGTGTGGCCCCAGCTCCTCTCCAGTTCAGTTTCTCATCAGTTGGCCAGGCAGTTACATATATCCAGCAGCTACACCCTAAACACCCCCTCCACCCCTGAGATAAAAAGCAAGGACATAGCAGCAGCAGCATTCTGATCACAATGTGCTGTCATCTCCATTCATGCCAGGGGCTCCGTTCTGCTAGATTACATCTCATATGAGGCTGTGAGGTGCCTCTTGGGTACCACGAGTCCAGACAGACTGCAAGAACAAATAACTTAGAACTGGTTGGGGACCTAAACAGAGTGGTAATATGAACTATCAACTAAAGTGTACAAACAAACAAATCGGTTACCTAACGTAACCTCGGTTCTCTCTAGATGAGGGAACGAGTATTGCGTAAGCTAGCTTACGCTACGGGAAAGATTCATCTTTTCTGAGATATTGAAGCCAAAAAATTATCCTTAATTTTGTATCATTTGTCAACGCAGTGCAACAACTGCAGACCTTGAGCGGGCTAGCTAGCGAGCTCATTGGTTGCTCTGCGGCAACTGCTGCAGCCTATAGACGAACTTGGGCGAACTCGCGTCCAATGAGAGAAGCGTCCAGCGCTACTGCATCAAAGCCCGCCAAAATGGGCGTGGCTAGAGTGCATATAAGCGTAGTTTGTAGGCTGGAACCCTGGTTTTCATTGAATGAAGCAAAAGTCGCTCGTGGCGTGAGCACGGCAGGCTACGCAATACTTGTTCCCTCATCTAGAGAGAACTGAGGTTACGTTAGGTAACCGATTCGTTCTCTTACGAGAGGTTCTCTCGTATTGCATAAGCTAGCTTACGCTACGGGAACCCATTGTCAACGCCGTGCGCGCCAAGCATCCACTGCATGAGCCCTGGGGGTAGGGGGACCCAGGGGAGCCCTTGTGAGTGGGGAAATAATATTTGGCCGGCAAGAGTGCGGGCCAGTGTGTGTGTAATACATAAGCACATAGTGGGAAGGGAACGACAGAGCGGCGGTGCCGGTCTGTGTGGAATGAGTCCCATCAGTGCAGCTCACCAGGGGAGCTGTAGCGTATTAAACCGCTAGTAGTTTTGCCTGCAGGGCGGGCACTTCCAGATTGTAAAATCTGACAAAGGTGGAAGGGGAAGCCCAGCCCTCTGCCACACATATGTCGTGAATGGAAATCCCGCTGGACCATGCCCACGATGAGGCCATACCTCTAGTGGAGTGAGCCCTAATGCCCAACGGGCATGGCAGGTCTTTTGACGCGTATGCTGCAGCAATAGCGTCCACTATCCATCTATACAGTGTCTGTTTCGAGGCGGCGAGACCTTTGGTGCGCCCGCCGAATGAAACGAAAAGCTGCTCAGAGCGTCTGAAAGAGGCGGAGCGCGCAGTATACAATCTCAGTGCTCTGACTGGGCAAAGGAGATTGCCGTCGCGTTCGCTATCGGATGCTGGCAGCACCGATAGGGAAATGACCTGTGCTCTGAAAGGAGTACCGATCACCTTGGGAACATAGCCGTGTCTAGGATTTAAAATGACCTTGGAGTCACTTGGTCCAAACTCAAGACACGCAGCGCTGACAGACAGCGCGTGAAGGTCTCCCACACGTTTGACTGATGACAGGGCAGTCAGAAAAACGGTTTTGAGTGAAAGGTATTTCAAATCCACGGATTGAAGCGGTTCGAAAGGAGGGGCTTTCATAGTTTCGAGAACTATAGAAAGATCCCAGATAGGAACCGATGGGGGGCGCGGGGGGTTCATCCTTCTAGCTCTCTTGAGGAAGCGGATGACCAGCTCGTTTTTTCCCAGTGACTGGCCGTGCAGGGGTTCAGCGAACGCCGCCACATACACTTTGAGCGTGGATGGGGATCTGCCCTTATCCAGCAGCTCTTGTAAAAACATGAGCAGCGACGACACCCCACATGTCCGTGGGTCCAGGTCTCTGTCGGTGCACCATTTTGAAAACACAGACCATTTTGACGCATAGAGTCTTCTCATGGAAGGGGCTCTAGCGTATATGATGGTGTTTATTACCCCTTCTGGCAGAGCGATGGGTAGTCGTTGATCACCCACGCGTGCAGCGCCAGCTCTGGGTGGGGATGCCAGATCGTGCTGCGAGCTTGAGAGAGGAGATCTGCTCTCACTGGGATGGGCCACGGCGCTGTCAATGACAGCTGCGTAAGCTCCGGGAACCATGTCTGATTCTCCCAACGCGGGGCTATGAGGAGGACCGAGTGGCGCGTTTCCCTGATCCTCTGCATTACCTGTGGCAATAGCGAGACGGGAGGGAAGGCGTAAAGCGGGCGGTTGGGCCAGTCCTGGGCCAGCGCGTCCTCACTTTTCGAGAAAAATATTGGGCAGTGAGAGTTCTCTTCTGGCGCTAAAGAGGTCTATCTCTGCTCTGCCGAATATGCGCCATAACTTCTGGACTGTTTGAGCGTGCAGGGACCATTCCCTGGAGGAATATTGTCTCTGGACAGTCTGTCTGGGCCGTCGTTCAGGTGGCCTGGCACGTCGCGTCGCCCTCAGCGAGTGCAGGTGGCACTGGGACCAACTCAGTATGCGTTTAGGTCAGATGGAAGAGGTTCCTGGATCTGACACCGCCCTGATGGTTTAAGTAGGATACCACAGATCTGTTGTCCGAGCGGACCAGGGCGTGGTGACCCTGAATGACTGGGAGAAAGCGCATAGCGCGTACTCGACCGCTATCATTTCCAGACAATTTATGTGAAGGAGCTTTTCCTGAACTGACCATAGGCCAAAAACCGGAGAGCCCTCGCGGACCGCCCCAACCCATGTTGGACGCGTCTGTCGAAATGACTTTTCGGCGAGATACAGCTCCCATCGTCACTCCCGCTGATACCATTCAGCCACTGTCCAGGGCTGCAGAGCTGAAATACAGGTCTGAGTCACCTTGATCGGCTGGCGGCCTGTGGCCCAAGCCCGGTGAGACGCGTGGTGTTTAGCCAATGCTGAAGCGGAGCATGCGCAGTAAACCCAGCTGAAGTACTGCTGCGGCTGAGGCCATGTAACCTAGCACTCTCTGAAATTTTTTCAGAGGCGTGAGGCTGTTCATCTGAAAGGACGCGGCTAGTCGCTGAACACGGCGCACGCGCTGTGTAGATAAGCGAGCCGTCATAGCCACGGAGTCTAGTTCTATTCCAAGGAAGGAAATTGCCTGACTGGGCTGTAGTGAGCTCTTGGTCCAATTGACTGCAAGACCCAAACTGTTCAGATGGCTGAGGAGAACTGTTCTGTGAGACAGAAGCTCCGTATGTGACTGTGCCATAATCAGCCAGTCGTCCAAATAGTTCAGAATTCGCAAGCCCTGACTCCGCGAGGAGTGCGGCGCCGCATCCATGCACTTCTTGAAAGTACGGGTGCTAAAGACAGGCCGAGCGGAAGGACGGTGTATTGATAAACCTGGCCGTCGAGCGAATCTCAAGAATGGCCTGTGACGGGATTTATCTGAATCTGAAAGTAGGCATCTTTCAGATCGAGAGAGATAAACCAGTCCCCTGGCGGCGTATGCGCGAGGAGTTTCCTGATTGTAAGCATTTTGAACGGTCTTTTTCAAGCACCTTGTTCAAACCCCTGAGATCTAATATTGGTCTGAGGCTGCCGTCTTTCTTGGGAACAAGAAAATAACGGCTGTAAAACCCGACTCGCTCAGCGAAGGTGGCACTTTCTCTATGGCCCTTTTGCACAGAAGGTTTGCTATTTCTGAGCGAAGCATGCAGGCTGCTTCCGTGTTCACAATAGTTTCGAGCCAGCTCTGAAGCGGGAGGGCGGCGATCGAACTGTAGCAAATAGCCCTGTTTTATTGTGCTTAACACCCATTTGGATATCCCTGGGATAGCTTCCCACGCTTTGAAGCGTAACGCTAGAGGGTGAATGGCCAAATCGCCCTGATTGCTGCACACAGCGCTGAACAGAATGTGTGAGCGCGCTTACTGTGCTTATGCATGACTGCTCGCAGACAGCAGGGACAGGCTGTTCTGTGAGTGACTTCCCGATTGAGGTGAATGGGGAAAGAGTCACATCTGTTAAGTGATGCGCGAGCATAGTCACGAGCACGGGACTTACATACAGAGAAGTGTTTGCTGGCCGTGTGACAGAGCGGGCAGAGAATGGAGCGCGCGACGTATTCGTGAGCGCGTTTATTGACTCTAACACTCGAGCGGTTTGTGTCCGCTTTATGTGAGTGGGCTCTGATCGGGACACGGGAAGTGTAATGCTTGTGTGTAGAGGTGAACACTGGATTGTGGGCAAATTTTCTACACATAAGGCTGGTCGTGTGACAGAGCGGCCAGAGAAGGGGCGTGCGCACGGATTCGTGGGCGCGTTTATTGACTCTAACACTCGAGCGGGCTGTGTCCGCTTTATGTGAGTGGGCTCTGATAGGAACACGGGAAGTGTAATGCTTGTGTGTAGGGGTGAACACTGGATTGTGGGCACATTTTCTACACATAAGGCATGTTTGCTCTTTACAAGATTTCTTTGGGTCGCCGTGAAAACGGCGTTTGAGTGCAGGCAAGCGGGCAGTATCACTGGCTTGTTGGCTGCTGAATCCACCACTGTAGTAGCCTGAGAGAGGGGGACTGACAGGGGGCGAAGCTTTGACGGTGGTCCGGCCGCGGCGGGACTGAGCCATCGTTTTTTTCAACAAGGCTAGGAGGACTTCGGTTGCTCAGGTTTCAGCGCAACCTTAGACCGAGGCCAGCGGGGGGGCGGCGGTCTTCTGCGGCTGTCTGAGTGCGATCGAGGGCGGCCGCCCTGTCGACGCTGAGAAGTCTGACCTTGTTGAGCTGGGCGCTGTGAAGAGGCTCGTGCAGGAGGCTGGTCACGTGGGCGGCCTGCAGAGGAGCTAGCGTGACGCGGCAGGAAGAGGTTCATGGCTTGGGTGGCTTTCTGGACTTATGAAAAGCGGTCAACATTGCCACTCACCGCGGAGCCGAAGAGACCAGTCGGAGAGAGCGGTGCGGTGAGGAACGTGGAGCGCTCTGCTTCTCCCATGTCGGCTAGCGTTAGCCACGGGTGTCTCTCGGTCACAGTCAGCGAGGCCATGCACTTCCCTAGAGCTTGGGCTGCAGCTTTGGTGGCGCGAAGGGCGAGGTCCGTCGCGCTTCTTAGATCTGCAACAGCCTCTGGGTGCCTGCCTTTCTCATCCCACTCCCGAAGAAGGTCCGCTTGGAGGATCTGTAAGACGGCCATGGAGTGCAGAGCAGATGCGGCTTGGCCGGCGGCGGAATAGGCGCGGCCAACATAGGCGGAAGTCGCTCTGCAGGCCTTAGACGGGAGCACTGGCTTAGACCGCCATTTCGCGGAGGGCGGGCAAAGGTGTGCTGCTACCGAATCCTCGACCGGGGATGGAGGAGTAGCCCTTCTCGGTGGCGCCGTCCACGAAGCGAGAAGGGTGGAGACGTGGGAACGGATCCTGGCCGAGAAAGCGCGTTCCACGACTTTGCAAGCTCAGTGTGGAGTTCCGGCAGGAAGGGGCGGCCGGGCCGCGGGTGTTGCGCGGCGACGGCTCTGAAGAAAGCAGCCGTCAAGTCTGTTGGGAGCCTGCTCAGGGGCGGTGACCACTCGAGCCCGAGGCGGTCGGCGGCCTGTGTGAGGAGGCGTGTTAGTTCCCGCTCGACTCGGCGCGGATCCTGCTGGATTCCTGGGCCGAGGAGGAGCGTGGGAGCCTGACCACTCCTCGCTGTCCGAAGCCATGATGGAACAGCCCTTATCCTCCGCCTCGTCCTCCGAGATGGCAGCAGTCGCGGCTGCTGGGCGGCAACTGCGGCGTCCCGGGGCGGGGAGGGTGAGAGCGATGCTCGAGGGAGAGGCTCCGGCGAGGCAGTCGCTTCTATCACCGGTTCTGGCAGCCTTTGGGGCGCCGCTTTTTCCTGCGCGGCGGAACGGAAGGGGGCGCGGCGGCTTCGGTTCTGAGCACTTCGAGTCGAGCCCGCAGGGTCGACATCGGAAGCTCCTCGCAGAGGTCGCATCCGCCTTCAGCGAGGGCGAGCTCTGCATGCCCCAGTCACAGGCAGAGAGCGCAGATGATGTGGCGGTCTCCGGCGCTGAGAGGGGCGCGGCATGAAGCGCAAGTGGTGCGAGGCATCTTAAAAAAGACGCTCGTTACTCTTTTGTGAAGTTCTTTTTTGTGAAGAACTAGCTTGCTCTAAAAAAGGATACGTCGCCGGATGGCGTAGCTGCGAAGAGCTTCGCTGAAGAGATGAAAATCAGGGTTCCAGCCTACGAACTACGCTTATATGCACTCTAGCCACGCCCATTTTGGCGGGCTTTGATGCAGTAAGCGTGCGGACGCCTCTCATTGGACGCGAGTTCGCCCAAGTTCGTCTATAGGCTGCAGCAGTTGCCGCAGAGCAACCAATGAGCTTGCTAGCTAGCCCGCTCAAGGTCTGCAGTTGCTGCACTGCGTTGACAAATGATACAAAATTAAGGATAATTTTTTGGCTTCAATATCTCAGAAAAGATGAATCTTTCCCGTAGCGTACGCTAGCTTACGCAATACGAAAGAACCTCTCGTAAGAGAACCATTGTGTCTCTTCTGATGTTAGTGGTCTAATGTTAAATGTTAAACACTCTCTGGTGAAGTCAGCTTTTGATCTGTAGGAATAAAGAAGTACTAAGTATATGAGTCATATTTAACATCGATATTATTCACAGACAGCCAGACAGATACTACTTACATATAATGTTGTTACAAAACACAGTTCAACCAAGATTTTTGACACGCATAGTCCAATGGGTAAATATGGTGGAAGGATGGGGTTAAGGATGTACTGTCTGATGGCTTCAGGCAGAAAAGATCACTGGTCTCTTAATAGAACAGTGTTATTTATAATACGTACCATACAATACTGAGGTAAATACAGTACGTTACTTATTTGTGTGCCCTCAGCAGATTCAGAGTCCCTCGATAAACTCGGCATTAAACCCTCATACAATCTCTCATATAAGAAAACAACTTGTGGACACTTACATCTGCATGGGAAGAAATGACACTTTCTTTTCTATTACCATACATACATTTATATTGAGAATCTAATTCCTCTGGTCAATTCCATGTAGGATACAAACATTGAAGTCATACAATTATTTCACATATGTCTGCTGGCGGCATAAAGATTTTTCAACATATGTTCAGATGTTTCTTGGCATCAATTCAAAATAGTACAGATTTTATCACTGAAGAGGTGTGCAAAACCAAGTCTTACCTAAGCAGATATACAAACAGACAGGAGAGGGCGACAAAGATTTACGTTTGTTCATTATTCATGCACGCATTAACGGTTTGAAAAAACAAGCCTGTTGCTATTGGGTGTCAAGAAAAATAGCTACCACACAGACCCCACAAAACAGAAGCACAATGATAGTGCTTGGTGTTTCATTCCTCAGTATGTCGATATTTTAGAATCTCAAAGCAAACAATTCATTAGAGGTTAATAGAGATTGTCAATGATGGACTTTTAATCATGATTTTCTCAGCGTGATTTATCTTTTCTCTCCATTAACCTTTAAAAGAGGCACATTATCTCCAGAAGCTGTTATTGGTATTGTTAATGTTATTGTTTATCCAGACAGCCATATACAGTCTCGTTTTCCACTTTAATAGGCTCTTAATCACATAAAATGAACTTCATTATGACATTAAACTTTCCTATGACCTGTGTAAACCTCAAAGCCTGGGAGAGAACTCCTGTATATTATGTGATTGATATTCTCACCAGGCTAAAAGAAAAAAAAAAACATGTCTGTCTTTATATATATATATATATATATATATATATATATATATATATATATATATATATATATATATATATATATATATATATAAAATCAGGGTTGGCGAGTAACAGAATACATGTAACGGTAATACGTATTTAAAATACAAAATATAAGTAACTGAATTCCACTACAGTTACAATTTAAATAATTGGTAATTAGAATACAGTTACTTTCAAAAAGTATTTTGATAACTGAAAAGATTACTTTGCATTTTATTGTCATTTGTTTCATTTAATATTTAGTCCTTTCAGAGGAAAACATTTCTACATATAAATAATGTGATCCAAAGTGCATTTGAACAGTGGTTAAACACTTTCTTATGATGTGTTACATTCATACGAGCAGACAGAGAAGTAAGTTTGAAGTAAGTCTGGAGCAGAAGAAATAAACCTTGTGTAAATTGTCAGCTTTACTTTAAGCTAAAATGCATTTCTAGCCATTTTACGTGCACATGTTACCAGACACAATCATATTTTTTATCAAGAAAATTCATGTTGGATCAAGATATTTATGTTTTTCAGAGAATGTATTTTTAACATGTGTATTTTGTCTTACTGTACTGGCAGAGTTTTATAGTCAAAACAAGTGAAAAATCCAAAGTAGGCTATTTAGAGTACGTTACTGACCTTGAGTAATCTAACTGAATACATTACAAATGACATTTTACAGCATGTATTCTGTAATCTGTAGTGGAATACATGTCAAAAGTAACCATCCCAAACCTGTATATATATATATATATATATATATATATATATATATATATATATATATATATATATATATTACGGAACAATGGATTTTATTCACTGTAAAACCTAAAGTTGTCATTACTGTAAAAAACAAGATGTCTTAATTAAGTATTACTTGAAATGTTTTGGACTCATAACTCAAATATTTAAGTTAATTTCACTTATTTTTCTTACAAATCCATAGATTTAAGATTTGAAGGGTTAATAACTCAAACTACTGAGCACAAAATTGAGGCTATGGGGAATACCCACAATCCCTTGCGGCTTGAATTATGTTCCCTTGGTCAGAGGAAACAAATTGGGGAATTTAAATAATTGTTATTAAGAATTCATGGAAGTTTTAGCTATTTTGTTGTATTATTTATGCTTTGTTGCAAATAGTTGATTGGTGTAATGTCACCATTAGGGTGATCTGTGTCTCTTTGGTCAAGTTGGACCCTGGTCATAGTATCTTAGTTCTCTTTGTGCATGTGCAGCTGAAATGCATATATGCATTTCTTTAAATAATTATTGAATAACCAACCTAAAATAATTTATTAGGGATGGGTGATACCACTCATTTTCTTTTCAGTCCGATACCAAGTACTTTTAGTCCAGAATCGCTGATGTTGATATCAAATACCTATACTTATATAAATGTAATTTTTTCAAATTCTTTGGAAGTTGTGGTTACTAATACAATATTACTACAGTAAATCCATGATAAGTTTTCAAAAGGGTATAATTTATTAATGAGGATTAAATATCATTGTCAATGTTTTAACATCTCTGAATTGAAATAAACCTGTAAAAATGGTCAAATAAGCCCATTGTAATACATGTCATGTCTAGGTGTGTTTTCTGTCTTCACCTCAGGAAAACAGTGCTCTCTCTTTGAACGAGCGCTGTGACTGAAAGGGTGAACGCTGTCTGACTTCTGGTGTATTTTAACATTTCTGCACATCAAGATGAGCATAAGAAAAAATAGTTCCGGTGCTATGCACCAATTCGCTCATATAATAATTTTTCCACTACAAAGCTTATGAGATGCATATTTTTGATGAGATTCAGAATTTTTATGTGAGGATCGATATTCTTGATACCACATCAGTATCGGAAGTATCGATACTTTAGTATAGATCCGCCCATCCCTGTCAGTTAGCATCTTTATTTGAGCTGTGCTGTTGTTTGATCTAAAATGTAATCAATTCAATTAAAATGTACAACAGTAGAAACAACAATATTTAAATTAAAATAGGAGTTAAGTCTACTCGCATCTAATTAACTCAACTTAAATAGTTAAGTTCACTCAACTTAAAATACTCAAGTTTTGGGAGACCCCATTCCTTAATGGAATTGAGGGAACGAGTTTACTCAATCAAATGAGTGTAATGAACTTATTAGGGTTATCAGTGTTGGACAATGGATTCTGAATGGTGCTATTCATAAAGAGTCCGACAAATTGTCCACCGACAATCCGAAGGTTTTTTTTTACGGAGATTGGTCCAATTTGTTTTTCCTTCGGACTGCAATGAAAACTGACTGACCAATGAGTTTCCAGAGTTGCTGCACCTGTTTCATACAGCCTGTTGGTGGTGCTAATCAACAGGAAAACACCCACATTGGACTTGCAACTGATATACACCCCGAAAATTATATAGGCCTAACTAAAAAAAATTGTTTCATTCATGAACCCGTTGTACTGCAAACATAAACACATTCTGCTTTTGAAAGTCTACTTATGGTGTTTTGTCTTATTGTACATTATTTAATATGTCTATCACTATGTTATATTCTCATGGCATTAATAGCACACTGTTATTTTTATTGCAAGGAAAATATAACAAAGTATTGCAATCATTCAAATAAAGAAAATAACTTGAGTTAGTGATTTCTTTTATATTAGGCATCCTATTGTATACTATAGCCTACTGTTATTCCTAATGTACATTATTCCATGTGTATTTATATCATTGCAACTGTCATATTATCCAGACATTAATCCAGACATTATAAAAAGAGAATATGGTTTTGTAGTCCGTTTGGAATACAAAATACAAGTACAAATAAATATCCAACTGCGCTCTTTATTCATCTCACTCGTATAAAAAATATCAACACCATGGAAAAAACATATTATGAAACAGTTATGCCAAAGTAGGTTAATAAATGCTTTAACATCGTTCAATTTATTTATCTGTAACAGCTAAACATGCGGGCATTAAACTAGTAAAAAATTTTGTAGAATAGCAACAGCGCAGCCTACTGTTCTGGGGTGAAACGTTTTTCGTTTAATGTTTTGAAAGAATGGGTGTAAATAGACCTTCTTTCAGAGGTTCGTCTCGCGAAATTGTCATGATTTTTATGTGAACAGGCCTTTAAACAGCCATTTCCGCTATATGTAAAAAGTATAAAAATGATGAGGCATAAAACGATTAATGAAACCCAAAACTGAAAAGGTAATATACACAAACATGATTTTTAGGCCAACAAATATTATAATTGATCAATTGTATACATTTATGACATTTAAAACACATGTGACAACTTACCCTGATGGAAATGTGACAACATGCCCCAATCTGACTTTCATGAAAAATACATTTAATAACAGATTTAAACATTTAGGTAAAAATCCACCTATAACGGATCACTTACTTGGTCAATTACTTTGGAGGGTAGAATTCACACACACACGCACACGCACACGCACACACGCACGCACGCACGCACGCACACACACACACACACACACACACACACACACACACACACACACACACACACACACACACACAAAAGTTTGTAATTTAAGAAGATTTTGAACTAGCTGTTTTAAACCAACATAACCTCAGCTAGATAAAACACACATTTGCACAATCAGACTTTTGACACAAAATCTCATTGTTATCGTGTGACTATATATCATCAAGTGATACTATGTTCCATAATTAAAAAATAAATAAGTAAATAACAATAATATAATATATATATATATATATATATATATATATATATATATATATATATATATATATATATATATATATATATATACATACACTCACCTAAAGGATTATTAGGAACACCTGTTTAATTTCTCATTAATGCAATTATCTAATCAACCAATCACATGGCAGTTGCTTCAATGCACTTAGGGGTGTGGTCCTGGTCAAGACAATCTCCTGAACTCCAAACTGAATGTCAGAATGGGAAAGAAAGGTGATTTAAGCAATTTTGAGCGTGGCATGGTTGTTGGTGCCAGACTGGCCGGTCTGAGTATTTCACAATCTGCTCAGTTACTGGGATTTTCATGCACAACCATTTCTAGGGTTTACAAAGAATGGTTTGAAATGGGAAAAACATCCAGTATGCGGCAGTCCAACATTTTGTTGGCCTGCAGTTCCAGCAGGCCAACAAAATGCCTTGTTGATGCTAGAGGTCAGAGGAGAATGGGCCGACTGATTCAAGCTGATAGAAGAGCAACTTTGCCCGAAATAACCACTCGTTACAACCGAGGTATGCAGCAAAGCATTTGTGAAGCCACAACACGCACAACCTTGAGGCGGATGGGCTACAACAGCAGAAGACCCCACCGGGTACCACTCATCTCCACTACAAATAGGAAAAAGAGGCTACAATTTGCAAGAGCTCACCAAAATTGGACAGTTGAAGACTGGAAAAATGTTGCCTGGTCTGATGAGTCTCGATTTCTGTTGAGACATTCAGATGGTAGAGTCAGAATTTGGCGTAAACAGAATGAGGACATGGATCCATCATGCCTTGTTACCACTGTGCAGGCTGGTGGTGGTGGTGTAATGGTGTGGGGGATGTTTTCTTGGCACACTTTAGGCCCCTTAGTGCCAATTGGGCATTGTTTAAATGCCACGGCCTACCGGAGCATTGTTTCTGACCATGTCCATCCCTTTATGGCCACCATGTACCCATCTTCTGATGGCTACTTCCAGCAGGATAATGCACCATGTCACAAAGCTCGAATCATTTCAAATTGGTTTCTTGAACATGACAATGAGTTCACTGTACTAAAATGGCCCCCACAGTCACCAGATCTCAACCCAATAGAGCATCTTTGGGATGTGGTGGAACGGGAGCTTCATGCCCTGGATGTGCATCCCACAAATCTCCATCAACTGCATGATGCTATCCTATCAATATGGGCCAACATTTCTAAAGAATGCTTTCAGCACCTTGCTGAATCAATGCCACGTAGAATTAAGGCAGTTCTGAAGGTGAAAGGGGTCAAACACAGTATTAGTATGGTGTTCCTAATAATCCTTTAGGTGAGTGTATATATATATATATATATATATATATATATATATATATATATATATATATAAATATAAAGTATGAACAAAAGGCCAAAAACAAATCATTCTCCTTCCTCTTATAAATGAACAGGGAATACATTAACATCTCAATATATGTCACCATAAAAGTGCTTCTTTAAGTGCTCATGTTCCCAGATAATTTTGCACATTGATAGACAAGAGGGACTTTCTCAAGACCTAATTCCATCAGTTTTCTGTTTACATCTCAGTCCTGTCTCGGACTTTAAAGCTCTCTCATTCCCAAGAGAGTCTCAGAGCCCAGACAAAAAAAACAAAAATACCCAAACATATGCCGACCACGTTATGCGTCTCCATTTTTAAAAGCCCTGCATTCTCTACTGCGCCATGATGTTGCGTCTTTGTTTGCTCAGACCTTTGTGCATAACAATGACAAGGGACTGAAGTCTGTAACTTGTGTACAAGGCCTCCACCAATCTCAGCATCTCATTTACATAATGATGCTGTCAGTTCTCTGGGTCTCTTGTGAATATTGACCATATGGTGCAGATAGGGCCTGGCTATGTCATGACATTGTGGGCAGCTGATGGGGCTTTTTCTCACACTACCCCTGATAGAGGTCACACAACAAGCTTCTCTGATGGACCCTTCATTGTGACAGTCAAAGCATCAGGAATGATCCCACCTGTGTTGGAATGAGCAATAAGAATGAGAAGATGTAATGATTTTCAGTGTGTAGATTTACAGAGATGCTCACTTGTGACAGTCCTGTATTTGTGAGCTTGTGTTTATGGGATACAGACAATAATCACAGCCACAATAATGTGAATTATAATCAGTATTAGTAATTACTTCTGTAAATATTATAATCAGATTACTTTAATGATTACTTAATCATAAAGTAATCAAATTACTAATTACTTTGGTTCAATTTACTTTCTAAAACACTTTTCACAGAAAAGATTTTATTTTTCTGCTCAATACATATCATTTAAAGTATAATTATTAAAAAATTATGTCTTTCCCCCATCTTTATTGTTGCACTCAGAGTACATGCTATGTTTTTGACAAAGAGCACAAATACACCCTAGTATCAACTCGCATGCATATACATGTACAGCAGATGGACAGATGCATCGGTACAAAAGGGTAAATAAGTCCAGATGGCAGCCATACTAGCTTCAGCTGCTGTCTGAACATGACTTTGCAAATATCCTTCAGCTGCCCTACTCTAACAGGCAGTAGCCTGTTCATAGCCATAGCAACAGCTTGACTGCCTCTGCCTGTACCCTCAAAAAGAGGATCACATGTGCCCACAGAGCAACAGGTCGAAATCTACGAAACGAGTGATCTGATTGGCTGACAGGCCCCCTGGTCCTCAGGTCTGTTTGTGCCTCGCAAGGGGGCTAGCTGTGTGGTGCTGGGGTTCCTTCGAAGATGACAGCCTTGTACCTTCTTTGAGAGACATGCAGAAAAGGCTGCAAGAGGAAAATTTTATTGTTTAAAGAATCATTGAAGAATCAACTTTGTATAAAAATGGACACAAAAAAGACATTTGTTGACATACAGTCAATTACTGTGGATAGCATAGCCCAAACAGCAATTGCTAATTTAAGGTGCTATTTCTACATGATCTAACCATTTTTGGTGGTGTAACCTAATGTATTCTTTTCGATTCAGTGATGTAATCCTGTATGTTCTGACTTTAAAAAAGGACCTTTTTCACAGACTGACTGCCAACGTTTTATATATAGATATATATAATTTTGTTTTTTAACTTTTTCATGCATATTTATTCTATTCTATTCTATTCTATTCTATTCTATTTGAATATATTATTTTATGTTTTTTTTTTTTTTTTTTTAACTAGTCAAATCTTCTGCAATAGGGTTTTAAATACTGCTCAAAGGGGCTGGGCGATAAGGCAACAAAAATCTCTATTGTTTTTAGACAATTAACGATATTTGATATGTATCTCAATAATTATGTATTTGCTCTGAAATAGCTTAAAAGTGTTTTCATTTCAATAACTTGCATCAGTTACAAATGTTTGGAATTGTGTGATTGTTTGAACCAGCAGCACTTTTATGCATTTTATGAGAACGTGTGCAGAGCAGCCCATCACCATTCGCTCTGAAGTGTGCACAGACCATGTATTCATGTCATAAAGTCACAGCTTTTTAAGTTTAAGTATTGACATGTGACTACATCCTGATTCTGATGTTATTTTAATTAATTGTGCAGCCCTGAAGGATCGTGAAATTAGAGTAATGACGCGCTCTTTCTGGTGCATTTTTGGGCTGCCACCTGCAATTTTTCACACTCGATTTAAAAGCTAAAATGAATTGCAAAAAAAAATTGGTCTCATTTTTCAGTTAACTTTGTAAACTTGTAGTTCTGGTTCTGTTCACTCTAGATATAACATTGGATTATTCAGTCGAGCAAGCTCACAGAATTGTTTAGAAAACTCTAAGGTAAAAGCAGACATAACATTTTTGGCTATTTGGGGATTACAGCAGCAGTTATTGGAGCATAAACAAGATGCTTGTAATTGATTACTTACAGAAATTATATTTCACTTTTTTTTTTTATCTTTTGAACTGTGGTATTAGGGCAAACAAATGAACTGTACAGTCACATTCCAGAGAATGAGAACATTTAATTAGATTTATGACTCGTTCATTTAGGTGCTATGTGAAGGAGTTCTATTTTTATATTAATATTTCTACCCCATTACCTATGGGGAGCGATTTTTGAGACCATATTTTGTTATTTTAAGTAACATAAATGCAGAATTTATTATCTCTGAAAAGTTCAGATTCTAAGCTTTCAAATGATACCACATATGCCTGACTTATGTATACACAGATTTTACGTTTTAAGTGTAGACTTGTTTTTTGCGATATTGTGCCCCCCATTAGAGCTTTAAGTAGCGAAATAAAAGATCACGAAATTCATGATATTGCTTAATTTACAGCAATACAGCAAAATCATCGTGAACATTCGAAATATCGCCCTGCACTAATGCTGATTAGCTGCTGAGGGAATGATAGTAAATTCAGCATTTTGTCTCTTTTGAATGTGGTAATCCATTTCTCTGTATTATTATTTTTTTTGTCTTTTGTAAAGTTGTGGAAACGTAATAATGGATTTTTTTTCTCTTGCTGTTAAAGCAAATGGGAATGCAAAAAAATATATTTTTGTGGGCTCCCATTTGCTGCTACTGTATAGTTTACTTCTGATGATGTTTGAGAAGTTCATATTGAAATCTCTGACTTTTGATTGAGTGTAATATCTTGGCAAATCAGACACCGTGTATGGCATTGTTGAGATTTCTTCTGAAACTATAGAGGAAGCAAACTATTTGAGATAACTGGTCTTTTTCTCAGGAGACAAATCTGAGAAGCAGATGACCTAAGCAAGAGTCACAATTTCTTTCCGTTTTATCTCATTGCTGTCTAAAGAAAAACAATTGAGACTTTAAAGAGATCTAATTTGTGATGTCTGTCTTATGGGCTAAGCCTACAGGATAGCCCAGTTAAAGGGTGGGTGCCCCTCAGCTACTGTTTGTTTAGAGAAAACCTCTGACCCTCAGGAGGTCACACACTCTTGACTCCTCGCAAATCACAGGGCAAAGGAGAGCAGGACTTATGTGTGTTTGTTTGTCAGGGCACACTGCATGTGGCACGCCTGCCCCTCGCAGATGATAGACATCCCAGGGGAGACACCCCTGCAGAAATGCATTCCTTCAGCGCTGGGCTGCAGATGCTGTGATGAATCTTGTGACCACAGCTCTGATCAAACAAGGGATCTTAGTTCCTGGGAACTAAGCTCCCAGGAATGATGTCACAAGCATAACGCAGAATCCCTTCACAAGTTCAGTCCAGTGAAGAGCTGTCAGGAATTGTGTTAATTTGGGTTTCTGGCATTTCTGGCAATATTGTAGAAAGTCTTAATTAATGGCTAAATATTAGTCAAAGATTGAAAATATATAGTATGCAAAAGTGCTAATCCACAGACAGCTCATACATTCCAGATGTAAGCCTACATCTCATCCATTGAACAAAACATTATTAAATAGAGAGCAAATGGGGACTTTTGCTTAGGTATCGTGTTTCTCAAATGTTACTTCTGAGATAAAGACCCTGGTAATCTCTAATAATATTTCAGTCGTGACAACTCTGTGAATACATTTAAGGTGTTGTAATATTTTAACACGTTAGTAGGTTTGGGTTTTGTGCATGAAATCTGCTTACGCTGATAACAATAGCAAGTACGAAGACTTGCTATTGTTAGAAAATACACCGACATGCTGCCAATTAGACATACATGAGACATGCTGCACTGAGCGTGTAGGTCATGCTTCTTTACATACAGCACATAAATAAAATCCCCCTGAAGAATATCTAGACAGGTGGTGCTGGTGAGGAGGAGGGTTTAGAGACAAAACTCTCGTAGCATGCTGCAGAGAAACTGGCTCACATGCAAATAACTGATCCAATTTAAACTTGTAGTTTATTGACTGAAAGGTTCAGAAGAGATCTAATAAATTTCTCAAACTGTGCTCAAATTTGCCAAGATACCAAAATCTGCAATCAAAGTCAGAGATTTTAATATGAATCAAAATTTTCTCTTTATATTATTCCAAAACCAATTATGCTATCAAAATTACATTGATAGATTAATCCTCTTGTTGTATGCCAACGATGGTCTCTTTTATGTGTTTTTCCTTCTAAGGTATTTTAGGAGAAACATATGAGACAAAGATGATACCTAAATAAGACATAACTGAGAACATAATTATATCTCCAGAGCTTTGAAAAAGCAACCTCTGCACAATAATCTTTTTTCTCTTGTCCGATAGGGTTTGTGACACATGAAGATCTCTGTTGGACTACTCAAGGATACACTACATTCACTAAAGCACAGTATAAAACAGCAGGTGATATACAGTGTGCAACATTTATCACATATACATTTTCATGGTGTATCTGTCACCATGGTTTTATGAGGACCCATAAACATTGCCCTGGCTCCACTAATAAGGCCCTAATATTGCCTGGTCAGGGCCCCTGAAAGGAAATGAATGCCTTTGTTCTTGAGGGAGTGACATGGTGGTACAATTAACTATACTTTATCATAAACCAGTTTATCACAGAGGTGTTTGATCTTTCAGAAAGAGCACAGTTTTGACAATTCAAATCATAATAAAGTTGTAAGTGTTAACGTTCAGTTACTGTCCCCCTTATCTATTTGGAGCAAAGTCCTCGATTCGTGTCAGACAATGGTGCTGTGGTTTTTAAGTCAGGCTCTGTTAGCCTGTCTGCTTTGAGGTCAGCATAACAATGAACAATGAAGCCATTGTGCTACACATTGATAAGGAAACTTTCACAGATAAAACAACACTTTAATTGACAAGTCTTTTGGCAATCCAAAAACACTACTATTACATGGTAGTTTTGGCAGGAAATGGTAAACAAATGTGTTTTGTGATATTTTGCTCTCTGAGAACAGCTATAAATCAAGCACACGTTTGTGAGTTTACAAGGCATAAGGTTGCCAAATGTTTAACTTCTTTATAAGTTAAATCTTTTCAGTGATGATGTAATGACACTTCTGTTTCAAGGGAATAGTGAAAGGTGGAAACAGAGACTCAGATTCAAACTTTGCAGATCGTGCGCATGTTGACTTACAGGGTCTGAGGCTCTAAATCTCAGCTATAAAAACTCTTTCATGGTCTGGTGAGATTTTAAAGGCTTTCAGCAGGAAACATCCTGCCTTACTACTGAACCAGTAAGTCTACAAGATAGAGAAAAAAGAGAAGAGAGGAGAAGAGAAGTGAAAACATGAGATGAGAAAATGGAATAAATGAGACAGGTGAGAATAGAATAGGCAGAATATATTAGAGAACAGACAAAAAGAAAAGACAAGAGACGAGAACAAACAAAATAGAATAGAAAGGACAAGAAGAGAAAACACAAGAGAAGAACAGAAATAGCCTCCTGAGTGTTCCAAAGGTATCCGACAGTGAACTAACTTTTTAGATAAACTGTGGCTTTATAAACCTTATTTGTGACGTGGAATAAGCAGCGTCTGCATCCGGTGAATATGATGAGTTCCTCTAGCATTGACCACAGCGTAATACTTAGCAGCTATAATACCAGAATATAGTGATATGGTTCATAAACTATCAAACAAACCCAGGATGCACAGCAAAATTATGTGCAGAAGCCTGAATATTTCCTAATATCAGCATAAAAGTAAAGCAGTAGTGAATCGTTCATTGCTGCTTTTGTATGGACTGAAATAAATCTGCTTCTTTACAGAGATCATGACGATGCGACTCGTTCATGTGTACCTGCATAATTCTGATGATGCCTTATAATAATTATTTCCAAGCGATATTATATTATATATATTATTTTTTTTCTTTTCTCTCTCCTAGGTGAACAAAAATGCAGTTGGTGTAAGAAAGTTGAAGAGAATTTAATGGCTGCTTTACTCTTTGCTTTTTTAATAAGTTGGGGGCGTGTCAGACAGTGCCCAGGACTGTCCTTATCGGCACCTGATTTCATGCATCCTGCCTGCAACTTTGAATAACGAAGGCAAAAGCTATAATGGTAATTATATGAGCTCAATTAATGAGTTTATGAAATTGTAAATAATATGTCGATATTTATTGCCAGCTTGTACTATAAAGCAGCGTGATGATAGCCTTTTATTGCTAAAGCTGGAATGGCTAATCTCATAGCGGTTCACATTCAGAGTTGATAATGGCAGCACCCTGGTTAGCTGAATATAAGGTGGATAGAGTAATATAGATTCAGCAGAATATACAATACTATTGTTACCTCACCACGCAACACTGCTGCTAACTGATAAAAGATGTGTTATCGACGGTCGCGTTTAAGGAAAAAGGGGCTCCGGCAAATGTATCCTTATCGACTCTTGCTAGACCTTAATTCATCATCAATTATGAAATTCATAACTAATAGATGCAATACAGCGTTTGTGTGCTTGAATAGAGCTTGGAGAGGTCTTTGACGTTGACTGGTGAATTTCTCGTGAAAGGTGCGTGTGAGGGGCATGCCAACTTGGTGATTCATCCGCAACACTGTAAGCATGATATAACTGTTATATAGAGAGCAATATCCTCATGAAGCTGAGGTTGCATGGAACGTTGCAGCTAGGTCTTTACGGAGATGGAGAATGAGTGTTTGCTGGGGATGTACTACCTTTGGCTACAGCTACCATCCACTGCGGCCTCTGGAAATGAAGCATAGGTGGTGGATAAATGACGATTGCAGTCCTAAGTTCTGGGAAAACAGGAATGGATGATCATGGTTGGGGTTGCAAGCAGCCTGAATGTCGAGGCATCACTAGCTGCTAATGGAGCTGCACCTGAGTGTGGGTTATATTCCACTTCTCTGAATTAATAATTGTGTGTCCTCAAGGAAATCCTTGAAGATCGAAGGCTCCGCAATTATCTCCATGCTATCCATCACGAAGGAGTATGGTTAGACTAGTATAATAGGAGCCTGCTTTGTCGAGCCTTGTTGCCGGCTTGGTTTGTTGTCAGGTGCTTGGCTAGGCTGCAAAAAATGCTGTGTATAGATATATATATACCTGTATATAGGCCATCCTTGAAATATAGACTACTTTGTTTGGAGGAAGAAGGTCAGCTGGTGTCAGCTGATGCTGAGCTTGCCTCTCTTGGTCTGACTGAGTGCTTACGCTCGATATCTTGAAATATAGGAGAGTGTTTAAAAGGACAACCAGCCACAGTGTTTTGCACATAACACTGTTTTTGTCAAGACAGCCGTAGTGTCACCCAACTCTCTATTTCCAGCACTTTGATAAGATTAGGACTTGCAGAACAGACAGGTTGATTTGTACTGCATCTGAAAACACTACACTTTTGTCAGAGCTGTCTGAAGTCATTATCTCCTGTTATTTACCACAAACAGGCCCATACCTATAGAATCAGTCACCTGAAATTTTACATTTACCTAAATGATATATTATATATCAAAATAACAAGATAATGGTACAAGATAAGTCTTGAAAAAGACATTACCATCCTGAATAAAATTATATTCTCTATGTGATAGTAAAGCAATAAGACATGAGAGGCTGTGCGTTACAGTCATTTTACAACAGTGGTCTTTTGTTTGAAATGCTGCATTAAAGACCCCATGAAATAAAAATCAAAGTTGTGTGGCTTTTAGTTTCTGTCCGTTAGCTTTAAAGCCATCGATTTGCACCAGAAATGCTGGGAATACTAATCAAAATATTGATGACTCACATCGTACTCCCTCACGCTGTCCAATTAAATGCTTTCTAGAATGAGAATGCCCCTCTCCTAATAGATGCAAGAACAAATTATGTTAACTGCTGTGATGTAATCAAAAGACTATTGGCTATAGATTGAAAAAGACATGCATTAATTATTTTTACTTTGATAAAATGTTTTTTTTGAAGAGCCCATGGTTCAGTCCTATTTACATATTATGAAGCTGCATATAAACATCTCTACTACATCAGAGTGGGCAAAAGTAGTTAGTACACTAACAGAGAAGTATAATGAAGTTGTGTGAAAAGTTGTTTACCTTAATACAACATCTGCCACCACCTCTTTACCAAGGGCCATTTCTGAGCATATGGGGCCCTAAGCGAAATCCTACTTACGTCATCAATAGTGGTTCACTTTCGCAATTTGGTACAATTGCATTCATATCAGCAGTAAACCATACTGAAGTTCACATGAACTGTACTCCAGACCACCTTTTTAAGCAGACTCGGGTGCGGTTCGCAGGTGCACACCCGAGTTTAGAAAACTGAGTTCACATCATCCAAACAAACCGAACTATGACATAATTCGAACCTGTACACCAAACGATTTAGTGTGAAAACACCCTTACATTCAGACCTTGTTTGCGGGGGCCGCTTTTGGCTAGGGGGCTGTGACAGGGCGTAGGGTGGGGCCAGGTGGTGATTCTGCACACCCGGTCCCTTATCAGGCTAATTAAGCCTCCGAAAGGGATAAAGGCCGACTGCGGATGGTGATGCGATAGGGAGAGATCTTTTACGGGCAGCCGTGTGTTTGTGTCTTTTGTTTATTTCTTCATTAAAATATTATTTATATTGTCAAGCCGGTTCTCGCCTCCTCCTTTCCATTGAACTCCTTTACAGTCATCAAACTCATCTTGGCTGTGGTGGTTGTTTATTTACTTT
Organism: Xyrauchen texanus; assembly: GCF_025860055.1. Taxonomy (NCBI): domain Eukaryota; kingdom Metazoa; phylum Chordata; class Actinopteri; order Cypriniformes; family Catostomidae; genus Xyrauchen; species Xyrauchen texanus. The sequence continues at coordinate 18,694,027 of NC_068287.1, read as the reverse complement.
TCTATATAACAATGTCATGTTCCTTTCCTTCAGTTGCAAAGCTACCAGCTGTCTTGTGAGAGGCATAATGATTTGAGTCTGGCCATGCGATGGACAGAAACTATTGCCCTCAGCCACTGTAGCCTCAACCCCATCCTTTATGACTTTTTTGGAGAAAGGTTCAGAAAAGCAGTCTTTTTAGGGTCTTAAAAGGGCAGTTTCCAGTGTGCTTCAACCATTGCGCAACTTAATGACTTTATATGAGTTTTCCGAATGCAGAAGCTTGCTTTTCTCCAGATCTTCAGAATATTCTACCACACGGATTGCATAGTGCATAGTAATTTAAAGTGATACTGTTTATTCCTCCACAGTAGAAATAATACATTTTCAGTCTGAGCAGCTTCTATTTCTCCCGATCCAAAAATGCATCAATAAAAAATAATTTAATGGCTTCATTTCTTTGTTTGTTGAGTGTTTTGATAGCATTACTGACATTAGTCTAATGGGGCTTTTCCAATGCATGGTACAACTCGACTCTACTCAACTCTGCTCGCTTTTTTGGGGTTTTCCACGGTGGATAGTACCTGGTACCTGGTAATTTTTTTAGTACCACCTCGGTCGAGGTTCCTAGCAAGCCGAACCAATACTAAATGAACACCCTGCAGATCACTGATTGGTCAGAGAGAATCGTCACTACCAGCATCACTGGATTTCCGACACATGACATCAACCCGCTAGTTTTAAAGTTAGCTACAGCAATAAAAGTATCATTTGTTCACGCGACTTTTGAATTGTAAAAAGAAATGGCTGAACTCAAAAAACCATGCCATGGTCAATAAATGAGGTGCAGACGTTCCACTCGTTAGCGACGAACAAAACAATGCAAAATGAAAAAGCCTCTCAGGAAATGTCTCAGCTGTTGGCCGCACACGACTACCACCAGACCTACCAACAGTGTAGGGAAAAGTTAAAAGAAAAACTTAAAAGTGACTACAGAACCATCAAGGAAAAGTGGAAGTGGTTCGACCAAATGGACGCTATCTAAACCGGTGAGCAATGGGAGGGAGAGTGCCCTAGTCTCTAGCCACGTTGGAGGATGTTATGTTTCGTTACATTAACTCTATATTCTGCTTGAAAGCTTCACTTTATTTAGTTGATGGTCATCCTATAATCCCACCCATTTTGAGGCGGCACTAAACAGCAGTGGAAAAGGAAGCTCAGAGAATTAAAGCGAGTAGAGTCGAGCCAAACTGTAACGTGCAGTGGAAAATTGTCATTAGTTTGGCTGTCAATATTGCAGAGGTTAAACATTTTCTTCTCTGTTTCTTTCATTCTGACATTTCAGATTTGCAAATGCTGCAGATAATACCTTTTAAGATGAATGATTTCATTAGCAATTTTGAGATAACAAATCTTTGTGTTAGTGCTGGGTATTCAACAAACACACAGTTAGAAGCTTTCTCTGTTCCGTAACTTAAAAAAAGAATCCTGCAACTCCTACAATGTTCAAAGTATTATTACGTAAAATATAAAGGAAATTAAGATATGGTTTCAATGAGGGGGGCACACTGTCTGGCCCTCACAGAAAAGAAGTAGTTGGAAGTGTATCTGTAAACCACATAGCTGCAACTGTGTATACATGGTTATCTATGTACGGTGCAGCTTAGAGCACAGGGAAGGAATTTATTTTCTAACGTATGTGTTCCCGTTTGTCACAAAAAGCTTTGTAATGGATTAAATTTTGCGTTCCCTCACAATAAAATGAGCTCATTCAATATAGACTGAGAACATGTGATTTTATAACATTATTACTAGACATATAGAACAAAATGTCCCCTCTGTATCCATAATGTAAATACCAGCCATGTCTAATCAGCAACATGCGTAGTGCTAGCTGCCGATTCCTGTGCAAATGTGCCGTACCAGTTTTGCCCATGTTTTTTTAGACGAGCGTAAATCATGATATAGAAGGTCTTCTAGGGTGCATGGCTGTGTTGAGGGTCAGAGTGGGGTCATCTGCTGAAATCATTAGCCTCTTGGACATGCACAAGCGCATCTACTGTGCCTGAGATAAATCAGGCCTAGCCGCTTATCCATTTCCCTCTATCAAAACAGGACATCTGAAATGCCAAAGACAACCAGGCACTCCAAAGCCCCCTGTTAGACATGCTAGCAAGATTAATGAATGAAAGAAGCTGAGAACACACTCAGGATATATGGCGACATGGTTCAAATGGGGGATATGTGGATAATTAGCATTTCTAAGCATGTTAGTCCGGGTGCAAAGGTCACAGATCATGGTTTGAGGTGTCTGTTACTGAATCATATACCATATGTGGGAGCATGAGATGAGTTGCTTTAATAATTTTTGAGTGTTTTCACAGATACATCCCAAAACTGCTACCAGGTTTGTTTGATTAAAATGTTGCTATATAGACATTTTTCACATTTCTGGGTTTGCCGGGAACCTCCCCTTTTCATAAGCTTATGTAAGTTGATGAGTCAACTTTTCAACTTAAGAAAGTTAATAAGCCTATTTATTTTGGTATCCTGTCCGATTATATTAGATGTATTTTATTATATGCATTTAGCATATATGTTTATAAAACATCCAAGAAAAATAGGCATGATATATTGAAAGTCAAAACCGGTAAGTGCACTTATGACTGTTATGTGATAAATTACAATGGTACAAACAGTATGACACATCAAAAGATAGAGTTATGCCTTTGTTTTACAATATGTATGGCCACCATATGACCTACCTTACAAGTCCTAAAGGGCACATGTGGCTTTAATTGAAAGTTTTAAGATATTTTCATGCAAATTTGGTCTATTGTTATTGTCCGCATGGAGATAACACTCACAAGTTCCTTCAGACAGCAAGCCTTAATTTAATATCCCTGAAGTTCTTCTGGGGTATGTCATGTCTAAAGTGATGGTCCACACGTGTGTTAGAGGAATCATCTCAGATTTGGCACCTTGGCCTCAGATCAAAGGGTGAGCAGGACTACAGGTTTGTCACCAGTGTTTAAAAAACCAGTCCACTGACAGATTCATGATTTAACCATCCGTTTTACCTCTTAGCTTGGCTACCCAAAGCTGGTGCAGGATGCTCCACAAATCATATTGAGTGATAACCAGGATAATATGGTCCATATACCAAACCTGGAGATGATGACCACCACCATCATCTTTCATCTCAAGCATGGCGAGTGCGCATCAACTTCAACTACCTGTTCTTTAATTTATTTCTTCAACCTGTTGGATCACCATTGTCAGATGGAGGTTTTGACTCAGACACACAGTGTTCCGCTGAATGTTTCCAGGTGCTCCCTTCTGGCCCTAAAAGCTTCCTCCACACATTCTCACTTACTTTTGTTTGCATTCTGTAATGGTCTCTCACTTGCTGTGCTTCCCTTTTCCTTATCTGCTAATTGATTTACAATCAGACCCACCAATCATTCCAATCAAAACCTCTTTTCAATGCTGGCTGGTTTTATTGTGTTTACAGAAAACTTGCAAATAAAAAAAGAAGATAAAGGTGTGGATGGGGGACGATGAGACTTCTTTTATGTTTACAGCATGAAAGCTTGCAGGACTAGTGGAAAAAGAAAGGACACTGCAGTGGGGTTCAAAAGTCTTTGTCTACGTGTGAAAATGTTTTGCTTCTTTCTAATGTAAGAATTTTTTTATTTTATTTACAAAGCAAAATAGGTTTTCAATGACCAGAGAAAACAATCATGTGTGCCTGAGGAACACTGTGGACATGCTTTGTTCATCTAAATTAAAAAAGTTTTATGTAAGTCAAATCTATTATATAACATAACCATTGCCGGTCAATCAAAACAAGTAATCCACTACAAATCACTAATTACTTCTCTAAAAAAGCAATACTAGCTTTACTAATTTCTTCATCAGAATTACTTTTAAGTTATTTTCTAAAACTGTTCAAAGAAAACAATTTTTCCACTCAAAAAATTCAAATTAATGTCTATATTTCCTCCTTGTTCATTGTTACACACCCTTCAATTGTCGCAAAAACACAAACAGAGGCACATATTAATATATAAATTCACATTTTATGTATTATGCACAAATAATATTAATTTTGAAACATTTGTAACTTAACCCTCTGGGGTCTGAGGGTGTTTTGGGCCCTGGAGAAGTTTTGACATGCCTTGACATTTGTGCTTTTTTCAGTTGCTTAAAAACACATTAATGGCTAAAGTCTGATAACACTGTCTTCAGCACAAACTGGGCTACAATAATATGTGAGCAACATGTATGTACAGGTTTGTATTTGTGAGAAAATAACGTTTATGCATGATTTTTGAAAAAACAAAATTTAATTGAAATAAGGCCATATAACACACACTAAACATTTGTCCACCTTTTGAGAACTGGATCTTGTAGCCTAGAGTTTTTGCTACAAAATGATGTGAAAACCATCCTGATCACACATTCATAAAAAACAATATAGTAATTGAACTTTTGTAGACACTTTTAGTGTTAGAAAGGGCATATGCGAGGAGGCGTGAATTATCATGAATATTGATTGTAATTCACACCTGAGGAGACAAAAGACCCCTTCCCTGGGCCTATCACTGAGGAATGTGACAGAAAGAGAATGAATATGAAGAGACAAAATGATCAAAATCAAGTTTTAAGTTAAAAGAAGTAATCTTACTATACATTTTCTTTACATAAAGACTTTACTTAATTTTAGGCCTACACTACCTTTTAAAAGAAGCCTCTTCTGCTAACCAAGACTGCATTTATTTGATCCAAAATAATACAGTAAAAACAGTGATATTTTGAACTATTTTTACAATTTAAAAGAACAGTTTTCTATTTGAATATATTGTAAAAGGCAATTTGTGATCAAAGCTGAATTTGCAGCATCATTACTGCAGTCTTCAGTGTCACATGATCCTTCAGAAATCATTATAATATGCTGATTTTCTAATATGGGCATATTTAAAGTGCATTTTACTCATTTAAACTGAACACATATTTGCAAGCACAAGCGCTGATGATAATGAGGCAGCATAAACACTAGATAAAATATAATCTAAACATAATTTTTTATATCATATTACATATCATATTTATATCATACAGCACACATTATAAATACCTGCTTTAACCTGCTATTTACATGTAACTTAAACTTGCCTATTAGGACATATTTCAAATGTCAATACTCTGAATTCTGGCTGGCAAGTCTGGAAACAGTCCCACTAGTAAAATATGTACATGTTTATATAAAATAGCATGTCAACTAATTAAAACTAAATTACTTACTCCTCTGAAATTGTATCCTCGGCTGGATCAAGTCGCTCTTCAAAATACAAACGTTCATCGGAGTCCCGCTCTTCTTCTGAGGAAAATTGTAACTCCGTCACTATCCAAGAGTTTTCTCACTTGTGTATCGTGCTGTCTTTCATACGCGCAGAAAAATTTATGAACTTGTTGTTTTTAAGACAAACTCGGGGGCGTTTACCATTTGCATTGATCACCTCAGTACATTAGCGTATGAATAGCGCGCTCTGCTTGTGGGTGTGATCACATTAGAGATAAATTAGTTGAGCCAGGAAAAATGTACATCGCTTAGTTTCATACAGATTACATTGCAGGAGAATATTTATTATCAGCATCAGACTCCATACGTTTTGGAAAAACCTGATGATCTATGTTATCCCAGGCTGATTTTTGAATTTTCTAAAGAGCATCTTGTGTTAACGAAAGGAAATCTGACCTATTTTGCATGGTCAATATGACAAATTTGTTTATTTGTTTAGTGACCTAGAAATCATGGACAATCTTAAATATTATGTTTTTTCACAATTCTAAAACTCTATTGGGTTTAAAAATTTGCTTTTGGATGGCAGAATTTTTAGTATGGACTTTTAAATACCACTGGTCATTATTCTGATATTATTGCTATTTGTTTTGGTCTCGCTCTAGTTCCAGGGCATCTGATGTTCTTAGGATTTCCTGTTTGCTTTCTTGTAACACTATCTGGGGTAATGTAAGGAAAGAGACAATCATTCTATGACTCCTAATTGTTTTACATTCAAAAGAGCAAAAAAGAGAACAAATTTAGAAACAGGTCAAACTGCAATGAGAGGCTCTATCTGGTGATATCACTAACAACATCCTTTTTCATATGTTTTTTCTGAAGCTGTTGCTGCTCTTTTGTTATTGGACAGACAGCATTTGTCTCAAAGAACAAAATTAATAATAGATAGACTAGGTTCAGGAAAGGGAGAGGCTTGCAAGAATGAGGAATAAATGGATACAGGAGATTAACATTCTTACAGACCTCTCGTTCATCCATCCTGTTTTCATGTACTACTAATGTTCCTAAATGACAGAACAAACGAGTGGTGATTTGTCATTAGGGAGAGGCCTTCTGTCAAACTAGATTTAATAAACACTGATTGTGCATATGCTCACTCTAAAGAGTATGTCCAAAATCGAGTCTGAAGAGAGAGGGAGCAAAAACGAGGTTGGGAAAGAAAGATAAATGGCAGATGGTGAGGCGGAGCCCCTGAGCAATGCTATACCCTGGGACCAGGACACCTAATAATGCCCTGTTGAGCTTCCCACCTGCGGCTCACTGGCAGACAATGTTATCTCATCTCTCTGACCTATTGTGCATCTCATTGGCTGTAATGATGGTGGAGAGATCCATACAACAATCCAAATCTCTTTCTGGAGGGAGGGACCCTGGGAACCACTCTGCAATCAATGCAATCTTCCTATTACATGCAACCATTAAAATGCACACCACCACAAATGCACAGAGATAAGCTAGAGATTCTTGAGGGTCAGTGATGATATATGTAACAAGCAAATTTTCAATGTGGAGGTCAGATCCTGACCAAAGCTTTATGTTGATGTGGATTTAACAGTGTTTTCTCATCAAAACATTTGTATGTGCATACAGATACAAATCCATATGTTCTATGGTAATAATCATTAATTCTTCCAACTCACTGTTCTCAAACACGACCACCAGTTTATAAACAATTTTGTCAACATTTATTTATAAAGCCTTTCTTACTGAGCATTGTAAGAATAAGACACATTGTAATCCATTAGGCCTATATCTTAAAAAAAAGAATAGTAAAATATGACTTCTTATTATTAATAGAATGTTGTTCTGAAATTGAAAAGTGTAATTCTTACAAATAGGCTAAAATATTATTTGAGTCAAGTTGGTTAAAACATATACATGTATTATTGCACAGTTAAAGATGATAGTGCATTTTAACACATATGACACAGGAAATTTGGTGTTCATGATGTGTTTTCATCCATTATACTCTTTGAAGCTATAACCATGAATAAGTATGAATTTTAATTTAGTTGGAATAATGGTTACTATTATTTGTGAGAACATACAACTGTTTATAAGGTGTATATACAGTATAATAAGACCTTTACTGCATTATCTTGCAATAAATTTTCTGTGTATTTCTTTCATTGCAACGTTCGCACAACCAATTGCGTGAGTTTGAAAACCTATCTGAAAACAGTAATTATTTTATATATCAGAATGGTGCATTAACGGCGCTGAAGTGACACACTTCACCTATACGAATACCTATATAATGCCTTGTATCTACAGGCTTCAAATACAGTTTAACAGTTGTAAGTTCCATAAAAGCAGCCCATTTCCCACAGTATCCTCCAGATGACTTCACACAAGCCAGATACAACAAGAGAGATACGACACAAAGACACACTTTGCCTTAACACCCGCTTTTATCAGCCCAAAAACAGGCACTGTCCCAAATCCCTGCTCTCTCCCTACAGACTTAAATCCACATATGGAATGTGATTGACCTTGCCTGGAATGTGCTGAAAGAAGGGTCCCCTCGGATACAACAAGTAAAATGTTTTACATAAATGGCTAACATTGGGAACATTTGTGACCCTTTTATTAGGTGTCTCTTTCTTGAATGATTTACAGTGTTATTGGGTGCTTGTTGGGAGAATTATTTTTAGCAGCTTCTGAGGGAGAGTAAGTACAGTTTATCTGCGACTCCTCCTGAACAGTGCTAGTCAGTGTGTCAGTCTTCAATCTGCAATGCAAGTTTGCTGAACAAAGACAGTCATTGTTCTTAACAAAAAAGAAGCCACTCAGAGGAAATAAAGTGCTTAAAATGATTTCCATTCACTGGGGGTATCTTGAGAGAACCTGGGTCACTATAACGTTACTGAGAACAAAATAATCTTGTGACAGGTGAGAAAAAATCATCATCATCTCTCCACACCTGCTGCTGCGGAGTACCCCTGTCTGTATGAATGTACGAAAGCTTGAAGGACTTCTTTTTTGGGCTTATAAAGAGAAAATCTTTATTTTCACCCAGACAGTTGCTTTTGCAACACATTTGTTACACATGTGTGGGTGCAGTAATCATTTGTTGGAGTAGGAGCATGAACTGGTTGATGGCTAGCTAGCTAATCATCCATTAAACAAATCAAACTAGTGATGGTTTTCCTACTGTATAGTGCAATCTGTTTGTTTTGCTCTTGTCTTAATTTTGGAGACAAGAACAACAATGGAAATTGTTGGCTAAATGTTTGCCTTGCTGTTAGCAACTATAACAAGGTAAAGTAGTTACTCAGTACAGCTCCCGTACTGTAGTGCAGAAACAACTCTCAAAGTTTTTCAAAATCAAAGCCTAACTGAACTTATTTTACGTAATACTCCTGTACCCAAATATAACAAACATTATTGTATATTTTGCATTCTTATAAGTAAACTGGTAGTACTGGTATTAGCAACATGGCACCAGCACCAAAGGTCTTGTGTTCAATTCCCAAAAGACACATGCACATAAAAAAGTATAAACACTGAAAAGAGCTGTGGATAAACGTGTCTGAAAGTGTATTTTAAGATTCAAACAAAGGAACTTGGGTTAATTATCCAGTGTGTTTAAAACTAACACTATCACCAAGCTTGCGCAGCCAACACAAACTGGACTCATGAAATCAAATATCTTTGCACACAAAGAGGGAAGTTTCTCAGGAACTGGAACCCAGAACTTTGTGCTACATCTTATCTTTAAGTCTCTAGAGATGACCCTTTCTTTTCAATATGATCTCATGATAATGTGTATGTATTCTTACTTAAAGTTTGGCTCTAGCACATGTGCATTCTCTTACGTTTGCATAGACAATGAAACATACAATATTGACAGCATCTAAACATCATACATATTAACACCTACAGAAATGTACAAATGTTAATGTGTACTGTTTGAATTGATTAATATTGAATAATTAATTGATTTAATCAGTAAATTTATAATTAATGAAATTAGGTAAATGCCATCACATTTATTTAATGCAGTTGACTATATTATGGCATTTTAAAGGTTTCATTTAGTTCTGTGTGATTTCTGCTGCACTGTACAATGTTTTAAAGGATTACATCACTATATAACCAAGACTAAACTTTAAAATGTTAAAATGAATAAAAACTGTAAACGTTTAATCATTTATTAAACGTTTACTTTTATTTTTGTTTGCCATGGGACACAAAAGGAGTTTTCAAAATAAGGAAAAAATAAACCACAAAAGTACCATGAAACACATTTTCATACATTTGTTAGCTATAATCCAAATCTTCAGACTGCTTCCTGTGAGGACCAGACTCAAATTCAAGCCCTTTATTCAATGATTTCCATCTCCATTCACCGCAGTACCGTCACACCCGCTGTAACCGTCAACATGCGTTGGTTTTGTTTTCAAAATTAAAAAATTGCAACCTTGAGCATTACCAGATGTTTCATGGCAGTGATGTTGAATGATCATTGGCTCTCAAGTGTCTCGTGACCACTTGCAACATGCCACATTCTGCAATGTATATGTTTGAATAAGATATGACAGCATTGTTGATGAGTGCATCAGGAGAAGATTTACATTAATAATATAAATTATACTCTCCAACTGATACAGTACTATTGAATGCCGCCAGGGAGCACATCGGATGCAGTGCATTCGCAATTTTTCATGACTGCTTTTATACAGAATTTTGCCATTTTTCTGAAGTAAATTATTGTGATTCAATTTATCTGCCTTTTACGTGTTTTATATGCTTTATAAATGATTATGGTTAGGTTTAGGAGTAGGTGTGGGATTAGCGGGTGTAAAAATATGTATAAATGAATATATTGTAACAAAAAGTATTGTTACTGTACATTAATCTACTTGTTACATGTTTTTATATTGTTGAAATGTTGTTATGTTTAGAGATTGGGGTAGTGTTAAGGGATCTAAAATATCTATAAAACAGTAAAAATGTACAAATATATTTAGAATTGATTTGTGTATTCAAAATTAGTTGTAATGAATTCGTCAATATTTTACGTTTCTAAAGCTGTAAATATGTAAAAATGTTTTAGATGCTTTCATGCGTCCTTATTGTACGTTTTAGTGTCTACCACCGTCGTTGACGGTGTCACCAAAGAGACCAAGCGGGCTTTGTCAACGTTGCGCATCTCACCAGGTTTAGCCACAGGTAATATTCCTGGACCACGAGGGTGGCCATCGTCTGTCCGAGTGCCTGCGCTGTGACCTTCGTGGCTCTGAGAGCGAGGTTGGTGGCAGAGCGCAGTTCCAGCAGCACGTCGGGGTTAATACTACCCAAGTGCAGATCTTTAAGTGCCTTGGCTTGGTGAGCTTGCAGGAGCGCCATGGCACGCAGGGCGGAGGCGGCCTGACCAGTGGCACTGTAGGCTTTCGAGGTCAGTGACGACGTCATCCTACAGGCCTTGGAGGGGAGTACCTGGCGGTGTTCTCGGGGCACAGGTGGCACACTGCTCTATCCACCTGGGGGACCTCGGTGTACCCGTGGGCTGCCCCACCGTTAAGGATAGTGAGAGCGGATGAGTGAGGAGGTTGGTTCCGGGTAGTAAAAGGTGCCCTCCACGACCTCGTCAGCTCGTCATGCATCTCCGGGAAGAAAGGTACGGTGGGGGGTTCATGGCTGAGAGCAGCGCCCTGACCAGAGGTACCAATCATCAAGCCGTAAAGGCTGTGGGAAGGACGGAGGGTTCCAGTCCAACCCTATGCTTACGGCAGCCTGGGAAAGCATGTCGGCCATCTGCGCATCATCCTCAGACTGGGCGTGCTGACCAGAAGGTGGCATTCCAGTCGAGTCTTCTGCGTCAGACGCCTGGACACTTTCTGATGCAGCGCTGACGTCACCATCCAACTCAGGGGGCTCAAGGGAGAATGCTTGAGCCCCCTGAGCTGCCCTCACCTGGAACCCGGACGGAAGCAAGTGAGCATGCTGGGGGTGGATGGTTCGTGGGGATGTACCCAGCAAAACCGAACCCGCTGCCATCCCCAAATCGGTCATCCTCAATCCAGTGGGTAGGAGCGACGCGGGGGTGGCTGGAGTGCCATTCACTTTGAGGACATGACCCCAATGTTGCCATGGTCATATTCTCGCAGTGAGTACATGTAACATCCACAAACGCTGCCTCGGTGTGATCGTCGCCCAGACACACGAGGCAGCGTCTATGACGCTGTTGAGGAGTTTTAAAGGCTTTATAAATACCGTATCTTTATAAAGACGCGTCCTGAAAAGGACGTTCAACGCCTACTCTTTTATGAATGAAAATACTCTCTTTTAGAGGGGAAAAATACTTCTCTTTTAGAGGGTACTGTATATGCTCTTCACAGAAGCACTGTTGAAGCGCCCAGGGGTGTGGACTGCACAGCATGAAGAGAAGGAGAAAGCCGCTGATAGAGGTGAGTGGAGCAGTAGTGAAATTCAGCTTGCTGTTGCTGTTACAACCACTTGGCTCTGAGGAAAAAATCTGACTGACAGACACACTTAGGCTTCCCTATATACCCGTATATCCGGCGGCTCAAGCAAATTCTGTCTAACAATTTCTCATTGGCATTTTCTCAAATCCAGAGGTATGCGAGGCGCTCAAGAAAGACCCCTTGTGTCACTACAATCAACAAGGGGAATTGATGGCTGCTGGGAAAGTAGATATTATATCAACACTTGTCTATCCATCTTAGACAAAAAAAAAACATATCAAATATTGCATGTCAAATCTAACAATCATTTTATAGATGGATAACCATACTGCTATGTAAAGGCAAAATACAGTAACTACACATTTTGTCAACATTGTAATAACCAAAAACTTTTCAAAAGTTTTCTGCTTCAGTTGTTGTGGTGTTGAATCACATTGTTTCTAGATTATTGTGCACAGTGATCAGGTGCATTTTAAATGATTGCAAAAAGCTGCATTGGCCAAAAAAAATTAACTTTATCACAAAAACCCAAATTTCACAGTTTTTTGGCCCAGGCACAAAATTACCAACTAACATCAATTCACTAATCATCTCAGCAGCACCTGGAAAATTGTGAATGAGAACTAGTCAGGTGAAATCACTCTATCACTCTGATTGGATTATAAGAGCAGACTGATTGCTATAAAAGGAGGGAAGAAGTGCTTCCAATCAATGTGTTCTTGTTTGTAATAGTTACCTCTAAAGAAAGACGTGCAGCTATTATTGCTTTGCATCAAAATGGCCTCACATGCAAGGAAATTGCTGCAAAGAATATTGCACCTGAAAGAACCATTTTCCGGATCATCATGAACTTCAAGAAGAGAGGTTCAACTGCAGTGAAGAAGGCTTCAGGATGTCCCAGAGTGTCCAGCAATCGCCAGGACCGTCTCCTCCTGAGGAGTCAGCTATGGAATCATGTCAACACCAGTGCAGAGCTTGCTCAATATTGACAGCAGGTTGGTGTGAGTGCATCTGCACGCACAGTGAGGTGAAGACTTTTGGACAATGCCATGGTGTCAAGAAAGGCAGCAAAGAGAAGCCACTTCTCTCCAAGGAAAACATCAAGGACAGACTGAAATTCTGCAGGAAGTACAAGGATTGGACAGCAGAAGACTGGTACAAAGATATTTTCTCTGATGAAGCACCCTTCCGACTGTTTGGAACATCTGGAAAATCAATAGTCCGGAAAAGAAAAGGTGAATGCAACCATGAGTTCTGTGTCATGCCAACAGTGAAGCATCCTGAGACAATCCATGTGTGGGGTTGCTTTTCATCCAAGGGAGTGGGTACTCTCAAAATTGTCCCCAAAATCACTGCCATGAATAAAGAATGGTATCAAAACGTCTTGAAAGAGCAACTTCTCCCTACGATCCAGGAGCAATTTGGTGATGATCCATGCATTTTCCAGCATGTTGGAGCACCATGTCACAAGGCAAGAGTGATAATGAAGAGGCTCGGAGATCAGTACATTGAAATTTTGGATCCATAGCCAGGCAACTCCCTGGATCTTAATCCCATTGAGAACCTGTGGTCAATCCTCAAAAGGCGAGTGGACAAGCAGAAGCCTACAAAATGTGATCAACTACAAGCACTAATAAAGCAAGTATGGATCGCCATCAGTCAGGATTTGCCCCAGAAGCTGATATCCAGCATGCCAGGGCGAATTGCAGAGGTTATGCAGAACAAGGGTCAACACTGTAAATATTGACTCTTTGCATATATTGAATGGTTTTGCCAATAAAAGCCTTTAAAACTCATTAAATGCTTATCATTGTTTTCCAGTATACCATAGAAACATGTGAAAAAAAGAATCTACAAACACTAAAGCAGCAAACTTTGCAAAACACAAAATGTATGTCACTGCCAATATTTTTGGCCACGGCTGTATGCTCTGTATTGTAGCAGACAGGAAAACGGACTAAACTTTTTTGATAATCCACATTTGGCTAAAAAAGCAATTTTTCTCAGTTCCAGTGTTGGCATAGTTAGTTTGGCTTTTTAAGAACAGCATATTTCACCTAGATGGCTGTAGCAGCCAAACGGAAAAATAAGCACAATTCGGTCGTAGTGAAAGCGCAGCCATTCACTGGAAAGGTGTGAGAAAAAAAGCATAGGAGAGTGGTCCACGGAAGGGCAGTAAAACTAATGAGTTAGTGCTTTAGGGCAGGAAGCTGGTCTCTGTCTGAATCTCTCTGCTCTTATCTGGCCTGATCCAGGAGTGCTTAAACGCCCTGAGAGGGGTCACACATATGCCTTCAGCCCATGAGCCAGAGCAGTTATTTGCTTACACACTCTCCCCAAACCTGTCACAATGACAATTAGTAAAGATATATACCTTTTTCTTTGTGGAGGAGGCATGATCTCAGGACTCTTAAGCTGTAACGATCTGAGACTAATCAGTAAAGATAAAAGGAGCAGGGACTTTCTCCTAATTAGGATTTATATTCGTTAAATTCGTTTAATCCTAAGAATCTTTTAGTGCATTCAAGGTATACATTTTATCAATAGGATGGGGGGGGGGTTATCTATGCAATGCAAAGATAAACAACCAGAAATGTAAGACATTTTTCAAAGAAAATGTTGATGTCCATTGCACCTTTATGAACTCCATGAGAGAAGCTCGTTCAGAGTGGTTCATGTAATAACGTTCGTTGTTTAGCACTAAAACAACACAAGTTCTTGTGTGTCAACACACATACCACTGTGAAACCTACATATGCTTTCAGAAAACTTTAAATATGATGCACAAGCTCCATGAACCACTTTTATGAAACTTTTGGGTCCTTTTTTAAGCTGTATTTGAAGCAGATATAAATGATGGACACTGTATAAAGTAGTGTGGAATGCAGATCCTTAAAAAACAAGAAACTAAATACAAACGTCAATACAAGACTTCAGTTAACGACAGCGCTCAAGTCCACTCGTATTTTGTCCCTTCAGATCAGCATGATTAGACACAAAAACAGTGGGACTTTAATGAGGCATAACATTGGAAACACAAAAATCCCCTGGATGTTCCACAACAGCACATCCTGCTCTGTGGATATCTGTGTCCAGCAGTGCAGATGTGTATGCTTAGTGGCTATCGAGTGGAAAAACTGACTCATGGTTTGACTCGGGGAGCCCAACGACGCTATTGGCCCTGCAGCTGAGTCGGCCCCAACACAAACACAGATCCCCTCAGCAGTCCTGTGTCAATTTCCCATTATGTACATCCATGCAAACACATTTCCTGTTGAGGGAACATTAAATTACAGGGCTGAATAGAGGTTATGTGTGCTGAGAAATGTGGAATAAAAGTAAAAAATGTTGGGAGCTTTTTGGTCGCACTTAGCAGACTATCTAAACACTTGCCTTGTTGCCATGGGTGTTTCAGGGAATTGCACTTTAAAAGTATATCATACCACCAACAGATATTACGATTTGTTTATTTTAAAAAGCCTTGCTTTATTCAAATTTAGAAGAATGCTAAAAATGTTGCAGCACAAACAATCCCTTGCAACTAAGGACCCACTTAAAGAGAATTTTCACTTCATTAATCAGTGCTTTTAAGTATTTCAGAGAGCTTTTTAAAAAATATTTCCTGTCCAAAGAGGCAGCTTCATATCTGATATGGCATCAACCCAACTCAAACAAACTGACAAGTTTTCCCTCAGTATCTGCAGTACAGCAGCTGATACGATCTTCAGCCTCGACTCCACGGCACTCGCCATACGGGCCCTACCCAGCGAAGTCAGAGTTCATGGTTCTTATGATTACAAGCACAATGGTAATGTTCTGTGTGAGAGATGGTGTGTATAGTTCTTTGGGGCACAAAGGGAGTCCCACCCATGGTGAGGGAAGAGGAAGACAGGAGGAGAGCGGTCAGATGCGCTGGGCCCTCACTTACAGTCCTCATTTTGTTTGTTCGCTCCTCTGTGAGAGAAAGACAATAAGATTTTATTGGATCAAAGCGCACACTAATAAACTTAAGCCCTGTTCCCACACATAATATCAGCTAGCCAAACAAGTCAGATAACAAGTGGGATGAAGTGAATGAATTGAGTGTTATTCTCAGTTATACTGCAGATCAGGGGCGATTCTAGGGTCAGAGCTTTAGGGGTGCTGAGCACCCAATGAGCCCCACTGCCACCACCCACCCTCTTTTCACACAAAAAGAAAAAAATATGTCTATTGAAAAATAACTATAATTTTAACATTGGTTCAACTAACTCCAAAATCCAGATTTTTTTTTCTTTTTTTTGGAGACCTTTTCAGAGCACCAGCTTAATTGTGAGAGTTCACACAGACAGCCCCGTAACAAACACAAAACCTTCTTCACTCAGCTGGTTTTCTTGACCGTTAACTCCATGTGCCTCCTTTTGTATCAACAGTCATCAGATTGGTTAGATTAGATTCAACTTTATTGTCATTGAACAAAGTAACAGGTACTTGGACAACAAAATGTAATTCATCTTCTGTAAATTATTTACAAAAATTGGTTCTTGAAAGGCTCTTTATTGTGTGCCAAACTGAGTATGAGGGTATTGAGACAGCTTTAACTGTTTAGGACCAGTGTCCTTATCCCCTAAGTCTGAAGAGCTCTCTTCTGTCTCTGCTGCTTTGGCTTGGTGGTCTCTATGTTGCACTCCCTCTGTCTCTTCATTTCTTTCACTAGTCAATTCCCTCTCATCCCTTATGGACTCTCCCTGCTGATTTCCTCCTCCTTTATTATGAAACAATGTGGTGTAAAATAATGTTACAAAAAGTAAATGTAATATAGGCTACTTAATGCCAATAAGTTAGTATAGGAGTATGAGTAGTTACTGTTTTGCTTGCCACTATTCACTATATGTCAATTTATTGTTGTTGTTTCCTCACCTGGTTCTTCCTGCATGCTCTCCCTTTCCCTTTCTCCTTCTCCATCTCCCTCTCTTTCCCTTGGCACTGACAATCATACACAAATATATTGTAGGCAGGAGAGTTGAGGTCAGTTTGTCATGTCACAAAAATGTTATGGAGACCATTTACAGATTCTAAGGATATGATCAAAAGGCACACAGAGAAGTGCCATTTTAAATGTCATTATAATTATTATTATTATTGGGCTTAGAAACTTTTTTTAAATCACAAATTCCTTTCACAAGAGAAGCTGTATTCTCCATTGTGGGTTTGAAATAAATAAAAAAATAAAAAAGCAGGGGACCATTGCCTAGATAAGTAATTTGATACAACAACAGATAGCTGGTTTGCATTATCTGTTACTTTAGCTTAACACTTTTCAGAAGACAAAAAACAAAAAAAAAAAAAACAAGACAGAGGTCATTATGGACTGTCTCTAGTCTCTCACCTGAATCTGTCTTTTTTCTTTTAAAGAACTGTCGTATGTCCATTGCTCACTGGCAGGCCACACACACACACACACACACACACACACACACACACACACGACGAGAGAGAGAGAGAGAGAGAGAGAGACATTTTTTGACATTTAAAAAAACCCTTTATTAATTCAATAACATTTGGGATTAACTAGATTTTTAAAACAATTCCACTTATGTCTTCATAGACATATTAGAAAATGTTTAGATTAAAACTTCCATTTCCATCAGGTTCACACAAGAAATTATTAAAACCCCAGAGATGAAAAAAACCCTGATCATTATGTGTAAGGCTATAAAAAGCATACTCTACAGATAACCTTTTTTTTACAAACCATTTTGTCAATAAAATAGGATCAGTACACCCACTTTCTTCAACTTTGTTCTTTCTAGTACACCAAATTGCCAACTTTACCATTCCATAAAGAAAATTAAGAATAATAACTTTCTTTTTGTTTTCTACTGTGTACTTTGGCCCATAAATAAACAATGAAATATTAAACAAACCCATTAGCTTCAGACTCCAAACCTTCACTAGCTGCATCAAGCTTTTCAGGCGATAACATTCCATAAACGTATGAATCACAGTTTCTGATGCATTACAAAAGGACAACCCTCCCCAACTAAAGGATCCAGTCATGCTATATGTCTGTTTGTGGCTAAAACTCCATGTACAATTCTCCATTGCAGATCTCCCACTCTCTTTTCAATGGGTTTTTTGTACAGGGTCCGCCAGCTACCTTTCGGGGAAGAGCCTGACCCCAACACTAAAGTCCATTTACTTTCTGTTTGGCCCTTAAGGTCTTGATAGTTCATAGTTTTGATACATGCTGTATATAAAGTTCTTTTTGATAAAACATTGAACAACCCCATTTCTGGAGTATTCAAATACAGCAATTTTGCAGGATCTTCTTCTTGATCATTCTTTTTCATCAAAAAGTCAAATTCGGAAAAGAATAAGGCTCTGTATCTTCTGTACAAGTCTCTTTAAGAAATTCTTTAGCTGAGAATGGAAGTACAGCTTCTAGGTCTTCTAGCACTCGTTTGGCGAGACGCACAGACCTGAAACCTACTTTTGAGCAAGTTCTTCAGCTTCAATCCACCCATCTCCCTTTCTTAGATCCCGAAACATGGATACTCCAGCAAGAATCAAATTTGACCTTATGGTCTCAGAGTTCAGGATCTCGACAGGAAAAAGAGGACTGAAAAAAGAGATTCGATTAAACAGCCACAGACCTGGTTTTGACCACTCTCTTGAAACAGAAAACAATTGCCATAAATCCAAAATGTTGATGTAAAACGGGTTAAGTCCACCAAGAGATGCTCTCTTTAGGGTCATGGTGAATAGCTGTTTATCTAGACCCATTCGTCCAGCCTTGCGTAAAAGAGCACACGTTAATTCCATCCATCCATGATGCCGGTGATATAGTAGGCGCTGAATAGCCTGCAGTCGGAAAGCTGTCACTCTAGCTCGGATATCTATCAGTCCCTGTCCCCCCTCTTGAACAGGAAGATAAAGGACAGCAGCTCTCAGCCAATGCTGACCAGACCAAAAAAAACGAACAAGTCTCTTTTGAATTTCTTGGATTAACATCACTGGTGGATCCACAACCATCAATTTATGCCAAAGCATTGAGGCAATGAGATTGTTGGCAATCAGTACTCTCCCCTATCACGATAACTGGGGTAGCAACCATTTCCAGCTAGACAACCTCGCACAGACCTTCTCCACTAAACCCTCCCAATTTTTCTTTTTATATTCCTCTTGACCAAGATATACTCCTAGATATTTTAAACCAAGTGTACCCCACTGAATATTATTAGGGAGTTTTGGCAAAACCATAGTGAGGTTTCCAGTAGAACCATACCACACAGCTTCTGTTTTATCCCAGTTCAGCCTAGCAGATGAAGCTCTTTCATAAACGTCTAAAGCCCCCTTTAAATTCTGTACATCCTCCTGTTGTTGAATAACTACAGTAATATCATCGGCGTATGCAGATACTATAATAGACTCTTTTTTTAAACTACCATTTATAGTTTTAATTTAGTTACATTTACATTTATGCATTTGGCAGACGCTTTTATCCAAAGCGACTTACAGAGCCCTTATTACAGGGACAATCCCCCCGGAGCAACCTGGAGTTAAGTGTCTTACTCAAGGACACAATGGTGGTGGCTGTGGGGTTCGAACCAGTGTCCTTCTGATAACCAGATTACCAGTTATGTGCTTAGACCACTACACCACCACCACTCCAGTTAGACCTTTTAGTTTACGTCTAAGCATACACAATAAGGGTTCAATTGCCAAACTGTACAGTTGGCCAGACATTGGACAGCCTTGTCTGATTCCTTTTTGTATTTTAACTGGTACACTTAACCCACCTCCTATTTTTATCATACTCATGGATCCTTTATACAACAATTTTATCCAAGCTATTAACTTATCTCCAAAACCACAACACTTTAAAACATGGAACAAATACAGATGATCCACCCGATCAAATGCTTTTTCCTGGTCTAAAGATATTAGACCAGCACTAACATTGTACAGTCTTACATATTCTAAAATATCCCTCATTAAAAACAAATTATCATAAATACATCTTTTAGGAACACAATAAGACTGATCTTCATGAACCAAAGAACCTAAAACCGTCTTAAGACGATTTGCAATTGATTTAGACAATATCTTATAATCAGAATTAAGAACAGCAACAGGTCTCCAGTTTTTAAGTAAACACAAATCTCCTTTCTTTGGAAGAAGAGAAAGGACTGCCCTTTGACAACTTTTAGGCAGTTCCTCCAGTTTATAACTTTCTTCAAGAACTTTAAAGAAGTCCTGTCCAATTATTCCCCAAAGAGATTTGTAGAATTCTGCGTGTAAGTCCATCAAGGCCTGGTACTTCGACCAGTCGAGAGTTGTTTTACTACATCAGTTACTTCTTCAAAGGTAATGTTGGAATCTAGAAAAAGTCTTTCATCTTCTTTCAAAATTGGTAAGTCTTTAAAAAGTTCACATGTTGTATTCAGATCAATGTCTTCTTTTGCAAATAATTTAGAATAAAAATCAACAGCAGTTCTTCTCATCATTAAGGGATCTGAAGTTGTATGTCCATCGGGTCTTCGTAAAAAATGCATACAATTATTATGAACAACCTTCTTTTCCAAATTAAAAAAATATTTTGTGGGTGCATCCATATCATTAATGGAAATAAACCTTGCTTTAATAAGTGCTGATTTCACTTTCTCATGTAAAATACCTCTTAATTCGTGTTTTTAGATAACAAATTTTCTTGGATTCCCATGTCATTCTTATCAATCAAAGAAACATATAATGCAGAAATATCTTCTTCTAATTTAGACATTTTCCTTTTTAAACTAGTCCAAGCTTGTGATGAATATTGTTGGCAGAAAAGCTTAATTTGAACTTTCCCCACCTCCCACCATTGAAGAAGATTTTCATAATTACTTTTTTGTTCTATCCAGTGACTCCAAAAAAGGTTAATTTTTCATGGAAATCAAGATTCTCTAATAACTTATTACTAAATCTCCAATAAGAATAATGAGGGGTAGTTTGTGTTACAATCATTTTTAAAGAAATTAAATGATGATCTGAAATAGAGCTTGGGCTTATATGTGTCTCTTCTATTCTACTGCACATTGTATTCTTGATAAAATCTATCTAAACGTGCTGCACTGATCCTATTTTCTGTCACTTTAATCCATGTATATTGTTTAACTGCTTTATTTCTCTTCTCCATTTCTATCACGAGTAAAATCCAAAGTACAATTCCAATCTCCTCCAACTACTAAAAAATCTTCATTCATAAGAGAGGAAACTGCATCTTTAAGTTTAAGAAAAAAAGCTATTCTCTCTCTACCTGTTGTAGGAGCGTAAACATTTATTAACCCAAAAACTCTATTTTTTATTTCTACTCTGAGAGCAAGCAGGCGCCCTTTCACTACCTCATTTTTAGACAAAATTTAAAATTTACATCTGGATGAAAATAATATTGCCACCCCTGCACAAAGGTTAGTGCCATGACTCAAGACATGATCCCCTTCCCACCACATCTCTAAATCAGTTTCATTTTCTTCATTACTATGTTTCTTGTAGAAACACAACTTGAATTTCTTTCAAATTCAAACATTCCTTTAATAAAGGCCATTTACTTCTGTCCCTTGCCCCATTTATATTTAAGGATCCTATTTTAAGAACATCCATATCCAGGGGAAAGGTAAAAGAAAACGAAAGAAAAAAACCCACAAAAAGCCAGATCCCCATGTGCATTTATTTAGAGCTAGTTCTAGAAGATCTACGTTTACCCTTCATCTTTTTAACTTTTTGTCTAACTGCTGTCAAATATTTCTTTAGTCTGAACCTTTTTTGCTGCGACAAAACCTCAACACTACAATCTTTACGAGCTTTCATTACGGATGCGATAAATTTCTCTAGGTCAGGAAAAAAACTCTTCAACATCAACACTCCTCCCTTTAGTATCATCCAGGAAACAATTTATTTGTTCAACAGAATAAAAATCTCCATATCTACCAACGTCTACATCAATGCATGAATCGTCATCTCTAGTACTCTCGTCTTCGGACTCTTTTTCCGCTTCATCATTTGAACCTGTAACGTCTTCTTGCATTCTATCGTCTTTTAAACCACCAGTATCAACATCATTACAACCATTAGACGAAACTTCTTCGTTTGTACCCTCGATACTTCCAGGCGCGTTTTCACTCACCTCTACTCCACCGCTAGCTTCATTTACTCCCTGTCCATCTCCATCCTCTTTCCGAGCACTTGTATCACTCAACGGCTTTCCCGCTGCAGTCGCTCCATTCCTCGCACCCGCCAAACCCGACGTCTCTGCTTCTTCCTCGGCCTGTTGTTTATGAGGGCAAGATAATCTCTTATGACCGATATCTCCACACTCAAAACAACGTAGCATGTCAGTATTCGCGTAAACCATATAGGAGCTCTCTCCACATGTCACTTGAAATGAAACATCCAGTGTTTTAGTAGGAGTGGTCAAAAACATAAACGCTTGTCGTCTAAAAGACAGTACATGCTTAAGTTCGGTAGATTTACAACCTAATGGAATCGTCTTTACAGCACTAGCCATCTTTCCAAACCGAAATAATTGCACTAACGCGTCATCTTTAATAAAAGGGGGTACATTGGAAATAGTCACTTTTGTAGCTGGAGCAAAAAGAGGTGTAACGGGTACAAATGTTTCTTTCACCCAAATGCCACTTCCAATTATCCTGGTTACTAATTGTTCGTTTTTTAAAAAGACGACAACTGCCCTGTTCATGCGAGAGGCAGAAACAATGTTTTCATGGCCTACCTGTTCTCCTGTTGCTAACAGCACCTCCTCAATCGCTGTACCTGCCTCGGGAACGCACCTAAAACCATTCCGAAGCGAAAGAGATGACTCTTCCCCCGCAGGGAAAGAAGTCATCCCGCTATACTAAACTACAAAACTTTACTTTTTTAAAGCGATGAAAGTAAATAATAAAAAGAAAACAAAAAAAAAAAAATATATGAAACCTGTACAAAAAAGAAACTACACACTCTCACACGTGCCTCTCACACACCGCACTCGCTCCCAGCATGCACCACCACACAGAGAGAGAGAGAGAGAGAGAGAGAGAGAGAGAGAGAGAGAGAGAGAGAGAGAGAGAGAGAGAGAGAGAGAGAGAGAGAGAGAGAGAGAGAGAGAGAGAGAGAGAGAGAGAGAGAGAGAGAGAGAGAGAGTAATGCTAGGAGTTCAGGAGTTAAGCCTGGTTCGGGAGAACAAAATCTCAATATAAAACCATGAAATAAGTAATCTAATGCAAAATTACTTGAACTACTGGAATTAATGATATATTATTTACTGAACCCTGTCATTTACATTTATTGGGCTTACAGCTACTACAGTTATCCAGGACAGGACAGTGAGTGCTTTTCTCTTTTTGTTGTCAATATTGTTGTTTGATTCATATTTAGGTCTACTAGCCTGGATTTACACTCATGTAATACATTTACGGCTGTGTTTACATCAATATCATGTCAAGACGGCACATATTTTTGTCCTGTCTTCCTACAATCTCACAATACATTAACGGCTGTGTTTACATTTATTTCGCGTCAAGAAAGGAATTTTAACCAAGAAGCGCATTTGACTGTCCACGTGCACAGCTGCATTCACCAAGAGACATGAGGGAATATACAGCATGTACAGATATTGAAAGCAGCTGACTGTAGTCAAACTATGTTCGGGTACCGAGTTGAGTCAGTACTCAATACTACTGGTAATTTTAACATCGGTGGGTATTAAAATATTGAACTGAGCAGAGATTCTGCTGCACCCCTAGCCAGAGGTGGCTATAACAATGCTACAAAAGAACACAGGATGCAAAAATACATATACACAAGATCCAAGCCTTTAAAACTCCTCAACTGAACATGCTTATTGTTACTTTATCCTTGTTAATAAGTTAGTATGTTATGTTGAATGCTGAAATGTCAACAGCAGCCAGCACATAGGCTCCATAGGCTTCAAAGCCTTTAAAACAGTGCCAAAAGGGATTTATGGCTTAAGCAGATACGTTTGAGCCTTGTTGAGGCAGGCCAAGAGACAGTAGAGACGTGATAAATAACACAGCCCAGAAAAACTGTGGACAATGGTGGGAATCTTCACGGGAGATAATGAAGCTCTTATGTGTATCCAAACAACTACCCACACCAAACAGCATGAAAGATTTCTAAATTCTCTGCAGTTCACTAAAAGCTTCCGTCTCCACTGAAGATGACTGATATTGTGATTGTTAAGCTGTAGGAAGAACATGAGGAATGTTTCTCTGACATCAGATGCCTCTGTGTGTCCATGTCCTGCTTATTGAGGGAAATAAGGTTGGAATCCAGGCAAACGGCAGGGTGTTTTTGTGATCAGGGTTTTTTTTTCCTGGAAACGTAAATGCATTTACATTCCTTGGGTCAGAAGAGAAATGGCTGGCCAGGTTGATATAAAAACACAGAATTTCTTGTGGACACCCTAACCTATGGCTGTTAATGAATGTCTCATGTGAAAAATATGTTTTTTTTTTTTTTTTTTGTTTTCTTTCATTTTAGCCCTCAGAGTAATATGAAAAGATGTCAGATGAGGATGACTTTGCCCTGATAATCTAACTCTGATTGGGTAGGAGGAAATGCCTCCTCCCTAAGCATGAACCCTTGCCCTACGATAAGGTTTTCATGTTTATTTTGCCTAACATTGAAAAACAGGGTGAAGAGGACTGATCACCATTTCCAGGTTTGACTTATGGAATGGCCTACATAGATAGTTTATGAATGCCTAAACTGTAATCCTCTAAATCTCTTGAAATCCTTCACATAAAATGGGGATTGGTCAAGCCCTTAGCATGTACTGTCAGTGTCTGCTGTTATAATGTTTAGACTAAAATAAAAGGGAACGTGACTTACTGTTTCATATTTTCAAAACTTTTTATCGTTATACAATCTGCTGCTGCTGTGTGCTTTTTCAATGTTAAAGTACTTTCTACTATCCCAGCATAATATGAAACAACTTAAATAAACTCTTCATAGGTTGGTTTTCCAGAAAAGTGTAAACATTGTAATGTTTTCAGAACATTTATCTGTTTATTTGAGCAGCCTCACATGGCAACATTAGCCGCATTTCCACCATCGAGCCAAATGAGGGTGTACTAGTGTGTGCCAGGGCCAGTTGCCCCACTATCACTTCTGGGTCTTCATCGTGCCTCCTCGGGACTTCCTTGGGCCAGCGGCTAAGCGCCCTGCCATGCCGATTACTGTTGGGCCAAAGAAGGCAAAATGGGGATTGAGGCGGAGTCCAAGTCAAAGAGTTTTGCTGAGTCAGGTCAGAGAATTCAGCTCAAAGATACTTATAAAAGAGTTCAATGGAAAGGAGGAGGCGAGAACCGGCTTGACAATAAATAATATTTTAATGAATATTTCAATGAAAAATTTAAACAAACGATACAAACACACGCATGATGGACAGCTGCTCGTAAACGATCTCTCTCTCTCTCGCACCACCATCCGCAGTCGGCCTTTATCACTTTCGGAGGCTTAATTAGCCTGATAAGGGACCAGGTGTGTAAAATCCCGACTCGGCCCCGCCCTCCACCCTATCACATTCCTCCCTCGTTCTCTCAGGCCGGGGAGCCCCTGGCATGATGTACACCCCCCCCCCTTTCCCTGAGGGAGGGCATGTCCTAAGCCCCGTCTGTTGGCAGGCCATCCCCACCTCGGCCACTTCTCCACCCTCTAGTGGACAACAGCCGTGCCTCCCCGGGCGGATCAGAGGCAGTCATCCAGCCCCTGGCGGACAGAAGAGGTCTCCCCGCCCCTGGCAGCAGTTCTCCCGCTCCAGGCGGTCAGTCTCAGACCCCGCCGCGTTTCAGCAGCTGGTAGGGGTCTCTTCCGCCCCTTGCAGTGGTCCTGACCGCTCGAGGTGGTCGACTAGGAGCCCCTTCTCCCCTCACAGTCGGTGACCAATTTCTCCGCTTCCAGGTGGCCAAGCTACTCCGTACCCCGGAAGACGGCCGCGGCTGCTCTGTTGGGGTGGATGGTAGTGGCGAGAACTCCACTACGGCGTATCCATCCTCCTTCCCGGGTTTCGGCACCAGTGCACAGGAGTTCAATGGAAAGGAGGAGGCGAGAACCGGCTTGACAATATAAATAATAGTTTAATGAAAAGCTTAAACAAAAGACACAAACACACACATGATGGACAGCTGCCCGTAAACGATCTCTCTCTCTCTCTCGCACCACCATCCGCAGTCTGCCTTTATTCCTCTCGGAGGCTTAACTAGCCTGATAAGGGATCGGGTGTGTAAAATCACGACCCGGCCCCGCCCTCCACACTGTCACAATACTTCATTCACATTTTTTCAAATCAAGCTATCAGCTTACCTCAACAGATCAACAAAGAATGGAGAATTGTCAATAATGGTCAGTAGATGAAATCAGGGCTCTTCTGAATATTTAGGCTGATGAAAATGTGCAATGTCAGATCGACGGCATTTGCCGAAACCAGCGCACAATGGTACAAGTTGGGTTCATTTCAAGGGCTATCTAGTCTCCAAAGGCTGATACCTCAGCTTGAATTGGCACCAGGGCAAATGTGCAGTGTGGCAGCGGGGGCGTGGTCAAGCGCCTGTCCGGGGGAGAAAGCGGTAAGGGCACTTGCACCTGAGCCAAATTATGTCTAAGTGCAAAACTGAAATTTTACTGACATTTGTCCACTGTCAGTTTGGGTTTATTTAGATTTGTACACCAGCACATGGTAGCATGTTCCCCAATAAAGGCGGTTGAAGTTAATCAATTAGCCCTGAAGCATGTCAGATAACTCACATACTGGCTATAGCTGATACTTTCAGCATATAAAATAGGCCCTTCTGACCTCTGGTTAGCTCAGACCTAACCCTTCAATTTATCTATTTAAACTCTGAATTGAGAATGGAAACCTACTTTTAAAGATGAAAATTGAATCCACTAGATTTGATTCAGGTCTATATTACTTTCTAATATGAACAATTCTGATTACTGGAGCTGATCTATCATCACTATTACTAAATTTCACCTGGCAGGTTATAAAATGTGAATTAAATCCAATTATTTTGCATTAAAGGATTCTTGTTGCACTTCAATCTGTTTTGAATACTATTCTGATGCTAGTGAAACTTTGTAATATGGCACTTTTCATACCACTGTCTCCTTAAGATTATTCGCTTATGTTTTCCTCTTTTGTAAGTAGCTTTGGATAAAAGTGTCTACCAAATGAATAAAATGTAAATGTATATCTAGGGATACGATATCATAGAGTCTTGGAGGTGGGCTTATTTGACATGTGCCAGTAAATAACCACTGAGCAACCACCCAGAACACTCTAGCAACTGCACACACCAAAGCAAACATAGCAACACCCTGGCAACCACCTACAACACCCAAGCATTGTGGCTGCAACTTTTGCACAGGCAAGTACCCCTCACATTTTCTTCAGAAAAGGTAAAACTCTAGTTCCTTTTATAATACAGATCTCTCTTAGTGAACAAAAGGTTGAGTCTTTTATAGTTTTTTTTTTCTGTTAAAGGCCATGGTTTGCCCAGGGCAACAGCTTATATGCTCCAGCAGAGAACAAAGAGAGAATTTGTCTTTTGAACCTCTTAATCTTCAAAAAGCTCTCAGACCACCATGAAAACCAGAGAAGCATTGACCCAATCTGTGACTTGTTATAAAAATTACTCATAAACCAGTGTTTTGTCATTCTCTAACCTAACTGACCAAACAACCCTACTGCTTACAGTAAAAAACAGAAGTAGATACCCCAAAAGGGCTCAGAATATCTTCAAAATATTGTCTAAACCACCATTGTTTGAAAGCCTGTTAGAAGCCAAGAATCAAACTGTTGGATTGCATTTGACAGCTCCTCTCTAAACTCTACTGAAAAGACCAGCATAGACCAGTATAGACCACAACATATTCTGGAGACTAACAATTCTGGTCTATTCAACAGTAGGTAATGCATGGACTTGTGTTCTGTTGCAAGCGATGACTAAAGCTGGATGGCCAATTTAAAGAATCTGACCTGACCTGGACTTTTCACTCACTGGTTGAAGTTCAAGATTTGGCTCTGTTCTATTCAGCTGCCTGACCGATGCTTTTCTTCCTTCTCTGCACTCTTTGACCCAAGGCTATGGAGTTCAGCTAATATCATACATCAGCAAACTGACAGATGTGGTACAAATAGTCACTCTGGACAGTGGGGAACTGCATTCACCTTCTGTGAGGCCGAAAAAGCCTGGACAAACCAAACAATGTAATTTGTTGAGCAAAGTCACACAAGTAAAGAAATGCAGCCTGTTTTTATGTTCCAAATCATACTTTACTGCTTTCCTGAATCTTTCATCACCCTTTCCAGATGTCAGTTTTTTGCAGAGGGAAAATCTTACACCTTTTTCCAAACCAGTCCCTTAGAAATGGTGTTCATTGAAAATACATTACATTATGAAAGTTCTCGCTGGAGAAAGGACAGCTTTGGACTCACATTTAACTATCACCAACAAATAAAAGTATTTATCATGATGAATGTAATTTTTTAAATGTCTTAAACACTGCTTTCCAATGTAGTCATATTTGTGTATTTTTCACCTTCTTGTGTTCAAGTTCCCGTTGACACAATATATTTTGTTGCACTAGTAATTAGTGATTCTGAATGCAAATGCAATCTTTGGATTTGTTCCAGGTGCTGCTACTCAGCAGCAATGTAATGTTTACCTCCTGTATGTTGAACTTCTGTCCTGCAATTCCCTATCTCCCAGCACATTATTATTCTCAATTACAGGAATGATTAATAATCCAATTAAATTCATCCCTCAGCCCATTTCCTCCTCTACAATGTTGTTCCAAGCATTCTAATAAAACATTCTGAAGTTATCCAGACTCAACTTGCTCTCTCCTGTGATTTGTGTAAATGCTTTCTGCCAAAAAGCACTTTGCATGTTAGACTCTAGTTTGATGATGTGGCTACAAATTTATTAAGGTCACTTTGGTCAAGATCAGCACTTTCCATTTGTTGTGAATTATGACATATTTGGCATTGAGTTATGGAATATGTGTGTTCCTTTGGGAAATCTTTTTTAAACACATCAAATTCAAAGTCTCTTTTATAAAGTATTCTGGGAGAAAACAGTTAGTCGTTCCTTTGATTGCTGCATTTGTGAATCTTAAAATAATGTTTTACACTCACATGTCACTACATCCAGTATGAAAATACACTACTTGGCCATGTATTTAGACACCCCTTTCTAATTAACGTGTATGACCATTTCCACCATTCACATTACTAATAAGTGCATTAAATCAAACAAACAGCCATGCAATCTCAATGGACAAATATTTTTATTGGAATTTAGCATACTTTCTCTGCTCCAGCATGTCAATACTGCACACATAGCAAGGTCTGTATAGAAATTGTTTATTAAGTCTAGTGTGGAAGAACTTATGTGGCCATCACAAAGTCCAAACCTGAACTCCATTGAACCCCTTTGGGATGAATTTAAATGCCAACTACAAGCCAGACCCCATCACACAACATCAGTGCCAGATGCTGTTGTGTCTGAATGGGAACAGATCCCCACAGCAATGTTCCAATATCTAGTGGAAAACCTTCCCAAAAGATTGGGAATAGCAGCAAACTAAATGTTCAACAAGCACATATGTGTGCATTGTTTGGTGTACACACACTTTTGGCCATGCTATGTAACTGGCCAGCACTAGAAAATCTTAATAACCTACTGTGATTTAATCCTTATCTTGTATCTATAGCTCCCTGCTGCTTTAGTGTTGTTGCAATCCAATGACTGATTTGTCTGTGGCTTCAAAATACTCATGCAAAGACACATTCTAACTTGCATCCGGCATCAAGATTGGTTCGCAGCGGTAGACCTGAAGGATGCGTACTTCCACATCTCTATCTTGCCTCGAAATGACCCTTCCTACGGTTCGTGTTTGACGGCCAGACGTATCAGTACAAGGTCCTCCCCTTCGGCATGTACCTGTCCCCTCGCAGCTTCACCAAGTTCGCAGAGGCAGCCCTTGCCCTGCTAAGAGAAGTGGGCATCCGCATACTCAATTACGTCGATGACTGGCTCATCATAGCCCACTCTTGAGAGTCACTGTACACCCACAGGGACCAGGTGCTCAGGCACCTCAGCCGTCTTGGGCCGTCAACTGGGAAAAGAGCAAGCTCGCCCCGGTTTAGAGCATCTCTTTTCTCGGCATGGAGTTACACTCAGTCTCAATGAGTCCATCAGTCTCATTTCAGCGCCTCACCCACGAGCGTGCGCAGTCGGTGCTGAAATGCCTCACCTTATTCAAGCTAGGCGCAGCGGTTCCTCTAAAACAATTCCACAGGCTCCTGGGGCATATGGCATCCTCCACGGCAGTCTCGCCACTGGGGTTGATGGATATGAGACCGTTTCAGCACTGGCTTCAGACTTGAGTCCCGAGATGGGCATGGCACCACGGCACGTATCGTGTGTTCATAACCCCGCCTGCAGCCAGACTTTCAACCCCTGGACAGACCTCTGTTTTCTGCGGGCAGGAGTCCCTCTACAGCAGGTGTCCCGATGCGTTCTGGTCACCACAGATGCCTCCAAACAGGGTTGACGCCTCCTAGAGTTGCTGGCTGTAATTTGCTGGGGTTGCTGGAGGGGATGCTGTCCCCCTCCGCCTTGAAGGTTTATGTATCCGCTATATCAGCTCACCACGACACAGTGGAGGGTAAGTCCTTTGGGAAGCACGATCTGATTATCAGGTTCCTTGGAGGCACCCAGAGGCTGAACCCTCCCAGGTCATGCTTGTTCCCCTCATGGGATCTCTTCGTTATCCTTTCAGGCCTTCAGAGACCCCCCTTCGAGCCACTAGAATCAGTCGAGCTCAAAGCCCTCTCCTTGAAGATGGTCCTCTTGATCACAGCCACTTCCATCAAGAGGGTTGGGGACCTGCAAGCGTTCTCTGACAGCAACACTTGCCTGGAGTTTGGTCTGGCAGACACCCATGTCATCCTAAGACCACGACCGGGCTACGTGCCCAAGGTTCCTATGACCCCCTTCAGGGATCAGGTAGTGAACCTGCAAGCACTGCAAGCAAGGCAGACCCAGCCTTTTCATTGCTGTGTCCAGTGCATACTTTGCGTACCTATTTGGGCCGCATGCAGAGCTTTAGATGTTCTGAGCAGCTCTTTGTCTGCTTTGGTGGACAGCGGAAAGGGAACGCTGTCTCCAAACAGAGGCTTTCCCACTCACACCCAGGCCGTGCCCGCCCCCTTGCGGGTTGGAGCACACTCGACGAGAAGTGTGGCATCCTCGTAGGCACAGGCCAACGGCACCTCCCTTGCAGACATCTGCAGAGCAGCTGGCTGGGCAACACCCAATACCTTAACGAGATTTTACAATCTCATGGTTGAGTCAGACTCGTCCCGTGTTCTCTCAGGTCCTAGCATGTAGAACTCAGGAATGCAGAATGTCTGACTGGTTCCGCTTGCACATAGCGCCTGTCCCCTCCACTGAGGTGATCACGTTTGCTCTTTCCCCCAGGAGAGTCCACTAGATTTGTACTCCCTGGATGTTCTTCCTCCCTAGCGTGGAAGAAATTCACCGACCAGACCCACTACGGGTACAAAAATTACTCTGTACTGGAATAGGTGCTCCACAGGCCCTTGTGGATTAATCACCCTGTGTGTATTTTCTGCGGTATGGAAAATACACACAGCAGGCAGACCCGCGTCTCTCTTGGGCAGTACCCGCTGCCACCCGGTCGCCATGTTTGTAGCAACTCCTCCCTCTCAGCAGGTAGGATCTACCACCGTGCCATTTCCACGTGTGGCCTGAAAACCCATGTGACATATTTCGCCACTCTTTACCTCCCCCCAGCCTGGGCAGGTTGTCTCTGCAGGGTCTTTCCCCCCTGAATGAATAGGAGTTGGAAAAGAATGCCTTCCCCGATGCGTGTGATAGCATTAAGATGGCCCCAGCCACTTTAAATCTATGCAAGAAACATAGAGAGAGAAAAGACGTGGTTGGCGTGGCCTGCTCCCATGCTTGGCACGTCGCTTTGTTCTCTCCCGTTCGGGATGCCGGGAACCTAAAAGGTTTATGACAATTTTTGTGGGGCATTGGGGAAGGGTACGTGTTGTTTTGGCACGCAACTGCCTGCCCGCACCTGCATCAGCAGCGCACGTACACGGATCAGCGCATGGCGTGATTGAATAGGGCCCCCTAGTGTCGCTTCAGTAGACACAACGTCGGAGTGAGCGACACACGGGGAACATCTAGGTTACTGTTGTAACCTCCATTCCCTGATGGAGGGAATGAGATGTTGTGTACCCCTGGCCACATTGCTGAACCGAGCCACTGCAATGGCCGAACCTTATTCTCCGGCTCCTCAGTGCAAAACCTGAATGAACAGATGCATGCTTCCCTCCCTTTATACCCGTATGTCTGGGGGAGGGACATGCAAATTCTGTCTTCCAAATTCTCTTTGGCCTTTTCTCAAGTTCAGATGTAACCAAGGCCTTCAAGAAAGTCCCCTAGTGCCGCTTCACTCGACGCAACGTCTCGTTCCCTCCATCAGGGAACGGAGGTTACAACAGTAACCTAGACGTTTGCAGGGCAAACAGACTGACTCTGCAGCAATATTTCTACCTGTGAAACATATTGCAGACAGATGTCTACTTAGTACTTCATCTGTGCAGTTAAACAAACCACAAGAAAAGGTATCAGTAGTAAAATCTCTGTGCACAATGGTTAAATGGAGATTTAGGCCTATATGATTCCTTAAGTTTAAATTTTTATCTTTTCAAATAAATTAATTACTTAGGTCACACATTTTTTTTATATAGAATTATATATGTAGAACACATTTAAAACATGAATTAAGTTAATATGTGCATCTGTTTGTTTTTCTGTTACAGCTGATTGGCATGCGGCTACTAACGAGTCAATGAACAACGAGAAAATTAGACATTATTTAAATTCGTTGAGTGGAAAAACAGAAGCTGTTCTGTGAAAAGTGTTTAAAGAGTAACGTAAAAGTAATTAGTAATGTGATTGCTTTTTTGATTAAGTAATCAGATAAGTAATCAGTAAAGTCAGTAATTTGATTACAATTTTAGACAACACTGACCTTTGAATACAAATAATTAAATACCATGGTATATGAATATTGTAAAAATATAGAATATAAAATATAGAATCATGGTAAATATCAGAGTACCATGTTGTAACTATTATAGTACAATGTTTATAACTATTTGTTATGTAACTATTTGTTAATGTTTGTAACTATTATAGTACAATATAGTACACCACCATAGGTTTTTGTAAGGTAAATTATATTCAAAAGCATTTTTGACACTGATCCACTTAGAAATCAATAATGTTCAACAGCCAAGTACTTAAAACACATAGATTTTCGACAGCATGTAGGGTTTCGCTTTGGCAATTATATATGAAAGTATGTAGGGCTGGAAGGACCAAAATAATTTGGCTCCAAAAGCATTCATTGTAGCTGTCATGGCAACCAGTCACCATAGACACAGGCTGGTTTGTGTTGTGTGGTTTTGTGACAGTCTTTCTCTATTGTATGATTCCCCCTTTATAGTGCCACACTTTTTCCTGGGGCATTCCCCATACAACATCTGTCCCTCTCAGCTCCCACCATAGGCACACTCTGGGCTAGAGGAGGTGCTTCTTTCATGAAAGCCTGGTCACTCACATCTGCTGAGAGGGTCAGAGGTCATCCTCCAAGCATGCACACATTACTGAGTCTTTGCTTGACTGCAGCTCGCTGTCACCCAATCATGACCCTGGGGCCCGCCTTTATCCCTCGGTTTTTGGAGAGAACTTTCCACTAGGCATGACAAATTCACCAACTAATACAAAACTGGGTTTTTGTGGCTCCTTCAGATGGTTGCTCATTTGTCCCAAAATCAGAAGCACTGCCATTCATGGTCAAAAGCACAGTTAACCACATTATGCAGCATCATTTGTGCTCTTGTTTTTAGTATTAAGCAAAGTAGTGAAAATGACAAAATCTGTGTTAAAGAAATAGTCTACCCAAAAATGAAAATTCTGTCCTCATTTATTCAAACGTGTATGACTTTCAGTCAGTTCCTCACATGAAGATATCATATGGCTTCAGAAGATTTAATTTGCAGCAGAAATTGTAAGGACCACTTTTATTTTTATTTTTTTACATTTTAGAGCTTGGAAGCCCCAGTCTGTCAATATATGGGAAATTGTGACATTCATTATATGGGAAAAGATATTCTTAATAAAAAAGTATTTTTATAGTATTATAAATTAATGATGACTTTAATAAGATTAAACTTTAAGCTGCTTTGATCTACAGTATTGGAGGTATATTTCATAATGATCCTTTAAGCTAAACTACAAAACATTCCTGATGTTAGTTAATCTTGTGCAACATGCATGCAATGCCCTAATGAAGAAGACGAACATGCTCCCACTACCCCATTACAGAGTTTGTATTTATAGGCTGAGAGGGTGTTATCCAAGCATACATTTGCGGCATATGTATTGAGGAACCCAGGCTGCAGATACAGAAGGTGCATTTGCTCTGTGGAAAGACTCTGACCCCTGATCCTCATTCTGATGTCCTTGAAGGAATCACCTTTGCAGACCCTCTTAAAGCTGTCTAAGCATTCCACTAGCATGGACAATAGCCGCTCTCATTGACTCTGGCAGATGGCTTGCCTCGGGCTATCCAAGCCAAGCATCCTTTGTTTACTACTGATGTACACAAATAGTCATCTTTTTCACTCTTTCTCTGTCTCTCTGAGCACCATACCTAGAGATGAACCATAGATCTTATCCTGGTGGAGGTTGTTCCTCAAAAAGCAGAGGCTCTTTGGAATTTGTAGGTGATGCTTGTCACAGTAGTGGGCAAATGAAGAGTGGCAATTCACAGCAATGCCAGAGCGCCATTGGTGTTTTTCAATTCATGCACACAGAATAAGATGCATGTTTATGGCTTGCGAGCTGCAAGCATGCCCTTAAGGATAACTAATACTATGGTCTTTTACTGAGCCTTAACTCTAGTATAGAAACATCAAAGGGATATGTACCCATTCTGGACGTAATAACAGTTGTCTGCAGTCTATTGTTGATTACTGTACTGTAGTCAATGACACTGTAGAAAATATTGCTCTTTTCCAAGACCTAGTGAGCTGCCTATGTAGTTAGCATTTTAAGGCATCATAGGCATGCTCCCAACATGAAGGCTGTTCCAAAATGTAGGATGGATAAGATACCTTCTGTTGGCCAAATTCTAAGGCAGCATCACATTTAACCTTTGTGGAAAAAGCCACTTCAGTGAAAGAAATGCCATTAATTGTATATATTTAATTCAATACTGAAAAGTTGTCATAACAAATAGTTAAAAAGTTAAAATTGAATATTTGACTATATTTGTTTGTGATATGCATTTTTGTGCTTATTAGAGTACAATGTTTTTAGCTTAGCAGCATGCTAACATCAAACTCAAACAAAATCAATTCTGAGTCGAGAATTCCTTGAGAAGTGCTAATAGTGCTAATACACACATTTCCTGCCTCTCTAGAACAATTTGAATAAGTAACTTTTGAGGTTCCATGCCGCCTTTGTGGCTGTTTAGACTGAACACATTTGAGCACTAAATAAAGCTAGACACAGCACAAGGAATGGAATAGATTGCAAACGTGAGACATGTTTTTAAATGTTGAAATTCTTTCATCTTGCCACAGCATTTTAAAAATGTGGCACTCCTGCTCAAGACACTGCAAAACAAAGAGATTTAATGGTCAAAGATGTCCATGTAGCATTTGGTTATGTAGCAGGATAGGCTGTCAACTTTCCGTTTTTAGTATAATAATGTCATTGATTGACTGCCACAGTCAATTTAAGGACTCTTGTCTGCCACCTGGGTATGCACTGTCATCAACCAAGACCTCTTTCTGGTATCACATGGGTTATCTGGGCACTACTTCCCATTTTTATTTGGCTAACTTATGGCCTGTTATTTTGGTCAGTGCAAGTTTTTATTTGGTAAATGTGGTTTTCTGCTTTGTGGCGTTTGTATACCTTTTGCCCTCTCTTTCTCTCACTCACTTAAGTGAGTGTAGCTGACACGTAAACACTGTTGGCTGCTTTGGCTTGGTCTAATGGACCCCCCCCCCCTCCTTTGGAGAATATTGCTATTCATTTTGGTTCTGTTCTGTTCTGTTCAGTTTCAGTTTCAATTCTTTTTTTATGGACAGTGGGCTATTTCCCTCAATGTGCTACACCAGTGCGTTTCTTCTTTTGAGTCTTCACCTCAGAAGTTCATCCCAAATGACCGCTGGGATTGATTCTTCACCTCGGAAGTTCATCCCAAATGAATAACTGTTTTTTGATCTGGACTCTGGATAAAATCTGGTATATTCTGGTTTTCCTTTAAGGGCCTCAAATTAATTCGGTCTGAACTGTAATTACCTTTCTCTGAGTGTGACTCTCAAACACGATCGTATAGATATATGCATACATTTGTGTTCTTTTTGTTCTCTTATTTATGTCTGGCCCTGTTTTGAGGGTTTCTTAGCCCATCACTGTGTCAAATTGTCATACCAGCTGTTTGTATTTGAATGTTAACAATGTGTTTGAGTCAAGGAGACTGCCTTCCTTCTGTGCCTGGTGGTAGTTTTCTCTTCACTGCGTGCTGCACTCATCACCATATTATTCTTTGACACTCAAGTGTGCATGTGATTATGGTTGTAGTAGGTTTGGTTAATTTGGGGCAATGGAGGAGTAGGGAGACTTTTATTTTCTGCATTCAGCATCTTGTATTTTTAATACACGTTGAGATCATGCTCTCTGGTTGCGCTCTCTCTCCGAACTGACGTGCTAGTGTGGCTTTAAAGTCTCCCTCTGCCATCACTATAACATGAGAAAGGTGTTAGACATAACAACCCAGGTGACGAGCCTTACAGCTCTCTCTCTCCCGCAGACAGACACATGACCACGCCCCCATCACCACAGGGGTGTTTTCCAGGACAGATATTAGCTTCTCCCTGCCTTAGCTCTGTTTAGTGTGCATTTGTATGAGTCTGCCATTTTTGGTGTATGTGATTTAAATCTGGCCACATAGTTTACTAGTGTTTTAACTGATTTTGTTGATTACTATGACACAAATTTGTTTTACTGGTCTCCACATCTCTTGCCTCTCATTGGTTGAAAAGGGACCTGTGTGACCTTTTAGTGTGTGGATTTAATTCCACATGTGTGGATATTCCCTGGGTGAAAATTCAGTGGTGGCATATTTGGCTACTGTATATTACTGTGGCAGGGCGGAGGGCGGGGCAGGGTCGTGATCCTACACACCCGGTCCCGTATTAGGCTAATTATGCCTCCGTGAGGGATAAAGGTCGACTGCAGGGGATCGTGCGGGAGAGAGAGATCGTTTACGGACATGTCCGTCATGTGTGTGTTTATGCTGTCTTTTAAGTTTATCATTAAAACTATTATTTATATTGAAAAGCCGGTTCTCGCCTCCTCCTTTCCATTGATCCCTTTACACTGGTGCCGGAAACCCGGGAAGGAGGAGGGATACGTAGTAGAGTTCTCGCCACTACCGTCCATCCCAATGGAGCAGCCGCGGCCATCTGCCGGGGGACGAGGAGCCCAGCCACCTGAAATAGGACAATGGCTGCCAACCGCGAGGGGAAAAGGGGCTCCTAACCGACTGCCTGGAGCGGTCAGGGCCGCTGCCAGGGGCGCAGGAGTCACCTACCGGCCGCTGAAACACAGCGGGGTTTAAGACCGCCGACCGCGAGCGGGGAGGGGCTCACTGGCGACCGCCTGGAGTGGGAGAACCGCTGCCAGGGGCGAGGGAGACCCCTTCTGTTCCCCGAGAACGCAGCGGGGCGTTCCGTCCGCCAGGGGCTGGAGGACTGCCTCTGATCCGCCCGGAGAGGCGCGGCTGTCGTCCGATAGAGGGTGGAGGAGTGGCCGAGGAACAAGCTGCGGCGTATCGGAGAACTGGTGAGTTTTTTTTTTTTATCTCTCTCTCTCCTCTCTCTCTCTCACTGTCGCTCTGCATTGGCCTTTTCCCTCTTTTAAATTTTACAATGTTTTTTGGGGGGGTACTACACTGTTACAGGAAGTACCCCCCCATTTTAATTATTTCTGTTTCCCTCCCCTTGTCCCCTCCCTCGTCCAGGTAGATGGGGATGACCAGCCGGCAGACTAGACTTAAAGCACGCCCTCCCCCAGGGAAAGAGAGAACGAGGGAGGAATGTGGCAGGGCGGAGGTCGGGGCCGGGTCGTGATCCTACACACCCGGTCCCGTATTAGGCTAATTATGCCTCCGTGAGGGATAAAGGTCGACTGCAGGGGATCGTGCGGGAGGGAGAGATCATTTACGGACATGTCCGTTGTCACGATCCCCTGTTGTCTGCCCCGTGTTTCACTTCTGTTACGAAGGCAGGTGAAGGCAGACGAGGGGTGAGGATCTAAATGTGCTTTTTATTGAAAATGATAAAGACAAACAAGGCTGGAACAAATGAAACGTCCACGATGGGAAAACAAAACGAAAACACGAAAATATCCAAAGAGTACACAGGCTGGAAAAACATCCACGGAGGGCAAAGGTAACATTACATATGAACAAACAAATCCAAACATCTACATTCAAACATCCACATTCAACAATCGACAAGGAATGGAGGAACAGCAGGGTTTAAATACACAGGGGTAATGAGGACTAAACGACAAACAGGTGAGAACAATGCTGGCAGTGATGAGGGCTGGGAATTATGGGACTTGTAGTTTATGACAGTTGACAAGTGAAACACAGGGCAGACAACAGGGGATCGTGACATCCGTCATGTGTGTGTTTATGTTGTCTTTTAAGTTTATCATTAAAACTATTATTTATATTGAAAAGCCGGTTCTCGCCTCCTCCTTTCCATTGATCCCTTTACAATTACTTTATCTAAAATTCTGTAATTCTAATTTAGGCTTTTACTCTTTATATATTCTTCCCGACCCCACCAAAATCACAAAGAAAAACTATTTAAAAACAGTGCAGATAGATGACATGTTCGTGTAAACTGCTCCTTAGGCCACATCCACACTAATCTGGTTTCGTTTGAAAAGTTTTTTAGTGTTTCTCCATCATTGTTTCCCAAAGTATGTGGTAATGGAGAGCGTTTTCAAAATGCTCAGGTTTCGGAGGAGAAAACACTGTTCTAGTGTGGATGAGGCCCGTAAACTAGCTAAATTAACATTTTCGCTAGTGTGGATGTGGCCTTAGAATGCAGCTGCCTAGGCAGTAGACAGCAAGTCTAGTTTTTAAAAAAGGGCTTTTATGTCTAGTTATGTTGACTTTTACTCCATTGCTTCAGTTAAGGGACAGATGTTTACAGAGGCAGCAATGAGGAGCTTTGGGTATATGTGGTGCTTAGCTGAGAATGGCCTCTATTACGGGCTTTTTTTTTTTTTATGTATAATGCTCCTGGTGCAAGTTTGCTGTTAAAGTGAGAGGGGGAAATTAGTCACTGTGGTTGAGTTACAGTCATGGGTACACCAACCACAGGCCTGAAATCCAGGAGTAAATTCTCTAACACTCTGCTTAGAAATTTGCATAAAGCTGGCCTTAATAAAAGGAAGAGAGCTTATTCAGAGTTTGTGGTGACAGGCTGCACTTTCTATAACACATCTGCTCTCTGCATGTCCTTACAGCTCACGGACAGGTCTGTTGACAGCATATCCTTTCTTTGGATGTGAAAGGAAACTTTCCACCCTCTGATAGATCGCCTTCATTTAAATCAAAATAGCCTACCCGCGGAATGGAGAGAAAAGAGAACCAACACTCCAGTGCACCCCTCTGTAAAGCCCTTAAAAGCGGCCTTCCCTCTAAAAAGAAAGAGTCCTCTTAAACAGCCTTAGATTGAGCCTAATCAATTGCAGACCAAAAGAAAAAAGACTGTGTCCCAGCCGTTTTGTATGCCTTAAAGCAGAGATCCTCTCCATTAACATGTCTCCAATGACACACTGTAAACAGCCACAATACAAACTGAAAATAAATAGTTAAAGCTGTACTGTAAGATTTGTTGGTTACAAATGAACAAACTGCCATTATTGATTGAGTACATAAACAATTAGTGTTCAAAAAAATTTCCTTATCTTACCTGATTCACTACTGTAAGCCTATAAAACTTGCATTTTGAGCTGTCTGGTTCGATTTGGCACAAAATCGCTGGCTTCTATCATTCATCCTTGCGTCATTATGGCATGTCTGCACACACAGGAAAGAAGTGCGGTCTGTCTCATGTTCCGGCTGGAGAACTATGCTGTTCAGCTCAGTTTGGAAACACTCACAAAGTTCAGGACAGCATTGTTGCAGTCTAGATGGATGTTTATCTGATATCTGTTTGGTGAAGTTGTTTACCTGCTATAATGCTTGGATGTGTTTTCTGGTAGGGCTTATATTGCTTGTCATGCTTATATGAATCGAACATTTCTCGTGTGCTAACCCATCGCGATGTATCTATGTTGTCCGGTGAAGTTACTGTGACATGTTTAATATGTATGACTTCTGAAATTGACTTATTGTAATTGTAATTACATATTTAATATGTAATTGTAGATAAAACACTTGATTAATCATATTAAGATCTACTGGTGGTTGCTAAGAATAGCCCCCTGTTCTCTATTTAAAAGTGCTTTGAGTGTAGTGTCAGAAAAGCAATTTAAGTTTAAAATTCATTCAAATATGTAAATATGAGTGTTGTTTATCATCATCAAAGCAAGGAATATTTCTGTTTCAAATGTTTAATTGTATAATATAATATCAACATGAAAAGGCACATTATGACTCTGGCTCCAGTCATGATCACACACAGGCGATGTCCAAGTAAGCTGAAATTCATTCGCCAGAAGAGCAGTGCCAGAACACAACTAGCGATATTC
Organism: Xyrauchen texanus; assembly: GCF_025860055.1. Taxonomy (NCBI): domain Eukaryota; kingdom Metazoa; phylum Chordata; class Actinopteri; order Cypriniformes; family Catostomidae; genus Xyrauchen; species Xyrauchen texanus. The sequence continues at coordinate 18,653,309 of NC_068287.1, read as the reverse complement.
TTCCGCAAATCGCTTGCAATTTTAAGTTTCAAACACAGATGTCGCTAGAGAGCACAAAGTTACGTAGTGCAGCTTTAAATCCATACCAGCTTCATTCTTCCCACAAATAACAATGCAGGAGTAAGGTTAACTATAAATAAATGTATTTAAAGCTGTTTGCATTGTAGCTCACAAAAAGAGAACTTATTAAACATAACACAAACAAGGCTCGGCAGGTCAGTCTTAATTTGCTTTCACCAAGCTCATTGTATAAATAGGAAGAATGATGTAAGGCAGTTGGGAATCAGAGCTCATGTTATTGGAAGTGCCCGCTTTAATCACTGATACAAGTCCAAGACCATGGTTAATGTCAAAAAGTTGTTCTACCAGGAGAGCGACCAAGAAAAACAAAAAATTTAAATGGACTGTAATTACAAAACTCTTGAAATAGTCTTTATCAAATGCATGATTTATGTCAAACTTCCACCTGAATGAATAGGTTGAGTGTTTCCAAGTTCTACTTACTGCATAGTTAACGAGTAATTAAAACATTTTAACGTGTAAATGTTTCTTAATTGCGATTAACACATTTACCTTTCATATTGCATAAACACTGGTGTGAAGGGCGGAAACTTTGTAATGTGTCCACCCAGAGTCATTACACTGACACACACGCCACAGTTCCAGAGCCCTTCTACCAATAAGAGCCTACAAGCTTAGCATAAAATAGCAGAACGCGGCGGTCCTATAGACAATCTATGGGCAGTACTGTCATATTTTAGAGCTCCTTGGTCGTAACACACTAGTTGACTGTTACGCTCTCTCCTATGATAGCTGCGGAGGTTATCTCAATAAATAAAATAATCTCTGACAGTGTTTCCCTGTCAGTGATAAAATGATGGAGGAAGGAAATCTTAGTGCTATTTGATGTACAAAAGCACAGATGGGACTTTTGATAGAAATCAAGTATTTTTTAGCCTTTGTAAAACACATTTTAATAACCACAGAAGCACACCAAATCTTAACCATCACTAAAATGCAGACTGTGATGTTTTTGTTTGCAAGCACTTTTCATGTTAAGTTCAAAGTAACGCTCAAAGCTGGTGTTGCTGCCCTGACTCGAATCACGAACGAAGCACGTCATCATCACAGCGTGCTTGGCTAACCTGATTAATTTAGTACATCCGTGGGTCATTAAAAAGTATTAAATCAATTTGATGAAAATTCAGGCCACTAAAAGTATTAAAAATTCTAAAATTATATTTCCTGAGGTATAATTATTTTTTGTTGGTTTGAACATTTCCCTCCTTGAGTCGTAAGGTTAAATGAAAACCTTCCACGCCTCACAGATTGTAGAGAATAGATAGGGCGCGCGATTGTCACTCGGAGTGTGTTTGTGTGTGTTCAGTGTACATGCATATACGCTCGGGGCTTGTAAGGCCCATCATACTCGAGATATTCCCCATTAGTTTTTTCCATTGTCATTTCAACATTAACAGATGATCAACAGGGCGATTACATGAAAGTTGGATGTTCATTCATGTTTTTTTTTTGTGTGCTATAAATTGGAGACAGAGAGCAACTATTGTGCCCTGATCTGTTTGAATGGCCAGCTACTGCAATGTGTCACAGAGTATAAATACATCATTTATTGTTTGAATTTAGAGATAAAAGTTACATAATTTAAAAGCTGACATCATGTTTCTCCAAAAAAGACATCTGACTCAAATGATGGAGCATGTCACAATTTGTGCATATGTAGCTGTAAGCAGTGCTGTCCTGTGCTTTCAAAATAAAAGTCTCCCTTTGAACTGACTAATTTTAAAATTAATAGAAACATGAATTACAACAAGACAGATATTTTAGGATATCTTACAATATAGTAAAATTAACTTTTATATTCATATGCTTTCAAAAAATTATAATAATTAAATATTTATTTTAATATCTGCAGCATAGCTAATAGCAAACCTGTATTCTCAAACACAGTCTATATGCAATTGGGAACAAAAGACAACTTTGTTTGTGATATCTGTATAATATATATTTGATATCTGTTGGAAGTGCTTTCACCACTGGGGAACACTGAGTATGTGAATGATTGAAAAGGTATGTGTATGACATTTTTTCATTTGCTGAACTCAAATGAAGATTTTTAGATGAATTTCTCAACTGTTTTGGTGCATACAATGCAAGTTAATGCCAAAATTTTGAAGCTCCACAAATCAATTAAGTCTACATAAAAGTAATCCATATGACTCCAGAGGTTAAATCCATGTCTTCAGAAGCGATATGATAGGTGTGAGTGAGAAACAGATCACTATTTAAAGGTGCCCTCTGTAATTTTTCCCCCTATTTAAAGGTTTTACTCTTAAATAAATAAATAAATAAAAATTTGAAACATATACGTATATAAAATCATGAGCACTCACATGAGATGAGGACTAGTTGTATCAGCACCCTTATAAAAGCTGTTTTATTCTACATGGTGCAGGGATGCACTCATGGGGGCTGCCATTTCAGAATCACCTGACCAGCTGAATACTATTTGCTAAATCTCAGTAACCATTTTATTATTTGACACTTTCACTCTTGGATTAAATTAATCATGGCTGATTGTGAATAGTGAATTTCTACAATGGCATCTGTAGCTGAAAAATATTGATTTTGAATTATGCTGCATCCACACCACTAGGTGTCACTGTAACTCCAAGGTGATATGAGCAAAAGGTTACTAAATGTACATTTAATTTTTTTTTTACTATGAATTCTCCTCCCTGCTCAGTCCATCTCCACTTTTGCTTTCACAATCTTCTTGTGTTTTTGGTGATTCACATTCTTAATGCATATCGCCCCTTCTGGGCAGGGAGAAGAATTTGTAGCAAAATTATTTTATGTGCTTTTTGGAGCATTAAAAATATGACAGAGATTCACTTACAGAGCTGAAATATACTTGAAAAATCATAATTTGTGTTCTGCAGAAGAAAGGCAGTCATACACATCTGGTATGGCATGAGGGTGAGTAAATGGTTAGAGAATTTTAAATTTTGGGTAAGACTGGAATCAATTCGAGCATTGAAGTAGCCACTATCCAAAGTGACTTACAGTGCGCATTCGAGCCAAATATTTTATTAGTACATGCATTCCTTGGGAATCAAAGCCATGACATTGTAGTTGCTAGTACCATGCGCTACCAGCTGAACTAAAGGAACACTGCAGGAATATTCAGATTTGTAACATGGCCTCTTTTAACTTTGCTTAAATGTAGCACACTATGCACACTTTTGGGCCATCCTAGCCTCTGCTCTGCTTATTGGGACATGCAGTCTTTTTAGCACCCATACCATCTCCCCTGTATTGCCTTTCTGTTGGAGCCCCATCCTAAATCAGAATGGACAGATCTGGAGCAACACAATGGGCCTCATTGTTGGGCACTGAAAGGGGAGCATGTACTTTGCTAATGTTGCAATCACCACAGCCAACCTCCAGGACAACTTCTACATGGAGCCTTTGATTAAGGAGTCACATTTAGGCATGGGTGACTTCCTCAGAGATGCCTAGGGGTTGTGGGAAAGAGACATGGAGCAAGTGTGGTTGGTCTAGGGCTGCTGCCGCTCTGGTTGAATAGAATCAGAGATTATTAATATGGGGCTCCATTCTGTTCCATCAAATCAGGGACATGAGGTTTCCCTAGTTAATCTGGTATGGAAAGGAGGTGTATGAAGTGTTCCTTTGAGGTTAAAAGTTCTTACATGTCACATACTCCCTTGTTAGAGCCCAAAGAGTGCATGAAATGTGAGTGGAAGCTAAGGCTAACAGGTATACTTGTGTTAATCCTATACATGTTAGAAAATTACATGTGTTTGGCATCATGCCGTAACTTATTCCAATATTATCAGACTCTTTAAGGCATCCTTTGTATTTTTAATGCATGTACAGTAGACTGGCTTTAGATGAACTCATTGGTGGTTGTAAACACAGTTGGAGGGAAAAGGGCAATCCTTCTAGAAACATGTACTTTGAAGAATATTTACTCTGTCAAAATCAAGTGACCACAATTTGAAGCATGAACAAATCAAATGATGCAGTTATGAGTTGTGGATATTTAATTCTATATAGATCTTTCAACACTTTACAATAAGGTTCCATTTGTTAACTTTAGTTAACTACATTAGTTAACAGGATGAACAATACTTTTACAGCTTTTATTAATCTTGTTTAATGTTCATTTCAACATACACTAATACATAAAATATAAAAACAAATGTAAAGTTGTTGACTTTAACAATAGTTAATGCATTATGAACTAACATGAACTAACATTGAAAATGTACATTTTTTGTATATTGTTTGCTTATGTTACCTAATGCATTAACTAATGTAAAAAAAGGAAACGTATTGTAAAGTGTTACTGATCTTTCTTTTCACATGCTTGAATACATTTAAATGGAATCCCAATGTGTTTTAATTAATCCATTTGTATATTGAGCTGGATTTGATGCTCAATTGAAGGGCTCCAAATAGACATAACATTCTGCCTCAGTATCAGGATGATCAAGGTCCCTTTAAGGCAAATCAGGTCATTTGCCAGCCGTATTTGTATTGCCTCTGGCTGGCCCACAGGAAGCTATTTTCTTAGGATACAAGTATAGATCATATATAACTGTTGGTAAAGATTACGAACAAACAACATATTGTGCTTCTTTAGCTCAGATCACTCTAAGAAACGCTATTTATCAGGTTAATGAGCATACATATTCTCGAGTAAACTGACAGGTGATGTATCTATCAAAAAGGTGATTGAATCACATGTAAAGGCAGGACCTCCACTCCTTCAGCATTACAGATTCTTCCATTCATGAGTATACCAGTGATCCATCTCATTCTTTACAGTCTCTGGACCAGCTTGGACCAGTATGACACTGTTTTATGCTTGTTAGTGCTAGTCTAACTGTTGAACCAGCAGTAAAATACTGTTGAATTGTAGCTGGTGAATCTGGTGGACCAGGATGATATTACTGGTGAAGATGGTTGACCATGGTAAAATGGTCTGGATTTATATAGCGCCTTTTTAACCTTAGCGGTATTCAAAGTGCTTTACACTGTGTCTCATTCACCCATTCATACACACATTCACACACCAATGACGACAGAGCTGCCATGCAAGGTGCTAGCCTGCCATTGGGAGCAACTTGGGGTTCAGTGTTTTGCCCAAGGACACTTCGGCATGTGGAGTCATGTGGGCTGGGAATCGAACTGCCAACCCTGCGATTAGTGGCCAACCCGCTCTACCACCTGAGCCACAACCGGCCCACAATCATGCTTGTTAAGCTAGCTAAGCAGCCTGGTGTGTACAAAAGCACACCAGTAACCAATGCTGGTCAACCAGATTCAACAGCTGTGTAAGCTGCTGGTAAGTTTTTCAGCATCAAAAACACAACATATGCAGGTGACAAATTATATCTCAATTCTGCCTATTTCTCCATCAAATATGATAGATGTGGCCAGCTTTGCACTTCTGATGTCTGTCCTCAAATATTTGTGGTACAATGTTAAAAGGACTTCTGTGGCTGAACTAGATGTAAAAAGCTCATAGTCAGCTAAAATAGAGTGGGAAAAAAGTGAGAAGTGCATATTACATGGGGGAAAAATTAATTTAAAAAATCAAAGTTTGTCCAAATGAGCAATGACTAATTACATTTTTAACAACCAGGCTCAAATGAGCTTGTCTATGTCATATCACAACACCTTTCACAACTCTTTTGAGCCCCTCAGTTCCTTCATTTAAGAGCCCCATATACCCACAGCAGATGCTTAAATGGGTCCAAATTTGGCAAAAGTTAACCTGCTCCGCTAGGATTCCCCCCATGGGAAATCAGGATCCCTGTAACCTGTGGTAATGCAGTCTGTTCCCACGCTCACTGTACAAGTTTATTAAATTAATATATACATAAGTTGACCAACCTTCACTGCGAAACCTCGTTATAGGTACCTGGGTATTTTAACTAGGGGTGGAAATCAGGGACATGGCAATACGATGTTAGATCGATATCTGGGTTGCAACAGAATAATATTGTAATTCTTTGTATTTAGTTTATTGCAACTGATATATTGTGATATTTAACTCACTATTCTCGTTCATCTTCACTGAACCTGATTTACTTTATCTTAGAGCCACAGATGTAGCATAGAGCATAAGCATATCTGTCAGTACATTCCTCTGAAAAACGTGACATGTACCACCAGCAATTCCTCAGCTGATGTCCTTCCTCAAAATATTTGTTTACACAATGCGTCACATATACACAGACAGATGAAGACTGTAGACTGACAAAAACCCATTGTAGCTCGATTATAACTGTGCATGGAAGTGTAATGAGTGTTTGTAAAAAATAAAATAAAAAATGGGGGAATATCATACCATCTCACACATTTGCGGTGGTGGCCAATCTCTTTTACCAGAAAAAAATTTATGTGAAAATTTCTACTAATATATCAATTGTTTGTAAGAACATGCAGTATTCTGAGGTAAAATATCTCAATACTTCTTGATTTTCTTGACTAATGTTAAACCTACCTAAATCTAATTAAGACTTATCCCCCATTCTCACAGAGTCTACGTAACATAATTTAATGCTTTTAGGCAAAGAGTAAAAACATTTGGCAAGAGTTGGCATAGTTTTTCCATCTAATACTGTCCTAGAAAGATGGGGGACTATACTGTTAAGTGGGCAAACCTAAACAAAAGGGGTCCTGTTTAATTAAGGGGTCGGTCTGTGCCTGCCCTGCCTCTGTTCTGTCTAAAAGCCTTTTCTAGGGCATTACTGAAGGCTGTCATGTCTTATTGAACATTTTCAATACTGGGATGGGCCCTGGTGTACACCCACTTGACGAGAGCAGGTCTGTGACCCCCATTAGATGGATACATGGACTGGCATGTTTACGACTGACCCTGGGAATGAGCCAGTCTCCAGACCTAAACACCAAATAGAGCAGAAGATTGAATCAGCTGACCAGAGCACCCCATATAGGGAGAGCAGGAGAGAACGGGTGTCTGTGCATGTGTGCGTGTTTGTGTATGTAATGAGAGGGGTGCAGCTGATAGCAGACAGACTAAATCTGTATCGGCGGTCTATGTATCTTGTGGTGTTTTCGACACTGTTTATGCTTCTCTGACTTTATTGTCATTGACAAAGCCCTACTGCATAGAGTATAACTAATTTAAGAATGATACTATCTACAGGAAAGAAGACTTCTTGTAGAAGGCAACAAGATTAAAGTATTCTGTTTCTCAGAGTTTTTCCTGAAGAAAAGACACATTTAATCTCACATGTGTCTCTTCTAGATTTTCAGAAGAGATCTCAACAACATCTTCAAGTGTGCTCAGAATTGCCAAACTAAACTGAAGAATTTTAACTTGAGCTAATCAAACTATCTAAATCATGCTTACAACTGTTTATTACTTTGAATCAAGTTTTTGTGATAAACACTACATATACAGTAGGAACCACTTTATTTTATGTGATTTTTAACAACTATGTACCTTTTTTTTTATATGATATACTCATTATGTACATACGTTTTGTTGCATTGTACTAACATTTAAAGTACCTGCATTTAAAGGGGTCATAGAGGAATACATTTTTCCTTAATCTTTTGACATATAAAAGGTCATTGTACTATAAAAATATAGAATAAGTTTCAGAACTGATAACTTCCTCCTTAATAAAAAAAAGAGCATTTATTTAAACCAAGCTGTAAAAACGTCTCATTTGGAATTCGTGTCACAAGGTCCAAATATATCTGGATATGCAATGCCTATTTTTCTGTCATTGCAAACTTGGCCCTGCCCACTGGTGCTCACTGAGTCACACAGGTGAAGGCCAGAGAGATGGGCCTGTCATGGGAAATTTGTCCAAAGTGGATTTACACAGGACAACTTCATGTGCATCTGGATTTAAAGATTTGTGCATCTGGATTTGTTTTTCTACATAAACGTGTATGGCTTTGACCATTACCATACATCTTGCAATGCTTTTAAATGACGTGATGTCAAGTTATAACTTGACCATTTGCACCCATCTGTGGTATTTTTAATTGTTGGTCTCTTGTAAACATGAACACTTTGATGTCTCTGATCGGTGTTTTAAGAGCAGTACAAACACAACTTTCTGCTGCTGCCACTGACTGGGAGAGACACATGCCATTCTGTCTGTAAACAAACTGGGAAAAAGTGAGATGTAAAGACCAGCGTCTCAGCTTTGGCCTGTCGGCGTCGGTTGAAGCAGCCCAACGCCACCACAATGGACTGTTTATGTTCGTGTATTCAAAACATCTCAGCAAGGATTGTATGATTTCAGCTCATATTATGAGCGTGATTGCTTGTGAACCAGTCACAGGAACTGTTATTGAAGGATGGGGCAGTTAAAACACTATTGGACTGCAAATTCGTAAGTAGACAATTTCATCCATGAATATTTCATGTCATGACTGTTTGATAGTTTATGGAGCTGTTTGAGTGAACAGTTTAATATATGTAGACGAAATGTGTTGGATGTGGGTTATATGTTAGTCCTGAAATGTAGTTTTTCAGCAGTTACAGAAATACTGAAACCAGCCCGTCTGGCACCAATAATCATGCCACGGTCCGAAACAATGAGATCGAATTTTTCCCCGTTCTGATGGTTGATGTGAGCATTAACTCTTGCTCCTGACCCATATCTTCACTGCTGCCACACGATTGGCTGATTAGATAATCGTATGGATGATTGTTGGTGCCAGACGGGCTGGCTTGAGTATTTCTGTAACTGCTGATCTCCTGGGATTTTCATGCACAACAATCTCTAGGATTTATCAGAATGGTGGCAAAAACAAAAAACATCCAGTGAGCGGCAGTTCTGTGGACAGAAATGTCTTGTTGATGAGAGAGGTGAACATAAAATAGCCAGGCTGGTTTGAACTGACAAAGTCTATGGTAACTCAGATAACCGCTCTGTACATTTGTGGTGAAAAGAATAGTATCTCAGAATGCTATTTTGAGATGCAGGTTGGTGCTGTTTTGTCGGGATGAGGCAGGTCTTAGGTATTAGGCAGGTGGTTTTAATATTGTGACTGATCAGTCTGTCTGTCTGTCTGTCTGTCTATCTAGCTATCTATCGATTGTGGTGATGTGGGTGTGGCTGAGCGATGTCTGTGGAGTGCGAGGCCGGGAGAGGAAGAACGGTAAGGATTGACACCTGTGGTATTTGGTGGTACTGGAGCAGTTCATCGCCTGGTTACCGAAAGGGACAGCAGAGTTGGTCCAGTGCTACCGGCTGGCTCCGCTGGATGGGGAGGTATAGCTGGCTGAGGACCATATGGCGGCATATTCGGGGGCTGGCGAGCCCCCTTCTTCTTTCTCTCTCTCTCCATTTCTCTCTCCTTCCTTCCCTCTCCTTCCCCTCATTCTGTTCTGATTCCCCGGAAACAGGGAATTCCTACCCCAAAACCATTCCTCAGGTCCCGTGGGCCGTTCAACCCGCCAGTTTTTCCTAACCCTCTACACTCTCCCCCACAGAATGGTGAATCAGCTGCCGTGGGTGTGGCTGTAAAGTCTGGGCCACTCTGCTGGAGCTGTGGGGAACCTGGGCATTTCCAGGACCGATGCCCCACGATGGAGGTGGAGCAATTGGTCCGGGTCCCCGATGCACCACAGGCCACCCCTGATCGAGCAACATTTCAGTACAAAGTGTTGTGGAGGCACTCTTTATAATAATCGAGTGCAGATTCTGAAAGAAATCCTTATTGATCAGGGCACTACTTTCATGTCACGTACACTATGTGAACTGTGCGAATTATTGAGTATAAAATTGACCAGCGTTTACCACCCCCAAATTGACGGCTTGTTCGAACTATTTAATCAGACCCTAAAGAATATGATTTGTAAGTCTGTGCACGAAGGTAATCAAAATTGGGACAAGTGGCTCGAGCCCCTATTATTTGCAGTATGAGAGGTCCCGCAAGCCTCCACAGTGCTCTCCCCATTTTAATTATTGTACGGGCATCGACCGTGCGGCGTGCTCAATGTCCTACGGGGAAATTGGGAGGAAGGACCTTCAAACAGCAAAAACAAGTTCAATATGTTCTTGACCTGAGAGCAAAACTCCACACACTGGGGCAATTTACACAGGAGAATTGCTCTAGGCTCAAGAACATCAAAGCCGGCTGTATAATATGGGTACTCAGCTATGGAAATTTACACTGGGAGATAAAGTCCTTGGATTGCTCCCCACATCGAGCTTTAAATTACTCGCCAAATGGCAAAGACCCTTTGAGGTCACACGGCAAGTTAGGGAAATCGATTATGAGGTGAAAGGAATGGATAGAGGTGGAGCAAGTCAGATTTCCCACCTCAACCTCCTAAAACCACGGAGACTTTGACTTTGACCCTGTGACTTTGGCAATGGAGGTTCCGGAGAGGTTCTCAGACAGGAGATGAACTTAAATGTCACTGATCGAGTCACCTCAGCCACTTGTGGAGACCACCTCTCAGAATTCTCCAATGTGTTCTTGCCTCTTCCCAGTCGTATGAATCTCACTGAGCACCATATCGAGAAGACCCCAGGGGTTGTGGTACGTAATCATCCCTACCGATTACCCGAGCACAAGACAAAGTGGTTCGGGAAGAATTATAGACCACGCTGGATATGGGGTAATAGAAGATTCTCAAAGTGACTGGCCAGCCCAGTTGTTTTGGTTCAGAAGAGCGATGGTGCGGTCCAGTTCTGTGTGGATTATAGAAAAGTCAATAAGGTGTCTAAATTTGATGCTTACCCAATGCCTTAGATTGATGAACTGCTCGATTGGTTAGGCAGGGCTCGCTTTTATTCGACACTGGATTTAACATAGGGATACAGGCAGATCCCCTTAACTCCCATGTCCTGTGGAAAGATGTCATTCTCCACACCATTCGGATTACACCAATTCGTGAGGCTTATGTTCGGTTTGTTAGGGGCCCCAGCAATGTTTCAGCGGCTCATTGACTGCATCCTCAGACTGCACACTGCATCATTATTTACAGTAATGATTACCATTAGGACTTGCAACATCTGAAGGCTGTCCTGAGATCGTTGAGACAGACAGGACTCAAGGAAAACCAAAAGAAGTGCACAACTGGGTGGGTGGAAGTACGGTATCTGGGCTTGCACTTGGGTCATGGGCAGGTGCGGCCCCAAGACTAAAAAAGGAGGTGAGATAGTTCCTGGGGCTGGCTAGCTATTATCATAGGCTTGTGCCTAACTATTCGACCATCATCAGCCCGCTGACTGATCTTACTAAAAAGGGGGCACCAGATCCAGTCCAGTGTACAGATCCCTGTCAGCAGGCGTTCACGCAGGTGAAAGCTGTACTTTGGTAAGGATTGACACCTGTGGAAAATTATATCTAACAGTTGTTCTGTGTTAAAAGACTGCTGTTTTTTCACATCAGTAATGCCCTGACAATACTTTGTGATCAGTTGAATACCACTTTGGAGAATTAAAGTACCAATTTCCTTCCAAAACAGCAAAATCTGTACATTATTCCAAACTTTCTGCTGCCAGTGTGTGTGTCTGTATATATATATATATATATATATATATATATATATATATATATATTAGGGCTGTCGATTTAACGCTTTAATTCAGTGCGATTAATTTTACAAAAATAACGCGTAACATTTATTTTACGCATTTGATCGCACTTCCCCCCGACCATAATAAGGAAGATTCCTGAAAAATGAAAGCTTGCAGTACCACCTGTTTACTCCAGAGGGCAGTAGGTGAAACTTCAGCTGTATGAGCAACGCGCAGTTTATTACAGTGAAGAAAACACTTCAGTAGAAGTTCTTGCGTTCAAAACACACAAAGGAATCTCAAGATGTGTTTAAAGATTGAGTATTAAACTATATTTAACTTGACACAGTGACCTAAACATTTTATGTTTATGATGCAACACACCCGAGACTCGACACATGCATGTCTGACACTAGATTGAGATTACCCCATAAATATATAATCACAATTAAAATCAAAGAAATTTCCTTCCAAACTTATTTATAAGTACTACCTCACTAATTATTTTCTTGTAGAGAGATTTAATTTTGTGGTCTGCAGGCGGAAACATTTTTTCATTTATTTTGGAGTTGTCCCTGCTCGACTTGTTTTTGGCCTGATTTCTGCAAGATTGTTAGAGATCATATCATTCCCAGCTTTCAACTTTGTTTTGAAAATGTTTTGTTCGTTTTTTTTAGCTATGACATGTCTCTTCATAAGGAATATTATTTGATTAATTTTCTGCTTTTGTTGGCAAAGTTAAGTATTCATAAATGTAAGTATGGTGGTTATAAACCATTAGTTTTAATTTCAGCAATACCTAAGAAAAATGTCCAATTTGAGTAACAAGAAAGCTGTAAAGTGTATTGAAATATGTAAACAATTTGATATTTTTATTTAAACAGTTTAGTTATTTTCCTTTTTGATGTTGTTTGTTTTAATATACCTCTTGGCTCTAGATGTAAAAGTTTTGTAAGCATTAATTTAAAGAAATCATAATAAATCTCCAACTGATTGACAAATTCACTTGTGAAATGGATTGCTGTGAACTGTATGACAATGATTGACTTATGATCAATAATATGGCAGTAAACAATACATTGTATTCTAAAGCCGCTTTTTGTATTGTCTTATCAATGATTAACTCTTCTGCAACAAGAATGTAATGCATTTTAATTATCTGAATTTTTTAAATATATATATATATATATATATATATATATATATATATATATATATATATATATATATATATATATATATATATATTAAAATATTTAAAGATAACTATGTAAAATTATATATTGATATAAATATGTATACTCATTATATATATTGAATTATTGTTATATGAGGGGCTTTCTCAGCAAAAAATTGTATATTTGATTAATCGCGATTAATTAATCGGGAGACGATGTAATTAATTCGATTAAAAATTTTAAACGATTGACAGCCCTAATATATATATATATAGTATCTCACAAAAGTGAGTACACCCCTCACGTTTTTGTAAATATTTGATTATATCTTTTCATGTGACAACACTGAAGAAATGACACTTTGCTACAATGTAAAGTAGTGAATGTACAGCTTGTATAACAGTGTAAATTTGCTGTCCCCTCAAAATAACTCAACACACAGCCATTAATGTCTAAACCGCTGGCAACAAAAGTGAGTACCCCCCTAAGTGAAAATGTCCAAATTGAGCCCAAAGTGTCAATATTTTGTGTGGCCACCATTATTTTCCAGCACTTATTTAACCCTCTTGGGCATGGAGTTCAACAGAGCTTCACAGGTTGCCACTGGAGTCCTCTTCCACTCCTCCATGATGACATCACGGAGCTGGTGGATGTTAGAGACCTTGTGCTCCTCCACCTTCCGTTTGAGGATGCCCCACAGATGCTCAATAGGGGTTAGGTCTGGAGACATGCTTGGCCAGTACATCGCCTTCACCCTCAGCTTCTTTAGCAAGGCAGTGGTCGTCTTGGAGGTGTGTTTGGGGTTGTTATCATGCTGGAATACTGCCCTGCGCCCCAGTCTCTGAAGGGAGCGGCTCCTGCTCTGCTTCAGTATGTCACAGCACATGTTGACATTCATGGTTCCCTCAATAAACTGTAGCTCCCCAGTGCCGGCAGCACTCATGCAGCCCCAGACCATGACACTCCCACCAACATGCTTGACTGTAGGTAAGACACACTTGTCTTTGTACTCCTCACCTGGTTGCTGCCACACATGCTTGACACCATCTGAACTAAATAAGTTTATCCTTGTCTCATCAGACCACAGGACATGGCTCCAGTATTCCATGTCCTTAGTCTGCTTGTCTTCAGCAAACTGTTTGCGGGCTTTCTTGTGCAACATCTTTAGAAGAGGCTTCCTTCTGAGACGACAGCCATGTAGACCAATTTTGATGCAGTGTGTGGCATATGGTCTGAGCACTGATAGGCTGACCCCCCACCCCTTCAACCTCTGCAGCAATGCTGGCAGCACTCATACATTTGAGTGCAACTGAGCAGAGTTCCACTACCGTTCCATTCACCTCATTGAGAAGCGTATGCTGTTGGATATTCGGCACATTTCAGCGGCTATATGGAGGACCGCACTGCGTTGCACTGGAGGAGCACACTACTACAGTCCTACAGGTATGGCCTTTGTATGGTGCGCTACATTGTATTCCTGTATATTCTAACCGTCCATGTCCGTCGTCTTCCCTTGGTGTTGGGACGCTGGGGAGGCGTGCTGGGGCTGAGACGGAGACAGTGGATCGGCGCGAGCGGGTTTCTCATGACGGTGTCGGCATGGGTGGAGTGCGGCGTGTCCTCGGGGGATCACGGAGGTCAAGCCTGCAAAGTGATGACTTTGCGGGGACATTGGGTGGATCATGTTTTTCCTCGGGGCTTGAGGTACATGCTGGGCTGTCTAGACCCCAAAGTCCTGCGACCACTTCAAAAAAGGGCGCTTTGTGCGTCCCTATAGTAACGCAGAATGTAAACAGGAAACGTCTAAATCCTGGGATTGCGAAGAACATGAAGTGGAAGGTGTTTCAGACTGTCAATCACTCGCGAACAGTGTGGGACCCTAGGGCTAAACCAAAGGGTCTTCTAGGTGGACATCTAAACGTTAGAAGCTTACTGTCTAAAAGTGAGCAAATACAGCATCTTTTATCGGATTCAAACCTGGACTTTTTATGCTTATCTGAAACCTGGCTTAATCAAAATGCTCCGTCGGCAGCTCTGAATATTCCTGGTTATAGCATCTACAGGAAAAATATGGAGGGATCAAAAAGGGGGGGAGGAGTGCTGGTTTACATAAAAAGCACATTACAGTGTCACAAAATCAAATGGTCAAATAATTTATTAGAATGTTTAGGTCTCAATATCACCCTTTCACCACAAATGTCATTCGTCCTTGTGGTAATGTATAGGCCTTCCTCTGCAGACAACAGTTTTTATGAAAACTTTGAGCAGCTCCTAAAAGAAAGCAACCTTGATAAAGAACTTATCATTATGGGGGATTTTAACATCAACTGGGAGGACAAATCCTGTAGAAAAAAGCTTAAACAAATCACTGACAGGTATGATCTAACACAAATTGTACGTGGGCCAACAAGAATAACTAATTCTACCAAGACACAAATCGATCTCATATTTACCAATAGACCTGAAAGAATTATAAAATCCTTTAATATTTTGACAGGTTTATCAGACCACAATCTAACTCTTGTTACAAGAAAGCTTGCCAAAACACGTTTTCACCCTTGCACTAGAGAAAAAAAAAATTCCTAAAAATAATTATCAAAACTTTGTAGATGCAGCTAACCAAATTCAATGGGATGACATTTTATCTTTAGTTGATTGTGAAAAAGACAGCCAAATATTCCTAAAAACACTTGAGAGAATTATTAAAGAATTCTCAAAAAAAAAATCAAGTACAAACAACACAAAAACACTGTACCCTGGATAAATCCAGACATCATAAAAATCATGAAAGAACGTGACCAAGCCCTAAAACTAGCAAATAAAACAAAATCAAGTCATGACAGAGGATCTGTCTAAAAACTAAATTGTACATTTAAATTGTACAAATCTAAAAACCTATTGTACATTTAAGAACCATTTAAAGAAATGGTTACTTGAATTTCAGAGCTGTCAACATTAACACATTTCTCTAGTCTTCTTGCCTTGTGTGTATGTATATGTTATGTCTTTGTCAGATGTTTGTTTGATTTTTGGTTTGCTGTAATTCGACTGTATTATTATTTTTTTTTTAACATAATAGGTTCTTTTACTAAATACATTGTACAACTTATTTTAATTTTTTTTTTATATATGTAATTTTAGTCTTTTTTAGGGTGACTTTTAATATCTGTCCTGGGACTGCAGACGAAAAATAGCCTTCTGGCTAATTCTGGCAGATTGGCAGCAATGTTAATTAATATGCACTGTCCCTGTAATAATAAATAAAAAAAAAACAAAAAAAAAAAAAACATCTGTTTTCCAAAGAAAACCTCTGGATATGACGCTGAGCACGTGCACTCAACTTCTTTGGTCGACCATGGTGAGGCCTGTTCTGAGTGGAACCTGTCCTGTTAAACCACTGTATGGTCTTGGCCACAGTGCCGCAGCTCAGTGTCAGGGTCTTGGCAATCTTCTTATAGCCTAGGCCAGGGGTGCCCACACTTTTTTGTGTGATGATCTACTTTTAAATGACCAACTCAATAAGATCTACCAACTAAAAAAACAGAGTTTCATTTAAAATAAGAAAATGCTTGTTGGGACTACTGCATGTATCCCTAAATGGAATTCATCTTCTAATTAATAAAAAATATAATAAATGTTCAATGTTGATATCATTCAGTTTTAAAACTAAACCCAAAACACCTACAGCACAATAGATTAAAATAGCCAGGGCATTTACCTTATTCTGATGACGAGTAAATATTGACCTTGCGAGGTTTTGTTTATTCAGTTGCCATGACAACTACGTTTGCGCATACGCGCTTTCCAAGGACTTCTGAGAACAGAGCGCGAAATTGCGATGCTACTGCCCGGATTAGGCAAAACTGTCTGATTCCATTCAGTTTTGCCTAATCTGGGCAGTAGTATCGCAATTTCGCACTATGTTCTCAGAAGTCCTTGGAAGGCGCGTATGCGCAAACCTAGTTGTTATGGCAGGTTAATAAACAAAACATCGCCTGGTCAATATTTACTCGTCAAGTGCAAGTGAGACAGAAATTAAAAGATGGAAAGACATTATATTTATTTTTATTAAAATTTAATGAAAGTACATTTAAATTTTGTGCGATCTACCAGCATTGCCTTTGCGATCGACTGGTAGATCGTGATCGACATATTGGGCAACCCTGGCCTAGGCCATCTTTATGTAGAGCAACAATTATCAGATCCTCAGAGAGTGCTTTGCCGTGAGGTGCCATGTGGAACTTCCAGTGACCAGTATGAGGGAGTGTGAGAGAGATGACACCAAATTTAACAAACCTGCTCCCCATTCACACCTGAGACCTTGTAACGAGTCACATGACACTGGGGAGGGAAAATGGCTAATTGAGCCCAATTTGGACATTTTCACTTAGGGGTGTACTCACTTTTGTTGCCAGCGGTTTAGACATTAATGGCTGTGTTGAGTTATTTTGAGGTATACAAGCTGTACACTCACTACTTTAATTGTAGCAAAGTGTCATTTCTTCAGTGTTGTCACATGAAAAGATACTGTATATATATATATATATATATATATATATATTAGGGCTGTCGATTTAACGCGTTAATTCAGTGCGATTAATTTGACTAAAAATAACGCATTAAACATTTCACTCCATTAATCGCAATGCCCCCCGGAATGTAATATGGAAGATTTCTGAGAAATGTTTACTCCAGAGGGCACTAAGTGAAACTTCAGCTGCGTGGCAATGCGCAGTTTATACAGTGAAGAAAAAGACCCTTGAACAGCAGAACAACACAAACATGCATTACGTTCTTGCATTCAAAACACTTGATGGAGCGCAAATCCGAATAAGGGATCTCAAGATGTGTTCTAAGTATTAAACTATATTTACCTTGACACAGTGACCTAAAAATGTTATGTTTATGATGCGACACACCCGAGACGCTACACAAGCATGTCTGATGCAGGTGTTCATTGACGTGTCCTTAAACAAGCCCTCATAATAAATCTCCAACTGAATGACAAGTTCACTTGTGAAATGGATTGCTGTGAAATGTATGCCAATGACTGACTTAAGTTCAATAATATGGTAGTAAACAATACATTGTATTCTAAAGCCACTTTTTGTATTGTCTTATTAATGATGAACTCTTCTGCTACAAGAATGTAATACATTTTAATTATCTGAATATTTTTTATTTTATATATATATATATATATAAGCTTTGAGCAATCACATTTTTTGTTTTGTCTTGATGTAGAATTTAGTTAAAGATATATAATTTATTTTCCTTTTACTTTCAAAAGAGACAAAAACAGTCCATTACAGGTACAATTATTTTGTAAAGGAACACATAAAACGCATGCGTCGTTTTAATTCCCAGAAAGAAATGTGTTTCATCTCTGCAGCATGAATCATCCAGACGAGTCTAGATCAGATTGAGTAAATGTCACATGAATTATAATCAGATCTACAGTTCTTGACCACAAGGAGTGATGACAGTTTGAAGCTACAAAAAAGCCTCAAAAATATGAGCCATTACATTAAGTTCCTGTGATGATGAACTTTGGGGATACAGATAAAATGAAGGCATAAGAATCCATGAAAAGGCAGTTTGCAGTTTGTCTTTGTTGATTATCTTGGCCTGGTTCTCTTTGTGTACCCAGCATATGTATCACATGGCTTTTAAGTCATTTAACAACCTCACAGTCACATCTGCTTCACATTGAAAGGATGCAATTCCATTGGCCCCCGATGGAACACAACATAAAAGCCATCCTATTCTACAGAATCCTTACACAGGGCCAAACGAAGAGTTTTCTAAAGTTTTGGCTCTGATAATCTTAACATTATTTGATGACTGCTTTAAAAGACTTCTAGAACTTTGTCATGTATCATTAATTTTTGAGCCCATAACAGTCAAAATTCACTCATCAAACACCCAATTATGGACAGAGATAACCACAGGGGACAGACAAGTGTGAACAGAGCACCAAGTGGGAAATAAGGCAGGCAAGACCAGAGACGCCAAGTGGAAAATAAGGCAGCCAAAACTGTGAAATCTAAAATGGATTATACAAGAAGATTACACGAGAAGTGTATTATTACTGATTGGGTGGATTACTGCACCCCCCCCCCCCCCACTCCCATCTGTCATGCTTTCTCTTCTTTGAGTACAGAGGAGGACACTGTGATGGAACTGCAATAGGGCTGAGGGCATCACACACATGATTAGGCCTCTCTTGATGGGATAAATTAGTCAACCTGGCTTCAAAAGACAGCGATTACTGTACCAGAGACAGATTGACTCCATGGGGCCAGTTCTCCATCCCATGCCCTTGAGGCAAGGGAAGTCAGGGGGTCGTAAATGCGGGCTTACTCGGAAGCAGATCAGGTATCGGTCTAGTGTGAGGCCTGGAACCTCAATGAGCTCTTGGGGAATCAGGCAGGTCATGGTGCTGACACTGAGCCGTCTGGGACAGATAGCTACAGAGAACCCAAACACAAGGATAGAAACTCAGGCCAAAGCATGGGAAAGAGACAGTCCTGGCTAAACATAACTTATGTTGGCCCCTCACAATAAATGTGAAGTATCACAAAGTGGGATCTAAAATTTGAATGAAAACATAGCATGACTATGAAAAAAGATCATGTCTATGTTAACGTGCATAATATTTCCTCTGAGGTGACTTTAAAATAACATTTAAAACACTAAAATGAAGCACATGTTAATTTTTCTCATATAGTTTGTGTCAGTGTTAAATATTTGCAAAAAAAACAATGATTGTGTTAAACAAAAACATACTTGCAGTTAAATTACATATACTTTGCTGGATGAATTCAGAAAAATTAGGTTACATTATGACAGTCATCTCAAAGTGGCATAATTCTCCCCTTTTCCTCAGTGTTATCATATCGATCTGAAGGCATACGATAACTTTGTGTTATAATTAGAGGATGTTATTCACTCTCAAATCAAATCACATTATTGACCAACTCATGTAAAAAGAGCCCAAATCAAATATAGCAACATGTCGATAACATCAAGTCTCACTGGTTCTTGCACATCTTGAGATCAAACGCTATGACGTCATGACACAAGAACCAATGAGGTTTGATGTTGTTGATGTTGTCACCATATTTTAATTTGTTTACAGGAGATATTAGTTTACAATTATTTGATATGAGAGTGAATCCCGACTTAAAATTCAGTCTGTTTATTATACATAGTGCTCAGATGCCTTCAGAAGAAATAGAATATGATGCATGAGTCGCATTGACTATTTTATGACCATTTTGGGTACTTTTTTAAGCTTTTAAGGGAGTCACTATCAGCTGCTATTGTAAACAGAACATCTCTTAAAAATGTTCCTTTTGTGTTTCACAGAAAAAAGAAAGTCATATAGGTTTGGAACGATATAAGATTAAGTATATTATGACAGAATTTTCATTTTTGGGTGAACTATTCCTCTAAACTAGCAAACCATGTGTTATCTAAAATTGAGATCCACTTCTTTGTAAAGTGTAAAAGAAACTCAACAGTGAGCTCATCTCAGTCATATCAGTGAGTGCTATTTTTCCCACAACTTGCGCCTTTCCCTCAGAGGGTGTACTCCGATAACTATCAAAGAGCCTCTCAGCATTTTCCCAGCACACTCTCTATCTCTCTCTCCAGCTAAGTAATTTGTGAAACGTCCCCGTGAGATTCACACATTACCGTCATTCTACCCCTTCACGGCCACTGTAGCATTCTCTCTTTAATATTTGATTACAGTTTCACTTCCCAATGCTTTCATTGGCAGATTGCATCCCCTGTGACTACATAGATACTTCATGTCACAAAGCCTGTCCGAAACTTAACATAACTGAGTGAGAGAGAGAGAGAGAGAGAGAGAGAGAGAGAGAGAGAGAGAGAGAGAGAGAGAGAGAGAGAGAGAGAAAAGAGTTTTAGGGGGGAAATAAACATGGAACCATTGTGGAACTTTTTGGAGTTCATGAGAGTTTGCAGGAGTTTTATGTTTGAAGTTGAACCCACTTAACAATACTGAGTCTTTTTACACTTTGGACAATGACTTTCATACTTACAACACTTTTCTGTTGAGGAAAATGCCATTCCAGTGAGGATGAGAGGCTTAAAATAGCAAAACTGATGCGTCATCAAACTTATTATTGAACGTTGAACGTTGAAAGTAAGGCCACGTCCATGCAAATCTGTTTTCGTTTGATAACTCCATTTTCAGTTTCCTAATGTCATGAAATTGTCAGGAGGACAATGCCATTCCAGTGTGAATGATTTAATTTGTGTGGAGGATGCATAGAAATAAGATGCACTGAAAGTGAATCGTGACTGAGAATGTCATTCTGTCTAACATCTCCTTTTGTGTTCTGCAGAAGTAAGGCCACGTCCACACTAAAACGTTTTCAGTTGAACCACCTTTATTTTGTTACGTTTATTCATCTTATCAACACTGCAACTGCATTTTCCAGGAGTGTTTCGAGAATGCTCTAAATATACCATATTCACAGTAGCGACATCTTTGATTTTTGACAAGAATGCCAATCAGGCTGTGAGGGATAGACTCTTCAACGAGTTGTATAGTTGTATAAAGTGTTTTTGGAGCGTTCTGCTGACGAAACATTGAAAAACTATCTTTCCAAGAATTTTCACTAAACTAAAAACTCCATACAACATGAGTTGTGGACAATCAGATGTGATATTGGAGCTTTTTGATAGCTTTATACAGTGCATGTCATTAAAGAGATGGTACATGTATCCCTCATAGCTTCATTTTTATTCCCGTCAAAAATCAAAGATGCCACTTCTTTGAATAAGGTCTATTACCACATATAATGTAAAACAAGGACATTGGGAAATTGGGAAAATGAAAACGGATTAGTCTGGACGTGGCCTAATCATGCGAGTTTGGAATGACACGAGGGTGAGTAAATGATGACAGAATTTTCATTTTCAGGTGAACTAACACTTAAAGTCTTAGATACTTCATATCACAAAGCCTGTCTGAAACAAAAGATATGAGCCAAACGAAACAGACACACTGAAAGCTCTGCTGGTCTCAGTAGTGTTAATTGGTACTGTCTAGAGAGGCCATTCTTAGTGCTGTCTCCCTTGCTTGTTCTCCCATGATCTACATCCCCAATTAATATACAGTGGATCTCGTCTCTGAAGCCATTCTTTAGCAGGTTCTCAGGGTAGGGGGGGTGTCAAAGGGGAAGTTATGGGAAGTAAATGGAAGAGGGTGAGGGGTGAAAGTAGGACAGGAATGGGGGTTGAATGCAGAGGCCCTAAACGGTTATGCAAATGTGCTGGTCCAGATAACAGGACAGTAGTGACACCAATTACTTCAGTAGGTCAGGCTCAGCCAGTCTCTAGGCTGCTAAATGTCATGCTGCTTTTTATAACTTAGTCACAGAGCTACATTTAAAAAGGACCACTTACAGCCAAAACCAAAGAGACTGCTAGTCCAGCAAGCGGGACAGTAGAAGTATAGTCTTAGTCATTCTGGGCTTCTAAATGCCATACTTCTTTATGAAAGAAAAACTAAAGCAGGAATCAGGACCACTTATAACCATACCAATGAGACTGCTTTTTCAAAACTAGCTTGACAGGGCAACATGTGGTTCTTGTTAGGGAGAAAAGTAAACATGGAAACAAACAGATCAAGAATTCATTTAGTAGCTTTTTGCAGTTAATGAGACTCTACAGGAGTTTTATGTTTGAAGCTGTCGCCCACTTAACAGCACTGAGGTCTTTTACACTTTGAACAATGATGTTCGCGCTTGCAGGTAGAACTCGCGTTGCCTTCATCATCAACTTGAAATGGAGTTTATTGTGTTTATCTTACACAACTTCATGCGACATAATGATGCACAGACACCTTCAAATCCTAAACCCTGTGCTGAGCTTTTACACCCAGCTGTAGATTCACACCCAACAACACCATCAGTCCCTTAACAAAAGATGTTTTCCCAATTAGAACATTTAAAACAACACACTCAAATACTCTACAATTCCCTTGAGCCCTATTCATCCAGCTTAGAATCTGAATATCAACTGAGTAATCTCTGTTAATTACCATTATAAGCTCCAGGAGAGCCACATAATAGGATCTCTTTTATTGCCCCTGTGGAGCCATCTCAGCTTTCCCAAATGTCTTTTAGCAAACAAGTATCTGAAATGGGCTAGAGAAACAGTGGCCACCCTGCCCAATCCCCACAGCTGCAGTATCCCATTGTTTTCAATGAAAATAAAGGAAACTGTTCAACATCTCTCAATCCTGATGCCATGAGCTGTTTTTAAGGTACTTGTTACAATATGACAAAATGTAATTATTACATGGCTCTCTGGAATACTTTATTCTGATTGGTCCTTTGTGCCATTTTAGTTGTCACTGACAACCAATTTCATACATGTCTCTTGTAGCCAGAGACTATTTAGCAGAGACGGGCCACTTCTATGAAAATTAATGGGAGAAATTGGCAACACCTTACAGGTAAAAGAGACAATCATTTTTAAATACAGACAACGTCTGTCAATCAACTCGAGAGCGAGCATGCGCATTAGCTATATAAGCTGGGCAAATGCAGTTTTTTTTTAGCATAATCTGAGGTAAAGAAGCACACTTTATGATACCAGTGTTGTCAGATTTTACTGCAGATTTGAAATATGTTCTTTGAACGTAATCTTGACCAACTGTTTTGAAGATTTTGTTCTTTCCCCACTGAAGTAGATAGAGGCTGCACTTTCTTGACTGGAAATTCCCTCCCTAGAACATTTCAAAGATGACCGCTGTAGAAAGACATTGTTGTAGCTCTATGTAGGTCTTTTTCCCCACTAATTAAAATATTTAAATAAAACCAATAGTTTATGTCCATTTATTTACTTATTTGGTGAGCAGCCATGTAATTAGGGTCATATTGTACAGTCAGTTGTTTGTTCTATCAAAATAAAGCTCTCAATGATCATCTGACTGTACATTACCCCTTACATCTTAAAGGGTTTGGTTAAATGGCGATAAAGAGCAGATGCTGTACAGTTGTAAATATGGTCACTATAACATCAGCATCATTGCAGAAATGTAATAGATTGCAAGAATAATTGTAGAGGTATGTGATCAATTAACCCATGAACACATGGTTATATCACAATACCTGGTAGAGTTCTCAGAACTCAAGGGTGAGGAAAGATTCAAAAATCCCCAACAATTTAAACCCACTCTTATTTATGCCTGGTATGTGATGGGTGCTTCCAGCAATGGGCCTATTGGCATGCACTGCGCTATCTGAATAAGAATAGAGGCCTGATGAGAGGGACCTACAGTAGTGCTTTAGGGCTTAATGGGCTCCAGGCAGCATAGAAACATGTCTCAGTTTTCAATGGTTGGCTCATTGTCCTGCTCAGCAAGGTAGTGGCAGGCCACAAAGGGGAAGGGTATAGGTTGAAGAGAACTCTTTCAAAGAGGCTGAGTGATCCAGAGCCTGATTCATCCACAAACAGCAGCGTCATTGTCCCAGCTCTATACAAAGAGTGCCAAGCGTCTCTTTTCCCATTGTTACACCTCCCATTTCTTCCTCAAACTGTAATCAGCCACAAAATGTTACCGTTGACAGGGAGAAAATTTTGTTTTACTTCTTGTATGTAAATCCCACATATGGTTTTAATGCTGCTCTGGCACTTGTTCTTAAAAACTGTTTGAAAAGACATACTTCACCTCTTTTAGATAGTTATACAGTGAATTATGAAGATTAATAAACATTTTGATTAACTCATTACATTTTTGGTTATAATTGCAGTTATTAATGGTCATGTCAGTGAAATCTTTAACAGTTTAGCATTTCGAACATTTCTAGGTACACCTCACACGTAGCATACAATAGTTACGTAATGTTACTATAATGTAACAATAGTTACGTAATGTTACTATTTAATTTATGGTTTCTCTTTTAAATAACCTGTCCTTACCTCAGTGGGATAAATCAGGGTGATCTCATTAGAGATCATAGGCATTTGTATGTAAGGCAGAAATGTACAATATCAACATATTCACAGCAAACTTATAAACGATTCTTTGCACCCCAAAGGACTCCCAAACGTTTTATGATAAAAATGTTCTATTGATTCATCTATTACACAAAGAAAAACAACACATATACAAACAGAATCAATACTTAATACCCACTATTAATTGGGTCAATTCTCTGAGGCCATCAGCCGACATTAGGTGCTTCAGCTCTGCCTCTGCACTTTTAATATTCCTTTCAACTCCACAAGTTCTCGTGCTTGTTTTTTTAATTTTTTATGAATGAGGCATACTGTATGATCCGACCCCTAAGGACTGCTTTAAGTGCCTCCCAAGCCATGCCCACAGAGGATACTGAGGACCAGTTGATCTCCATATAAACATTGATTTCAGCCTTTAACATTTGTTGGAATTCAGGGTTTTGCAAAAGGGATACATTAAGTGCCAACTATATGATTTCTTTTTCTCCATATGTGGCAACACCTCTAAACTCACCAGGGTGTGATCTGAGACTAAGATGTTTCTAATTGAGTAATCCACAACAGATGAAATGAGTTGTCCCAAAGTAGTGTTATTCCACAAAAACAAACTCCAGCCGCTAGGCAGAACCAGCACAAAAAGAAACAAAAATGCGCTCAAATTCCTCAGACAGTTAAGTGAATGTTCAGTGAGTCAGGCCCACTTGGCTGTTACATGAGTACAACAAATGTCCTAATCACTCCTACGTTTGCAAGAAATATTCCACAAAACAAACTCCATCCAATAGGAGGCATAAGCACAAATAACATGCAGATTCATACACAAAATGTCCCGAAAGAGTGTTATTCCACAAAACAAACTCCAACTGCTAGACAGAACCAGCACAAAAAGAAACAAAAAAGGCCCTCAGTTACCTTGGACAGTCAAGTGAATATTTAATGAGTCAGACCCACTCGGCTGCATCGAGAGCATCATAATGACTTACTCATTTCATTGACTTTATGAACATTGCTTCCTGTAGGCATGTAAATATTTTGCGGACATCCCTAGTGTATCTATTCCCAATTTGGCCTGGTACATCAGTGCAAAAGCAACCTTCCATTGATGTAAGAGTTTCTTGCATTCCTTGAACCGATCACATTTCTCTCGTCGAATTCGCAAAGTCTGGGAACAAGAAAACGCTGTGGATTTCCAAGAAAGTCTCGCGCTACACAAGATCTTAATTGGATGAACTCAGAAAGTCTTCCTCCATAGATCTCCAAGCTGGAACTCCTTGAGCTCGCTCGATTTTCAGCATTTGGCCTGATATGTCGAGCAGACTCTGGAAGAGCTTGTCTAGGAATGTCACTATATCTCGGCCTTCTTCGTCCTCGGGAATTCCAACAATTCGAATGTTGTTTCATCGGTTATGATTCTCAAGGTCTTCCAACTTTTCCCAGATGCGCTCCAAATCCGCCTTGGTCGCTTGTGGGTTAGCAGATAATTCCCTCTCCGATGACTTCAGATAATCAGTTTCATAACATCTGCCACTCTTGTAACCAACTCAGTGAATTTCATCTCCATGGCAGTGATTGATCGACGTATTACAGCAAGATGATCCAAGTCAGCAATGACCTGCATCAGTATTGCGGACATGCTCAACAGTTAACGCTGAATCTCTTTCACCCCAATGGCCAAAGTGAGTCCCAGGCTTTCGGCCTGCTGATCAGGGGTTTAAGCTTGAGCACGTAAGCGTCTTTTAATGTCTCAAGAGCCTGAGGATTTTGAATTTTTGACATATTGTCTTCATAGGAAAGTTATGGAACAGAGTGTATCGAATCTCAACGGTTTAAGACACAAACAGTATTAAAACTTGCAAAGTGCGCAGATCTCACCTTTCACACATCGGAACCTCGCATGGTGATGCTCCCTAAACATTTTAAATGTTTCTATTACAAGTTGGTCACACGTAAAAGGGTTTATGTTTTAGATGGCGTCAGTACACCAATATTGTACATTTCGGTATATACAAATGTACGGAAATGTACTTATGATAGAACCACACTTTATGTAAGAATATCAGCTAATACTAATGAAATCACGTTGTATAGCCTAAATTGGAGCACTTGACGTGGACTTATTAATTGTGGCCTTTGCAATTATGTGCCCTCGATGGGGCAGACTTCACAACTGACTATTACTTTAACGGTCTATGCAGTGTCAAAGAATAGACAATGAGGAGGACTGCAAAGGCTGACAGTGCTATTTAGGACAGGGCCTTGTTTTACTGTGGTTGAGGACAAGCCTGGGCAAGTCAGGGGTGCAATCTTACCCCCACTGCCAAAAAAAGGCCATTTAATCCATTACAAAATTTCTCAAAATCCATTTGTCATGGTGGAAACAAAGCACAAGTTACAGCAACTGCAGCTGGCACTGTAATACTGACACTGGCTTCCAACATCTGCGATAAATGACAGTCAAACAATCAACAATTCACAGAATAACAAGATGAGGTCATGGCATGCATATCCCCTATGAGGAATTTTAGGATCACGTAAATCAATGACTTTGAAGAGCCCTGAGAAAACAAGCCATGTTTATTTGTTAAAAATTTCAGAAAATTTGAGCTATCAACCAAGTGCATTTTCTTGTTCATTAGTATTTATTTCATGGCTAGACTGCACTATAAAGAACATACATATAAAAAGTGCAGCGGCAGAAGCCAATTGCTCTGTTTATTCTCCCAGCATGGCTGTGCTAGCATTGATAGGATTACAGGTCACACCAGCAGTGAGAGCCAGGGGACCCCACGACCCCTCAGAAGCTGCATTATGTTTCTCAGCTCTGGACACAACTGTAGAGAAAACGCAGGATTTATGGCCGAAAAAGCACTATAAAGACAAATAAATAGATAATTTTTTCCCTCATTTGGCTGCAGTAAATAGATACTTTTACCATCAACTGAAATAGATTATACCCAGATGGGAAGAATATAGTTTCATTGTGTATGCACTCTCATGTCAATCTAAAGTCATCTGCAGTGCACTTACATCATAGCATATCCAGGGACACCAAAATCTGGAATCCATCGTTTCATCCAAGAGCTTTTCAGAAAGAAACAATGACAGACAAAGAGACAGCAATAGAAGGGGGATAAAGGGGTGAATTCAAGCTCCAAGCTTTAACAGACTCACTCTGGATTTGGCAGGACTTGGTGCTTGCATAATTCAACTGAACATTGCACTGACCGGATCTCATTAAATATTTCAAACCGTCATGAAATGTCAAAGAGACACTTTTATCCTTGAGTCAAAGAACGAGACAACTTTGCGTCATGTATTTAAAATTCAGAAGTTTTGTTTAATAGAAGGCCAAAAGGAAGTAATTAGCTTAAAAACCACACCACAAAAAAAGTACCACAACAGTAAATATATAAGACACATCCATATGAATATGCATCATTATGTGCATCATAGTAATAAACAGGACACTAGAATATAGACAACAACTAACCTGCATTGCACAGGGCATATATCCATTGTAGAACGCACTGGAAGGCTACTCAACCATCATCTTTAAATACAGCTGCTGTGCATTTAACTTCCATCTTCAAATAATGAGTCAAATTGTTGGAGGGAAAGGAAAAGACAGAGATGAAAAACATAAATATGGAACTGATGAGGGATAGGATGTGCCCTTATCGACACAATGCCTCTCCGAAAAGACCACTCTCATTAACCAAAGTATCCATGTTTAAACTTGTGGTGCACTGAGAGTATTTAGATCAAAGCGAGTTAGTTTGCATCAAGAGAACTGATGAAACTGAATGGTAACACAAGACAACCCTGTCCCCAAACTTTCTTAAATTGCTATGTTTACTCTGCACAAACATTTGAATCCCAAATCAAACAGTTGCACCAACCTTGATAGATTTGTCAGGCAGGAAAGTGGGATATTCACTGGACCAAGGAACATACAGTCTCATTTAGCTTGGCAGCCTATTTGGAGGATGCCCGCCACATGCACAGAGAATGCCATACCTCGCCTTTGTGCTTCACACATTAAAGTGAACCTATAAATAGCCTCTGAGAATTGAATTCTGCTCCAGATACCTCTGTGGGACAGTGGAGAATGAGGTTGCAGGATTTTTGTGTTTATTAGCAGGATTGCTGGGCATTCTTGTGGGAAGTGGGTTGCACTCGGATGGGAGATTTCATTTAATTGGAATTCAGCGGTAACATCTTCAGAGAAGGGAAGGATCCAGGATGTGGTGTTGAGGGCAAATGAGGGGAGTTTTTTAAAGAATGAAAGAGAGAATAAAAGTTTTTCCCCTTTGTGTTATCCGTCAGAGGAGGAGGGGGGAAGTGGGACTCATTGGAATGAATTGGGGATACAAGTGGAACTTTCACAGTGATCCCTCTGCCTGGGTTCTTATACGTGTTTTAACAAATTATTTTGGAGAGCTGCATCAAAATATTAACAAAAGAAGTTGCTGTCCGTTTGTTAGCAGACCTCGCAAAATTGACCATAACTTTAAAAACTTTTACAGGCAGCAACTCTTAAACATTTATGAGGGAACAATAATTCTGATTTGAATAAAAACCAAGTTGTCTGATCATAAATTTTTATCATAATGTTTTTTCAAAACATTTTTGGACATTTAAGCAACACAAATATACTGTATGTATGTCTTTGGATTATACAACATATCAAACCAAGTGGCATTGATTTGACGGAAAAATAACATTAGCAAATTTTTCAAATGTTTTTAGGTTTCAGATTGTAAAACAATAATTTTGTGTTCAAATTGAAGGCAAAACGTATTTGGACACTTTCGGGTTCTCAGACTTTGTGGAACTTGACATAGATAATGTGATGAACTACACTTGTAGTTTCCCACATATGGTTTTAATGCTGCTCTGGCACTTGTTCTTAAAAACTGTTTGAAAAGACATACTTCACCTCTTTTAGATAGTTATACAGTGAATTATGAAGATTAATAAACATTTTGATTAACTCATTACATTTTTGGTTATAATTGCAGTTATTAATGGTCATGTCAGTGAAATCTTTAACAGTTTAGCATTTCGAACATTTCTAGGTACACCTCACACGTAGCATACAATAGTTACGTAATGTTACTATAATGTAACAATAGTTACGTAATGTTACTATTTAATTTATGGTTTCTCTTTTAAATAACCTGTCCTTACCTCAGTGGGATAAATCAGGGTGATCTCATTAGAGATCATAGGCATTTGTATGTAAGGCAGAAATGTACAATATCAACATATTCACAGCAAACTTATAAACGATTCTTTGCACCCCAAAGGACTCCCAAACGTTTTATGATAAAAATGTTCTATTGATTCATCTATTACACAAAGAAAAACAACACATATACAAACAGAATCAATACTTAATACCCACTATTAATTGGGTCAATTCTCTGAGGCCATCAGCCGACATTAGGTGCTTCAGCTCTGCCTCTGCACTTTTAATATTCCTTTCAACTCCACAAGTTCTCGTGCTTGTTTTTTTAATTTTTTATGAATGAGGCATACTGTATGATCCGACCCCTAAGGACTGCTTTAAGTGCCTCCCAAGCCATGCCCACAGAGGATACTGAGGACCAGTTGATCTCCATATAAACATTGATTTCAGCCTTTAACATTTGTTGGAATTCAGGGTTTTGCAAAAGGGATACATTAAGTGCCAACTATATGATTTCTTTTTCTCCATATGTGGCAACACCTCTAAACTCACCAGGGTGTGATCTGAGACTAAGATGTTGAATGCCCAGGATTGCTGGGCATTCTTGTGGGAAGTGGGTTGCACTCGGATGGGAGATTTCATTTAATTGGAATTCAGCGGTAACATCTTCAGAGAAGGGAAGGATCCAGGATGTGGTGTTGAGGGCAAATGAGGGGAGTTTTTTAAAGAATGAAAGAGAGAATAAAAGTTTTTCCCCTTTGTGTTATCCGTCAGAGGAGGAGGGGGGAAGTGGGACTCATTGGAATGAATTGGGGATACAAGTGGAACTTTCACAGTGATCCCTCTGCCTGGGTTCTTATACGTGTTTTAACAAATTATTTTGGAGAGCTGCATCAAAATATTAACAAAAGAAGTTGCTGTCCGTTTGTTAGCAGACCTCGCAAAATTGACCATAACTTTAAAAACTTTTACAGGCAGCAACTCTTAAACATTTATGAGGGAACAATAATTCTGATTTGAATAAAAACCAAGTTGTCTGATCATAAATGTAATTGCTCCAAAACATTTTTGGACATTTAAGCAACACAAATATACTGTATGTATGTCTTTGCATTATACAACATATCAAACCAAGTGGCATTGATTTGACGGAAAAATAACATTAGCAAATTTTTCAAATGTTTTTAGGTTTCAGATTGTAAAACAATAATTTTGTGTTCAAATTGAAGGCAAAACGTATTTGGACACTTTCGGGTTCTCAGACTTTGTGGAACTTGACATAGATAATGTGATGAACTACACTTGTAGTTACTCTGCCAGGTCACCTTTGTGAACTTGAGGACAAATTACATCTTACATCCCCCAAATCCAGATTAACAACAATGAAACGTGAAGTTCTTGTCTCATCTGTTTGCAGATGCTTCTTGTTTTGGTGATCTGTATGTAGTGCGATGCCATTCAGTCATTAATTGTTAAGTGTTCAAAAGTGTCCATATACTTTTTGAGGCCACTGTATGCACATGTAAGTTGGGCTTTAAAATAATTATTGTGTGCCCATGTAACATTTATTGTTCTTCTCAGATAAAAAATCTAGAGGATCTCAGCTGTTTAGCCTGTTATGGAAGTGAAGGCTAAAGTGTTGGTGCTTATGTTTTGCAAGTGAGCTGTTGCAAGTGAGAGTGTGCTAGAAGTAGGATCTGAAGCATTAAGTCTGTCAGCAGCAGTTGCCGAGCTGTCAGCTGGAAGTCATGGTCAGGGTTGTGCTCCCAGCTTTACAGGCTATTCACTGTAGCTGAGGTGCCATTTTAAACACAAGCAGTTGGCAACATGCCGTTGTTTGAAAGCCTCACAAGGTCAGTTACCATGGATTGATCAGAGCAGGCCATCATTGTGTGTAATATAAATGTGGTGACATTGAGAAATGGCTGGTACTTGATGTGATTCAGCATGTCTGCAGATGATATTCCATGTTGATAGCAATGACAACATGGCCTTAGCCCTTAGGGATGAATTTTACAAAAACATGTCAAGACAAATACAGGTGTATATATACACACTGTAAAAAAAACCCCGTAATTTGAATGGTAAAAGATGGTAAAGATGCTACAATAAAAAAACTAAACATGAAACAAAAAATTGCTGCAACATTTTTGTACATTTCTTTTATTTATATGAAAACAAAAACAATCCATGTAGTTTTACAGTAAAATTTTGTACAAATAAAATTATAATTAACAGTTAAAATGTATATTATGATTAACAAGAGAGCACATGTACTTTTACAGTAAATTATGGCAAAAAATAAAAAAAAGTAGTCGGGAGTTCCCAGAATTCCCTGCATTACATTTCATAATATTTTATGGGAATATGGGAATGTTTCTTATTTTTAATTTCAGTTATGTACTTTGGGGTGTTCTATATTTGATATAGTTTAGTTAATGTTTATTGCATAATTTTTTATTTCACATGTGTTACCCTGATTGTGTTTAGAGTTTGTGTGAGTGACACTGAGCACTTTCTCTACATGTTTTTGGTCATTGCTCCTGGAAGGGCCACAATTGATGAACCATGTCATCATGTGACTTTCTGTAAATACTACAGTGAGTAACAATACATTATAAAGTGAAAAGCAGATTTTTACAGAAGGTTAATATATTAAGTTTATTGTTTAATAATATTAACAATGGTACTGCACTGAAAAATATACACCGTAAAAACAACAGTTTAAAACTGTAAAATGTACAGGTTGTTCTTGTTGTTACGTGATTATTACCACAGCATAAATAAAATATTTCTGAAGAGATATCTATAGAGTAAAATATATATGAAGTATATAGTTTTTTAGTACACCTGGGTGTCTTGGAACATTAAATTGTTCAGCCATAACTACCATGTTTCAGCGGAATATAAATATGAGGTAACACACAGGCCAAATTCCCTTAGTCATCTATCACAAGGTAAGATCAAAGAATTAAGTTATGATGTGCAGCAAAAGTTTGTTGATCTTCACAAAATGAAAAATGTCTATAAGAAAATAGCTAAAGCATTGAAATACCCATATTCACCATCAGGGCAATAATTAAGAAGTTCCAATCAACTGGAGATGTTACGAATCAGCCTGGAAGAAGACATGTGTCTATATTGTCTCCATGCATGGTGAGGAGGATGGTTAGAGTGGCCAAAAATTCTTCAAGGATCACAGCTGGAGAATAGCAAAAATGTGTTGGGTCTTGTGGTCGGAAAGTCTCCAAAACTACAATCAGGCTTCACCTACATCACAAGTTGTTTGGGAGAGTTTCAAGAAAAAAGCCTCTGCTCTCATCTGACAACAAATTCAATCATTTTCAGTTTGCCAGACAATACTGGAACTTCAAATGGGACCGGGTTCTGGTCAGATGAAACCAAAAAAAAAAGAAAGAAAAAAAAGGTTTTTTGGCAGCAAACACCAGAGATGGGTTTGGCGCACATAGAGAGGTAGCCATATGGAAAAGTAGATCATGGCCATGTAAAAGTAGATCATGGCCATGGTTAAATATGGTGGTGGATCTTTAAAGTTGTGGGGGTTTTATGCCAAAGGACCTGGACATCTTGTTTGGATACATAGCATCATGTACTCAATCAAATACCAACAGATAAAAAATCAAAACCTGACTGCCTCAGCCAGAAAGTTTAAAATGGGCCCTGGTTGAATCTTTCAGCAAGACAATGATCTAAAACATATCAAAATCAACACAAAAATGGTTCTCTGACCACAAACCCATAACAAACATCCAAATCAAGGGTTTGCTATATCAGTCTCCTGACCTGAATGGCATATAATATCTGTGGGTGAACTGAAGAGGAGAGTCCACCAATATGGACCTCTGAATTTGAAGGATCTGGAGAGATTCTGTATGGAGGAAGGTTTTTACAGTAAGTTGCTGTCAACCATTCTACCAGAACTGTACTGTTCTTAATTTGAATAACAGCAGATTCCAGTATTTTGGGGTTAAATCTGACTCCACCTATGTATTCGGTATTTATGCACATCATGGTAGCAAATTTGCATGAAAACCTATAAAAAATGCAAGAATTAATACACATGCAGTGTTTCACAGAAATACAATAAAAAAAATATTGTCATGATTATGTTTCTATCCACCAAAAATATATGCTAAAAATGTTATATTATCTAATCAATCATTTGAAAGCCTGCAAACAATAAATAATTTAAACTCAGCGCCTGAAAATAAAGGGTATGCAAAAGTTATGTAAAGGTATTTAAACAGTGATTTTAGCCAATACATACATAGTCTGATCTTTCACAACGTTAACGCCTGCTTGTCCCCTTTTAGCCTCCCCCTTTGCCCCTCGCCTGCGTCCTCCCATTGACAGTTTCTCTGCGTTTTCCACAGTACAATAGCAATTCCACACCCCACCCACTGGGCGTGGCCTGTGTCATGGGCAGTTTATAAAAGTCCCTCCGAGACTCGATGAGGAGACTGTCATTGCTTCAGAGGGACAGAAAGGTCGGATGACACTAAGTTAAATTTTTTTTAGAGTAGTGTTTTTTTTAGGGATGTTTACATTGATGCAGTGCACATCCATAAAGAGAGTTTTATAAACATGTTGAAAACATACAGTATGAAAGTTGTGCTCTCCGTCGCAGGGGCGACCGTCACCTGTCTCGCGCTACTGGTAGTTTTCACGCAGCATCAGCGGATTAGGATGGGCGGGATGCAGAACGAGAGCGAGGTCGTCTTGCGCTCTCTCCAGAGTCTGGCGGAACCAGAGGGTGATGATGGAGCTCAGACTGGACAGAATGGAAAGAAGGGATTTTCTGCGTATTTTTCTAAGCTGACCCGCAGCAGGAGGGAAGCGGATAAACCCGTCGAGGCGTCCGGAGCGGCGACAGACGCGCCTGCTGAAGACATCAGCGCCGATGACATCTTCATCGCAGTGAAGACCACTATGAAATTTCACAGATCCAGACTAGATCTTCTGCTGGACACCTGGATATCCAGAAACATGCAGCAGGTGCGTCAGTTTACACTCATATTTATTTATTACATAAACTGCTGGACTTTATTACAGTGTGTTTTGCGGCTACATATTTTTCTAACCGGAAACAAAGGATATTTCTTGCGGTTTTATTATTGTAAACAGCGTTGGCGTTATGAACATACCTTCTATTTATAGCATATTATAGCGTTATTGCTTTCTTTATTGAAATTTTGGTCATTCATTTTTATATAAACGCAATTTAAAGTGTTCAGAATCCAGTCACACTAACAATGTCTGTATAAAACTCACATAACATTCTCCGTGTTACACACATTACATGTACATTTATTTAAATACCACTGTAATAATACTAACAAAGTGTCCATTGTATACATCGTCATTGTTATTACTCAGTAGGCTACATACACATGTAATTCCATTGCAACATGAACATAGTAACGTAAAGTGAATAAAAAGTTATTTTAAATCTCACTGGCATCTTAAGAAGGCATTATACAAATTTGCCCATATTCATAGTCTTTCTCTGATGCCTGTGGCAATGCATGTTTCTGACAGAGCGATGGGTGGCTGTAAGCCCCCCTTTTTCTTGCACTCCCGCCCCATTTTTTGGGGTGTCCCGGTGAATGCGCCAGGCCTAAAGATGCATCACAGCAGCGGTTTCAGACTTGTACCCTTCTCAGCGCTAACAAAGCGTCTTTCTGAAGGGGAAAGAAAAGCTTCGCCAGCCCCTTGTCTCCCACTCTCCATGGGAACCGGGGACCTGGAGCAGAGGCTGGGTCAAGCTACCCAAGCGGTGGGAAAAGAGAGTCTTCATTATGGAGATACTGGGGGCACAAAGGAACAGCACCTATAGGCTAGGAAAGCTTTTGAGCAGCATGCTGAGTGGCTCTCAGTCTGAAAATACAGCTCTGAGAAACAGCTGGTACAAAAGCACGGAGCAGTCAATGTGATTTTAACCACCATCTAGAGTAGTTGCTCATACATTTGACAAAAGTCTGTTTAATTTGCCTCGGGGCTCTTTCAAAATCAGTTACCTCACACCTTTGACGAGTGGGGGATTCTTGTAATTTGAATAAGGCTCATATAGCCATAGCAACACGTTTCATGATTTGAGGACAAAGAACATTCTTTTTCTAGTCATTCTGTGAATATCAAAGACATTGACATTTGATGCTTTTTTTTGCTATTGTTTGAATTTTCAGAATAGGAATATAATTAATTTGACTTTACTGTCTTGCAAAGGCAAAACACAGCAACTATACATTTAGTCAAAATATGACCAAACTTTTGTCATTTTTAGACTAATATGTCTTGTGACAAACAGGTTTACCTCAACTATACATACCTAACCAAGTGGGTATATATAAGATATGTGGCGTGGCAATCTAATCTTTTTCAATTTCATTCTTGGCAAACATACTGTGTTTTGCCTTTGTATGACAGGTTAGTTTCTGCACTCAATTAGTCAGTTTAAATTTTACCTTCACTTTCATGATAAACTGATATGGTCACACCAGGCCTTGCAAATTTAAGACTATGCTCCCTTTGAGTTTGCTCAGTACAGAAGATGATAGAAGTTAACTCACAGAGTAGAGAGTTAACAGCAGGGATTAATAGTGGCAGCTGGTGGGGAGCAGTGCAGACATAAAAGACCAGTGCAGCCCAGAACACAAGGGGGAGTTCCTAGAGAATGGGTGCCAGGTGGCTGGGACTCAAAGAACAAAAGATAAGCTATAATGGCAGCTATATGAATCCTCACATTCACAATATACATATATGGAGGTCCGCTCTCAAATTATTTAAACATTCATCCATGTGCAACACCTGAGTACGTGAAATCCCAGTAATTGTCATCTGAATGGCTGTGGATTATCCTAAAGTATCCAGTGTACCGTTTGGCTGCTAGCCACAATGGCTGGCACCAAACAAGTGTTTCGAGGTGCCAGGCATTGTTAGGCCCACAGCATGAGAACTGTGTCACATATGTCAAGTGAGATGAGCATTGTGAACATGTTCATAGGGGTTATCAGCTCATGTTCTGTGTGATGAACTCATCTTTCCTTCCCTCTCACCTGCTTCAGGTGTTGCCGTGACGGGTGATTAACAGCTCACTGTCTTGGGCTGTTTACATGTAAACACGGGGAGTAGATCCAATCAGCATTTGCTGTTGACACTATGGCAGCCTGCGACACTTCTCGCTGGGAAACTGCCTTTTCATTGTTTAGAGTTAGTCAAGGACAACTAGAAGCTCCCCAGACCTTATTAATAGACTGGAATTATCAGTATTTTCAAAACAGAATGAAACACTAGAGCTCGAGTACTGATTTCTGCTTTCTGTCTGTAAAAGCGACGGTTCACTGAAAATTAAAATGAGTTTATCATTTATTCACCTCAATGTTGTTACAGTCTCATTTCCATGTCACCATTCGCTTTCATTGCATATTTTTCCATAATGCCTATCGTCTCCTTTTGTGTTCCATGAAAGAAAGTCATAGCATGTGAGTAAATGATGACAGGATATTCCTTTAAAGGGGTCATATAATGGTACATGCACTTTTTCAAGTTGATTGTACTGAAATGTGTGTTGGCTGTGCCTGTACACAACCATCCTATTATGATAAAAATCCATCCAGTGTTTTTGTTTTAATCTCCTTATATATTTTCCCCTGCCTCCAATCGAGCCATTCGACCGTGTGACGTCACACGGTCGGACGCCCCTCCCAGGATTGTTGATTGACAGCAGTGTTTCAACACAGACCCGGCCTCGCTCGTGAGCGAGCTGTCAATCATAGTCCGTCATCATTGTTGATACACTGGAGCAGAATGGCGCCTAAGCGATTGTGGTGTTCTGTTCTTAGGTGTAATAACGAACTCAGCAGTCATTTTGATGTTCCTAAATCTGAGCCGCTGAAGACGCAGTGGCTGAGTTTTGTTTACGATGGGAATATTCCCCACGAGCAACGTCAATGCGTTCATGTTTGCGTGAATCATTTTTCACCATACTGCTTTATAAACGAGGGTCAGTATAAAGCTGGTTTTGCTAAGAAGCTGCTGCTGAAAAAAGATTCGGTACAAACTATTTATATTCCCTTTGCACCTCCAGAAGAAGTAAGTGTAACGTTTTATTAACCTTTATATTAATCTTTGCAAATCGCTTGCACGCTTCACAATGAATGTGGCTAATGTTTACACTCAGGGTACACTACGGCATGTTTTCCATAACGTTACGACGTTCTCAATATAATTCATAATCCCACGTTTATAATGAACAACGCGTTATGGTTATTGTGTTATTAAAAACTGTGTACGCAGGTGTTACAGTTAACATGGTAACACTAAGTTACACCTGGTTTACTTGTATGTTACTGATTAAGAAGTAATGTCAAAAAAACAGTTATACGGAGAATAACTCCAGAACGGAGGGGCGGGGTGACCAAAGTTCATTATCATTTAAAGTCATATGCTCTGAAATGGCGTGCTGAAAAAAGAGCTGTTTTTGAGCAGGTAAAATTAGTGTTTTCTTAAAATACTAATGAGAATTTTTAATAAAAGTATATTACAAAGTTTTCATTTAGACCCTAAAGATTCATATTAACTTGTACAAAAATGGCATTATATGACCCCTTTAAAATTACATGTTGTAGTGTACTTGACTTGATGAGTCTCTTGAATAGTGTTATTCTCTTCAATCTGATCTACTCCCATTTGAATTGTTCAGGCAGCAGCTTCTGGCTTCCGCTGTTTCTCTGAATTTCCCCCCTGGAACAATGCAGCTTCCCCAGCGATTCACAATTCACAACAATGACAGAACAGCCTGTGCCGTGGCTGTGGTATCTGGTGTCCAGTTACACAGACAGCTCCCAAATGCCATTCAGATCAACTGCTTGACTTGCTCAATCCAAAAGTACCACCATGACCAACCTCATTACTTCTATTTGAAACACGTAACTGTGTAAATACTCAGCAACTCAGTTTGTGACAGTGGTTTCTCTTGTTTTGAATCCTTGGCTATAATTGTTGAGCATAAAGGACAATGTAAGCAGTGTGGATCTGTTGTGGCTTGAGTTTCTGGTGGTTTGGTACATTAAACTGGCACAGGTACAGTAGAGCTAACTGGGCTGGGTGGTGTTTCATAGAGGGAGTAACATCTCTCTCTCTTTCCTTTCTGGGGAGCAGGAGACAGACAGTCAGGCTCCAGGATTTCTTTAGTGGGGTAGGAAGCCCTACCAACTTTCACCCGCTCATCAGAACTCCACACATAATCCAATAAAAACCGTCATCCTTTTTTGTGTGCAGAACGATGGAAAATTTATATTCTGAAGACTTGACATTTAAGAAAGAAAACATGCTTGAGTAATTGGGTCATTTTGGCTCAAAACATCTTTTCATTATTCAATGAAAGGGAAATCAAGAAACAAAGCATCCGCCATGAGAGGCCTCTCTTTAGTTAACCACTGCAGCTGTATGCAAATGCAGGCAGACATTTTTGGGATTTACCCAGCCTGAAAGCACTCCTCATTGTCTCAATGGAAAGTGATAGTTGAAGCAGGGATAGGGTGGGGGTGAATAGCCACACACAGGCGCACACACACACACATGCACATTGTAATGCACTAATCAGCTATGAGGTTTCTCTCCTCTATCAATGCCCAGCTTTTCTAGGTAGTTGCCTGTGTAGTTAGTCTGTTCTTTCAGCGTAACTCTGAGCAAACAGTGGCAGCCTCTGATCCTTTACCAGCCCAACCGCCAACCCACTCTCAACAAACAGATGCCTGCACTACACATCTGCTCAGAGTTTGCTCTGCATATCAAACATTATCTGACAAAGCTGAACATTTAAAAAATATGCAACTATGGACTGGGGAATGAGTCCATGCTTATGTGAGTGTGTAGGGATTTAGTCAAAATATATATATATATATTTTAAATTATCCACTGTTGAAATAAAGATCACAAAACATAAACTTTAATTTACAGTTAAAAAGAAAACTGGCAGCTGAGATTGCTGGAAATTCACTGAAAAATATACAGTGATAACATGTCAGGCATTACAGAATGTCACTTTGGTGCCTGCATATTTATATTTATATTACACTGTTCACTACCATATATATCATGACTTTTATGTGTGGCAGTATCCTGGTAAAATATACACTAGAGGTGCTACAACGACTCACAAGTTCATAAAAACGTATAACACTGAAACAATTTTACTATAGCGCATGACTTTATTAATCCACATTAATCCGGATACATTTGAAAAAACTGTTTTCGAAACACTCTCTGTCCACACTGGCATTTTCAAACGTTTTTCAAAAGTTTCTCATATGAAAACTCATCATAACTGAATCACATGACAAAAAATATGTCATAGTTTTCAGATATCTCCATTTCCCCTGTCCACACTTTTCCATTTTCAAATATATGCACTTGGGAGAGCATTTTTGAGCATTTTAACTGTCAAAACCCATCTCAGTGTGGACGGAAGGCCAAAACATAGAGAAAAAGATGTGTTTTCAAACAAATGTGTATTAGTGTGGACGTGGCCTATATGGCAATGGATTTTTGCATTAAATAACCAACTACATTTGATCAAATTGTGCGGTAGCTCAACTGATAAAGTGTTGCACTTGCAAAAGTGTAGAGGCAACATGAAATGACGAGGTACTCCAGCAATTGCATTTTTCATCTCACATTTGCTTTTATGACACTACAGGTTAGTATTAAGGTTTAGGGTAAGGACATAGGTTTTCTTGATTTAAAACTTGATAGAGCATTAACCTTAAAAATATAATCTGCTTTTTATCTTTTTTCACCGTATCTGATAAGGAAACTATCGGTTAACCAATTAAATATTTTTTTACTGTAGCATTTTTAACGTTCTTTTTCCTTACAATCAATTTAAGATTTTTTTTTTACAGTGTAGCTAACTTAGAGTACATAAGAGAACAGGTGGACGTTTTGTAACGTAGGCGTTGAAGAGCGAGAGGGCGTGGGCAGATTGACCTGTTCAGACACGTGGCTGAGATAAGGCAGCAGGTGGCAGGTGCTGTCTCACCTGAGGTGGAAAGCAAACAGGTTAACGACAGTGCATGGCCAGGGCACCTTTTCATCAGTCTGTCTGAGGCGTGTGGCGTCTATTTCTCAATGGCTCCTTTGAGCCGGGGCTGCTGCCTTGCACCTGCTCTGTCTTATCTTCCACAATGAGCTCCCTAATCCCACCCCAATGCACTACCCCCATCTATTTTAATGTTAACAAAA